>NW_027186540.1:9993341-10118341 GCF_028583685.1 Petaurus breviceps papuanus
AAAAAAAAGCATGACAAATGTGGAGAAAACCACAAGAAATTTTCAGTTGTATATCAGTAAACCCACAGAACTATTTGATTAAGGCATAATATATAATATATAATATATTCCTATAGGAAGTTAAAAAAAAAACTACCAAATTTGGGACAACTAAAACCAGACAAGGAAAAATACAAGAAGATGAATACTAGGAAGGAATTTTTAACTGAAAGGAGATTGGGGTACATGACCTTTATTTCCTCCTCTTTCCCCATAGGATACTTGGACCAAACAGCTCTTCACAGTAAGCTTTTCCTGAAATAAATTTATATAAATCAAAACCAAACCAAATGCATTATAATTTCACTAAAAATAGCTTCATAAATGTACTTAAAAGCAGTTGGGTTCAACCTAATAGATGTAGGGAAAGTGTTTTGTTTTGTTTTTTATCCCAAATATTTTAAATCTACAAAGTTATTCCAAAAACCAAGAACCTGTGAGAATTGATTCAACCAATAAAATAAAAATCTTCATAAACAATTACCTAAGAAAGTCCTACTGATTTTTTAACCAGGTTTAAACTCATCATCTCCTTTGGGGAAATTCTTTCCTAGTATGATAGAAAATTACTTTGACACTGAATGTAAAACAGGGAGCATGTTGTGGCCTCCCTTTAACAGAGATCAACTTATGCTTCTCAGGAAAACCACTTAGTACCCGAGTCAACAGAAAGCCTAATTTAACTTTCCAAATTCAGTGCACCAAAGTTATGTCCATTGTTACTTCCTGGAACTTCAAGCTCAAATCCCTGCCCAACCAGTAAGAACATTTTTATGTTAAAAGGATATTTTCTACATTCAGTGAGCCACACCACGAAAAAGAAATGAGCCAAGTGTGATATAAAGTATCTCAACAAGAACTTGGGTTGGTAAGGGGGAGAGGGGGGAATGGGAAGTAAGAAAGTGTAAATCTCTATGAAGAGTTATATCTCTTAATCTTCAAAGAAAAGTTGTGAACTCTTGGCTATCTGCTTTTAGTAATGCTAGCTTGAACCCATTAACATTGTAATGATTTTTTTTTTCAGCAGACTTAGCCAGTGATGGAATATGCAGTGAAATGAGGTGTTTCTAATAGTCCATCCCCTTGAGTCCTGACCCACATAGCCTCAATTCAAACTTCCATTTTAGCATTATTGTCCTAAAAATGTTGAAAGGAGGCCAGTGGCTTCTAAATTTATTTCCTTATATTCTGAAGTTAATATTTGTGGTACTTTCCTTTTTTCTTTTAATTTGTTTTGATTTTAGTCTAGTCCACTTATGTAGTTGCCACAGGGCAATCCTGGTGAGGAAACTACCAAGGAAAATCAGCAACTGAAAGGCAAAATACACTCTTAAGAATTGTCTAGGGCAGACAGAGATTAAGTGAATTGACAGAAAGTCACAGTTAATATGTGTCAGAGATGAGACCTGAACCCAAGTTTTCCTTATTCTAAATAAGCTGTATCCATTATACCACATTCTTTCTTTGTGATGCTTGTTTAAATTTAGAATTCTTCCCTTTAGAAATTTAGGGAGTCAAGCATCAATAAAAAGGAGTAAGAAAAAGTATCTCTCTACTGGTATTTAGAAATAAGGACCTTCTTCCCCATCCCCCAAAAATATTTGGGCTCAGATTTTTGTGTAGTTTAACTAAATTTTCATAAAGTTTACCACATTTTTACGACATTCTCTTATATTTCATCTCAATTATGAGTTGCTAAATCAATCACAAAAATAATTTTGTCTTCTTTAAATACCTAATTTCACTTTGTATCTCCAATTTATATATGGCAGTAAGCAAATATGTTCATATTCATTTTACTCTGATCTGAGTGATTTGCATCATGCAAGATTTGGCCATCCAAATATTTCAGAAATACTATTTGACCAGTCTCATGATGAGGGCTCAAATGATCAGTGTCAAAGTTCACTTTAGTGTCTGTGTTTCACTAAATCCTGACTCAAATGTTCTGGACAGAAAACACAAAGACAAATCTGAGGCATGTTCTTTGAACTTTTTAACCTTTGAATAAAATGATATAATATTGCAAGGAAAGCTAAACTAATAAAAAACAAGTTCATATTCTACCACAGCAAGTATAAATGGAATAAATTTGTCATAACCACTATTATTTCAAGGAAGGATTACATACACACACATGCACTTATGTGTGCATATACACGTGTCTGTGTGTGAACATATGAAAAGCAAAGAACTAGTGAAAGGATAGTTTTCTGTATTTCAATAACTCAGGGTAAGGTTCACAGAACACCTCATCTACAACCAAATAGCACAGTTTTGCCATTCTTGTTGCCCCAAGAGGTTCACACTATCCTCTTCCCTCTCCCCCATTAAACCAATGGATTTATGATCTCACTGATGTTGGTACTACAAGAAAAAAATGCATGCTACAAGCAATTCTTACTCATGCCATTATGTGACTTTTGTCCAGTCCTTCTCATAAATACTTCAGTTTTCTTAGGTCTTTCCTGGTACACTGAAATCTCCTGGATACTAAAGGAGCCTAAAAAAAGAAGTAGCTTGTTATAGTGGGTTTCTGCCCTTGAAACAAAGAGAACTTGGATTCAAGTCCTAGCCCCATGTAATGGGAATGCAAATTTGGAAGATCTTCCCTGCCCCTAGGCTAAGTGCACCAGAAGCCTGGGGAGGGAGGCTTGTTTTTCAGTAGATACTTTTTGATTGGCCAGTGGGTCAATAAGGTTGTTACATTCTCTGAGCCAGGAGAAGTTTATATAAGCCCTGATGTGTAGCTTTGTTTTGGGACTCACTTTGAGAAGTGTTCTGTGATTTGATCTGAATTCTGGGAAGCTGGTTTCAAAGCCCCTGGCTTTGAAAAACCCAGATGTGGAAACCCAGATGTTGACTGGGTATGGATGTAATGGTTGGACAGTTTGGAAAGCTGTCTACTTGATCTGTTAATGTCTTGATAATTCTGTCTGTATATTTTGAAGTTTGGGGTGCTGACCTTTTTCCCCTGAACAAGGTAAACGATATATGTCTGACTGATTAAAGTAAGCTTGTTAACCCATTTTGAGTTGCTTTCCTTTAACAAAGCAGATCCAAGAACCTGTGGTAGCTTCAAACCCTGAGGACCCTTGGGGTGCTTGCTGCTACACTCCAATATATGTTAACAGCATAAACTCCCAGTGCTCTAGACGTTCTCTAAGACTGTAATTTGCAAAGTTCCAATATGCATTGGTAGAGAGAATTCTTAGACATTTGTTTTTTTTTAATAAAGTCCTAACTCCAGTTTCTATTACCACCAATAGAACAAACAGCTTGACCATATGTTATTCCTCAATCTTGTTGTGAGTACCCTATCTTTTCCCTTCAATTAAAGGGAACTTCTGTGATGACACACTTTATACAGCTTATCTCCTACAACTCCTTATTTAAATGTTGCAAATTGTTTGTGAACAGCATGTGCCTTTCTCCTATCTTTAGATGATCCTCAAATTGTCTTTAAAAGTTTATAGTATTCCATGACTCATGGCCATACAATGACACTAGAAAAATACTATTGTTAAAGTCCAAGATTTTGTTTTAGAGAAGTATAAGATTATGGGAAGAACTGTCCAATATCCTCAATACAATGCAATCCACACTTCTTCCTGTTTAGTTCTGGGTTCAGCTCATTGTCCATTTGAGATGTCTGTCTTATATTGATGAATATGTTCTGTGAATTATACAGTCTGAAAAATAAGTATTTGTGTCTCTTGTTTAAGTGTGTATCTTATAAACAACATATTTTTGCATTCTGGTTTCTAATCCATTCTGCTATTTGCTTCCATTTTATTTGTGAGTTCATTCTATTCATTCCCACAGTTATGACTACTAGCTCTGTGTTTCCCTCCATTCCTTGTTTACCTTTCCTTCTCTCTCTTTCTCTGCCTCCTCAAAAGTCTACTCAGCTTCTGACCACTAATTTCTTTAATCTACTCTCCCTTATCTTGTTTCATTACCCTCCTACTTCCCTGTAAAATAAGATAGATTTCTATACCCAAGGTAGTCTGTATTTTATTCACTCTTTGAGCCAATACAATGAGAGACACTTCAAGCATTGCCCACATCACCCTATCTTCCATTCCATTCTAAAAGGCCTTCCTTTCATCCCTCCTTTCTGTGAGATAATTTCTCCAATTTTTTTCCTTCCCCTGTGTCACAGAGCCTCCCTCTTTCTCAATCCTTAAATTTATTTTATTTTTTGAAATCATCTCATTATAGTCATCTCACACCTGTGCCCTCTGTTTATGTAGAATCCTTCAAATAATGATAAAGTTCCTAGGAGTTACAATTATCATCTTCCTATATAGGAATATGAACCTTATGGAATCCCATATGATTTCACTATCCTGTTTATCTTTTTATGCTTTTTTGAGTCTTATATTTTAAAGTTAGTTTGTATTCAGCTCTGGTCTTTTCATCAGGAATGCTTAAAAGGACTCTATTTCATTACATGAACATTTTTTTCTCCTGAAAAATTATACTCAATTTTCCTGGGCAGTGATTCTTGGTTGTAATCCTAGCTCCTTTGTTGTCAGGAATATCATATTCCAAGCCCTCTGATCCTTGAATGTAGAAGCTGCTAACCCTTGTGTGATCCTCACTGTGGCTCTATAATATTGGGATTATTTATTTCTATCTGTTTCCAATATTTTCTCCTTGATATAGTGTAGCAGCAAGCACCCCAGAGTCCCCAGGGTGGCTGCCAACACAGGTTCTTAAGTCTGCTTTGCTAAAGGAAAGCAACTTAAAATTGGTTAACAAGTTTACTTTAATCAGTCAAATATATCATTTATCTAGTTCAGGGGGAAAAGGTCAGCACCCCGAACTTCAGAGTATACAGACAGAATTATCAAGACAGAGAAACCGATCAAGTAGATAGGTTTCCAAACTGTCCAACCATTACATCCATACCAAATCAACATCTGGGTTGTTCAAAGCTGGGGGGCTTTCAACAACAACTTCCCAGAGTCTCATCAAATCAAATCACAGAACACTTCTCAAAGTGACCCCCAAAGCAAAGCCTCACATCAGGGATTATATAGCCTTTTCCTGGGTCAGAGAATGTAACCACCCTCTTGACCCACTGCCCAATCACACAGCATCAAGGTGTGGGCATTCCTGAAAACAAGCCTCCTGACACAGGCTCCATGTGACCACATTCACCCTATTAGGAGGCAGAGTATATTTTCAAATCAAGGAAGGTTTTCAGAGTCTCTTGAGCCTATCAAAGGGCCTAAGGACAGGGAAGATCTTTAAATTTGCATTTCCATTACATGTAGGAGCTCTGAAATTTGACTATTATATTCCTGGAAACTTCCATTTTGAGATCTCAAAGTGAATTATGAATTCTTTTAATTTCTATTTTAGCCACTGGTTATAGGAGATAAGGGCAATTTTACTTCATGATTTTTTTTCCCTTGAAATAACGTCTAGGCTCTTTTGTTTTTAACCATGGCTTTTGGGTAGTCCAATAATTCACAAATTCTCTCTCTTAGATCTATTTTCCAGGTGGGTTGTTTTTCCAGTGAAATATTTTATATTTTCTTCTATTTCATTTTATTCAGTTGATTTTGTTTTATTGTTACTTGTTTTATCATGCAATCATCAGCTTTCACATGCCAATTCTTATTTTCACAGATTTATTTTCTTCAGTGAACTTTTGTACCTCTCCTTCCAATAAGCAAATTCTTTTTAATGAGTTCTCCTTGGTGGATTTTTTTTTTTTGCTCCTTTACCATTTGGCCAATTCTGTTTGTTTGTTTGTTTCTATGTTTTTGTGACTCTTTCAGCAGTCTGTTCACTTTTTAAATAAATTATTTCTATCTTATTTTCCCCCAGTTTTTCCTCTACCTCTAATATTTGATTTAAAAAATAATCCTTTTGGAGCACCTCCAGGAATTCTTGTTGAGCTCATTAACAATTCACATTTTTTGAGGCATTGCTTGTACCTGCTTTGATAAAGTTGTCTTTTCTGACGTTGTGTCTTGATCTTCCCTATCGTTGTAGTAAGCTGTTATGATCAGGTTCTTTTTTTCTTGTTGTTGTTTGCCCATTTTCCAGCTTATTTCTTGACTTTTAATCTGATGCATTCTACTAGTTGCATTCTACTCCCTGGGTGGAGGGAGCACTGTCCCAAGTTGCAGATTTTTCATTTTGCTCTTTTCAGAAGTAACTCTGAGTGTCTGTAGGTTTTTGGTGCTAGTAAGGTGATATGATCTAACAAGGGGCATGATCACTGCTCTCCTAACCTGTGTACTGGTCTTTGTATAAAAAGGACTCTTGTTCCCCTGTAATCACTTCCTGTAACCATATCTTCTCTTCTCCTAGAGCTCAAACAGCTATTGGCTCTGTTTTGGAATTGAGACCAGGGTTGTTATTTCCACATGAACAAGCACTCCTCTCTACCCTGGAATTATGACCAGAGCCCCTGCTACCCTGCTCCTATAAACTCCTTTTGGCCCTGGGACTTTGACCTTGAACTATGTATAGACAATGCAACAGGGTCTTTAACCCAATAGCAGCCAATGGTCCCCTACAATTTACCATTGTCCAATCTTTGAAACACCCCCTCCACTGACTATGGGCTGAGAGTTTCTGAAACTGTTGCTATTGCCAGTGCAATTACCTCCAAGGTAGGAAGAAACAAACTGAAAGAGGGTAAGTGACTTATCCAAGGTGGGATTTGAGCCCACTTCTTCTAGATTCAAAGTCCATTTTCTATCTATTCCTCATCCCACCCCATGGCCTCTATATTACCATTTATACAACCTCCCTCATTTGTCTGATTAGTGTTTCACCTTTAACACATCCATAACCAAATTCATTATTTTCTGTCCCCAACCTCAAACTTATTCTTCTTCTATGTTTGTTATCATCATCACTCTCAGATGGAATCCTGAGGCTTGAAACCTCAGAACTATCTTGGCCCCTTTCTTCTCCTTCATCTGCAACATCCAAATAGATGTCAAGTCTAATCTATTCTTCCTCCACACTGTCTCTTAGATCCTTCCCTACTTTTCCATTCCAATTGCTAAAACCCCAGATGAGCTCCTGATTATTCCTGGCCTGATTTCTTACAGTAGCCTCTTTCTTGATTTTCCTGCCTCCAGTTTCCCCCTCATACAAACTATGCTCCTCATTGCCATCAGACTAATCTCTCTATAGGACAGTTCTTATTATTTCACTGCTCTGTTTAAATTGCTACAGTAAAAGTTCCTTCTCTTGGAAGGTCCTTCAGACTTTGATTCAAACCAAGATTTTCATTTTTTTCCTCTAATTTAGGTATACTTTTTGCACTATGGTCCAAACTGAGGAATGGTGTGGGACAGTAGGAAAATACCAGATTTTGAATCATAGAGGTCACACTAAATAATTTCCTCTTTCTGCACTTCATTTTCCTCAGCAGTAAAATGACAGTTTGAACAAGTGGTCTCTAACCCCTTTCCAGTTCTAAATCTATGATCTTACCTGCCATTCCTCCAATAGGTTCCTCTGTCTTTGTACTGACTACTCATTTTCCTAGAATTCACTTCTCTCATTCTCTGCCTTTCAAAATTTAAGCCACTTATTACAACTAAATTCATATGTTTCTTTTCCAGGAAGATTTCAATAATCTCTCTAAGTGAGAAGCAATCATAGCCAGCTCTGTTCCTTTTGCATTTAGATTTTACCTATTATTCTGGCCATTTATGTATATATATTTTCTCACTTACCAAATCGGAATCTCTGTGAGGGCAGACAATATTTCTTGCTTATTTATATAATTCTGATCATCTCTTGAAAAGAGGAAAGGATAAATAAGTATTTATTGAACTGAATTATCAACACCAAAATGAGTAAATCTGAGATTCTTAGAGTTTATGGACAGATTTACATTGTATATGATAAAAGTTGAATTGACATCATATTCATTATCTTCAACCTTATTTATACTGAATATTAACTATAATTTCAGAAAGAAAAAAAATAGTTACATTTAAGTGTTTTTCCTTGCAATATATTTTAAACTCCAAGTGAAAAAAAAAATCTGTATCATTATTTGTACTGATGGCACTAAAAAGAAAACCAAATAAAGGCTTACTCATTTAGGGATCTTTTGTTTCCAGAGTTTTAAAAAGAAATTTTTGTCATTGCACATACACACACACACACACACACACACACACACACACACCGCACTAATCAGAATCAGGAGGAATCTAACTTTATTTTCTCCAAATGAATGTCATTCCTGCAAATTTATACCAAAATAGAAATTATTTCTTTTATACCATTGTTTTTTTTATGTGACACCTGTGAGTTTATAGAAGGGAATATATGAAAATAAAAATATTTAATCTTTCAAAATACTGGATTATCATAACTACAGTATTTCTGATACTGTTTCTAGTGTTACAAGATGGATGTATATTTATAGGTACTGTTTTTTATGAGCTAAATTATACATTTACCTGTTAATAAGGATTTTATTTTGGGCCTAGCCTTTGTCAATAAGGCAAACTCGGGAAAATAAGACAAAGATTGTTTATTACCACATCAAGGCAGCAAGTGTTGGGAGTATAGCCTATTATGAACTGCACATTAATTCTATAGCAAATTACTTTCATATAAGGAGGAAATGCTGATTGGTACATGTGTTATGAGGAAATGGGTTGTATGCCATGACAACTTTTCCCCTTGTCAAAGTAGACATTCACAAGGCTATTTTAGGACCATCATTTATTGCAGGCAAGCTGAGCCTGTATTAAAATATTAAGCAAGTTTTTTTAAACAATTAACAGAAACTTTTACTGTCAAAAATTTGGCCTGTTCCAATAATATCTGCAAACATCCATCCTTGCCACATGTAAAAGGACATCCTGACCCTAAAGTATCCTAATGAACCTGTTGCTGTCAGCAATGGAGATGACAGGTAGACAATCAGGTCCCATGCTTCCTTTGATGACAAGCTGAAATAAGTCCCCAAGAAGCTCCTTGTCCTCTTGACTGCTGCACCACATATAGGGACAAGCTAATCTGT
The DNA here is from genome assembly GCF_028583685.1 of Petaurus breviceps papuanus. Taxonomy (NCBI): domain Eukaryota; kingdom Metazoa; phylum Chordata; class Mammalia; order Diprotodontia; family Petauridae; genus Petaurus; species Petaurus breviceps. The sequence goes on from NW_027186540.1 coordinate 10,002,406, forward strand.
TAAATGTAGCCATATCTGCTTGAATGTGTCAGGCGCAGCCAGAATAATGAAGCTGATGTAGCCCTTGGTGCTCGTTATTAAGCAAATCTTAAACATGAAGTCGCTTAGGTTAACTTTGCACATACCAAATCATTAACTAAAATGGACCTTAGGAATTCTTGGGTTATCATTCAGTGGGTCATTGCTTTCATTTTTACTGAAAAGATTAAAATAATTTTCTCCTATTCCTGGAGAATAGCTTACATATTGAGACAATTTCTCTTTTTATTTGTTAAATTCTACATTTTTCTAACTTTTATGTCTATATACCTGTAATTCTATACTTACACAGAACATAAACAGTGCCAGGTAGCTTCAAATACATTATTTGATGGACCAGAACAGAAGAGTCAAATTTAAATATGACCTCAGTTTATTACTAACTATATGACATAGGGGAAGCTACTTAACCTCTCTGGGTTATTTTTTTTTTTTGTTTTCTCATCTGTAAAATGAAAGGGTTGGACTTAATAAACTACAAAGTCTCTTCTAACTCTAACTCTGTAATCTTCTGATACTATTTCACAAATTTGTGGTGTGTTACACCCACTATTTAATATATTACACCTCTCCTACAAAGTTTATGGGTACCTTCCTTTTCAATCTCTAGGCTACTACTCTCACTTCACTGTGCCCTAACAATTTTATAGATAGGATCCCATAAAGGGATCACAACATGGTTATGCTCAAATCCTCACAGTGTGCCAGGGGTAAATCATATTGTGGAGGAATACAGTCTACTCAGCAATTTATCTTTTAATTTCCCACTGGCCTACTTCCATTTACATAACCAGTCACTCTCAGAGGGCATTTAAAAATATTAAATGGAACTATTTACTTAGCAATAAAGCAAATGATAATGAAGGCACTGTTATACTTGTATTAAAGAAAATGCTGGAAAAATAACTGTACCACCATTCACACATAAACTTGAGTCACACTCTCTGACACATTCCCTCAGTTTCCTTGGGAGAGAGGAGACAGTCATTTAAGAAACATCACGTGAAAGCACATGAAGGAAAATAACCCATGTTCTCATTGCAACTCACATAGTCATTGTTTCATTTAGGAATATTTTAAGAACTTGAAGTCATTTCTCTGGTAACTTATTCCAGTTGACCTCTCCCTTACTGCTTTCTACATAGGTATATGTTGTTCCCCCCACCCCATTCTTGAAGCAATGAAACATTTACATGATCTTTTTCTTTACAATCATCCTTAAAAAGGAGTTGAAAAACTGCCAAACTCCATTTGACTCTGAGTTCTGTTTCAGCCAGAAAACCACAAAGTTCTTCATGCCATCTATACAATACAAATGCAACCAACCATTCACTCACCAGGATGACATGTCATCCAATTTGATTGAACAAAAAGAACTCACAAGAAAATTTCTTAGAGTGACTCTGGACAACGCAGATTGACCTAGTCAACTCTCTGGGTTTCTGCATTTTTCACTTAGAGTTTACTATCTCTTTCTTTATGCCAAAGCATCTCCAAAGCTTATTTTGACTTTCTTTTTTTCTTTCGAACTAGAGAGGTCAACAAGGTATAAAATCAAAAGGTATGAAATATCTGTCTCAATTTTTAGGTGCTACTCAAGGTATATAACAAGAGCTGAAGCTCTAGCCAAGTAATCTTCAGCTATTATTAAACTAATCAGAGAATTCACGCCCCATAGAAACACTGTCAATGCAATAAATACAATCAATGTGAGAAGGAATTCAATTATGAAACACATTTTACCGATCATTAGAAAACTCACATTGCTATGAAGCTCCATTTAATTACTGAATTAAAAAACAATCTTACTCTAATTATATTAGCCATAATAAGAATGATAAAAATCAATAAGCAAGCCTTTATTAATGGCATAGAAATATAAAGACAAGTATAAGGGATTTAGAGTCAGAGAAACAGGATTCAAATCTTGGCTCTGCTATTTGATCTGCTATGTAGTCTTGGATGGTTTATGTAACTTCTAGAGGTCTTAGTTTCCTTTAATCGGCTTGGAGTAGATACCTCTGAGGTCATTTAAGGTCATATGTAACTCTCTAATAAAAGGAATGACACCACTTTTAAAAATATTATTTTTCTAGAATTTGAACTTTCTCACTATTACTACAACATTACATATTGTATTACACATATTATTTTTGTATAACCAGTCTACTCTCCCTCCTTTATCCTCCTAATTTAGAATTTCAGCACATTCATGAGCTGCTATTCCTTGGATTCTGGGAAACAGTAAAAGTATCATTATTGCGATTCCATTTACTTCTTACTGATGGTTATAAGTATAGTTTTTCCCTCTCAACTTAAATTGTATTTATTTTGATTAGACTTCACCAGCAAACTAATATTCAAAAAGTTCCTCTGACTGTTTTCAGAGTTATCAATGGGCTGCCTTTTTTTCACTGTCTACAGTGTAGATAAGCTCTGAGGTTATTGAACACCTCTATTTATTTTTATTTTGGACTCTGGAAGCCTTTTTAAAAAAAAAAATATTTCCACTGACAACATTGCCAAACACTGGGTGGGCTCTTGAAGTTCCAGGAAGATTATTTTTTAAGTCTTTACCAGCTGCCAGTATCAATGTAGACTGTCAAATTTGCCTTCTTGATCTCTTGCTCCAAGTGGGTTCTCAATTATCACAGTCAACTTTTCTTAAGTAAACGGGAATATGAGTCATCAGCAAACTTAGCAATTCCTTAAATATTAGGGTTCGTATTACCTTAGTAAGGAACCATATGTACTTCTTTGGAAATTTGGATGAAGGCAGAAGTAGGCAGATAAAGACATTAACAAGAAAATTAATGACAACATTCCTAAGATAAGAAAATGCTTTGGATAAAATGTATTAATAGAAACAATGAAGAAAATAGGCTGGATTTGATCCCACTTAAAAAACATAATGCTTTTATATGTACTGGAGGGCTCACTATCATTTTTGGTGGGTATAACATGGAATTAACTAAGGGGACAACAGAACAGGTTAGAACAGGTAACAGAGTGGGGAAGAGCACTGAATATGAAGTCAAGAATACCTCAGTCTCTTGTGTGTGATGCTGGGCAAGTCACTTAACCTCTCTCAGTCTCAGTTTCGCCATCTTTAAATTGGGGGTGATATTAATAACATATACCTTGAAAGGTTGTGAGTATCAAATAAGACACCTATAAACACACACACACACACACACACACACACACATATAAAATCTTTACCAGTCCTGAAGAACTATATGAATGCTATTTATTAATAATAATAATATTTTTATTTGTATAGTAGTAGTTGTCCTAATTGTAAAACCTAAAATCAATTATATATTTAAGGATGGAAAATAATTAAAGTAATTAAAATCAATTCAAGTGAATTTGAGAGGGAATTAGTTACTATAGTATCTCAGAAATGGGTGAATGGTAGTGCCACATAGTGGGTAGAATGCCAGACTAGGAATTTCAAATCCCACTTCTGACATGTGCTAATTGTGAGACCACCGGCAAACCATGAAAGCTATCTGGGACTTGTTAACCTCATGTATAAAATGAAAATACCAGTATTTGTGGCTAATCCCAAGTATTGTTGTTAGGATCTGAGACACTGTGTCTATAAAGCACTTTGTAAAAATTAAAGAACAGGCTATTCTCCTCCACTGTAATAGATCTTTTTGCCTCTTCATTTGAAACAATTTACTTCCATTTTATGTCTCCCTTCCTTCTGTATCAATATACTTTTTCATCCCTTAATTTTTTAAATAAAATTCTCTCAAATTTACTTTATATACCTTCTGTGTGTGTATATTCCTTCTAGCTGTACTATTAGTAATACAATTTTTAAGAATTTCAAGTGTCATCTCCCCATGTTGGGATGTAAATATTCTAGTTTTAGTTTAATTTAGTTTTTCCTTTTTACCTATTTATGTTTTTCTTGAGTCTTCATATTAGAGATCAAATTTTTGGTTTAATTCTGGTCTTCTCCCTATGAAAGCTTGAAATTCTTCTATTTATCCAAATGACCATTTTCCCTTGATGAATTATGCTTAATATTGCTGGGTAAATGAATCTGGTTGTAGAACTAGCTCTTTTGCCTACCAGAATATCATGTTCCATGCCCTCTGATCTTTTAATGATGCAACTGCTAAGTCCTGTATAATCCTGATTGTGACTCCCTGATATTTGGATGTTTCTTCTGAGCCACTTTTAGTATTTTTCCTTGGCCTGATAGTTCCGAAATTTGGCTATACTGTTCCTTGAAGCTTTTATTTTGGGCTCCCTTTCCTGAGGTGATCAATGGATTTTTTTTCAATACCCATTTTGCCCTATGGTTTCAGGACATCAAGGCAGATTTCCTTGATAATTTCTTGAAAGATGCTGTCCAGTTCGTCTTTTTGATTATGGCTTTCAGATAGTCCAATGATTCTAATATTATATTATCTCTCCTGAATCTATTTTCCATGTCAGGCATTTTTTCCCATGAGATATTTTACATTTTCTTTCATTTTTTTCATTATATTGAATTTGTTTCATCTATGCATAATATCTCATAGAGTCACTAGCTTCCACTGGCCCAATTCTCCAACTTTTAAGAAGTTGTTTCCCTCCATTAGTTTTTGTACTTTCATTTCCATTTGGTAATTGTACTCTTTAAGGAGTTTTCTTCAGTGGTTTTTTTTTTATCTCCTTTTCCATTTTGCAAATTCTACTTTTTAAGCAATTATTTTCTTTTTCCAAGGTGTTGACTCTTTTTTCATAATTCTCTTGTGTCATTCTCATTTCTTTTCCCAATTTTTCTTCTCTTACAGGATTTTTAAGCTCCTTTTTCAAGGCTTCAGATCACTTCCTGTTTTTTTTCTCTTTTTTTTTTTTTTGGAGGGGTTGTTTACCCATAGGTGTTTTGACATTGTTGTCCTCTTCTGAGTTTTTGCCTTGATCTTCCCCATCACCATAATAACATTCTATGGTCAGATTCTTGTGTTGTTATTGCTTGTTCATCTTCCTTTTTCTTTTTTTTTAAATGCTTTATTAACTTCTGATTTACATCATTCGTTTCCACCAGATTTTGAGTTACAAATTTTCTCCCCATTTTTCCCCCACCCATCCCCCCAAAATAGCAGTCACACAGGATATCCCCACTTCCAATCTGCTCTCTCCCATATTTCCTCCCATACCCGTTTCTACTTTTCCAGTGGATCTCTATGCCTCAGTGCCTGTATATCTTATTTCTTAATTACATGTAAGATGGTATTAATAATAGTATACACACACACACACACACACACACACATATATATATATATATATACACATATATTTGAATATTTGATTTTAAAACTTTCAATTCCTGATTCATTCCCTTCCCCTCCTGCCACCCACCCCCACTGGGAAGACAAGCAGTTCAGTATAGGTTGTACAGGTGCAGCTAATGCAAAACAATAACATAGTAGATATATTGTAAAAGACTGACTATATTTCCATCCCTGCTATCCCACCTCCCACTTGTTCTATTCTCTACTTTGATCCTGTCCCTTTTCAAAAGTGGGTGCTTCCAACTTCCCTCCCCCGCAGCCTGCCCTCCCTTCCATCATCCCCCCTCTGATCCCCTTCTCCCCCCTATTCTCCTGGAGGGTGAGATCCCCTATTTAATGTGTATTTCCCTCCCTCCTCAAGCCAGATACAATGGGAATAAGGTTGACCCATTCCCTTTGCCTTCCTATTCTTCCCCTCCATAGTAAACATTTTCCCTTGCTTCTTCTGTATGAGATAGTTTGCCCCAATCTGTCTCTCCCAATCTTGTCTCATTATATTCCTCTCACCTCTTAATTTCACCTTTTAAGTATCATCCCTTCCTGTTAAATTGGTCCTCTACCCTCTATCTATGTATACCTGTAAACATATATACACACATTCACATATGTATTCATATGCCCACATTACCTCATATATAAACATATATATAGACACACACACACATATATTTCTAATCCCTTCAACTACTGAGAAAAGTTTCATAAGTTACAATTATTGTTTTTCCATGTAGGAATGTTAATAGTTCAACTTTGATAAGTTCCTTATGATTTCTTTTCCCTGTTTACCTTATGATTCTCTTGCTTCTTGTATCTGAATGTCAAATTTTCTTTTCAACTCTGTTTTTTTCAGCAAGAATGCTTGAAAGTCCTGTATTCCACTGAATGACCATATTTTACCCTGAAACATAATACTCAGTTTTGCTGGGTAGGTGACTCTTGGTTTTAATCCCCCCTCCTTTGACCTCCAGAATATAATATTCCAAGCCCTTCAATCTCTCAGTGTAAAAGCTGCCAGATCCTGGCTTATCCTGATTGTGTTTCCACAATATTCAAATTGTTTCTTCCTGGCTACTTGTAATATTCTCTCATTAATCTGGGAATTCTGGAACCTGGATATAATATTCCTAGATGTCTTCTTTTGGGGATCTTTTTCAGAATATTGCAATATAATCACATACCTAGTACTGAATACTCCACTTTCTGCATTTTTTCTAATCTAAAACAGTGGGCAGGGGGAACTCATTGATTTTTTTTGGCTACCAGAGACTGTTTACTCATGTTAAGTGTCTTGTCCATCAAATCCCCTAGATCTTCTTTAGATGAATTGCTGTCTAACCACATGTCCTGCAAAGCTGATTTTTTTTGGCCCAATTGCAAGAATTTATATGTGTCCCTATATTTCTTCTGCTATTTGATCTAAATGTTTAATCTTTTAAGAACATTTTGGATAATGGCCTTTTCATAAAAGGTGTTAAATCGAACTCTCAGCTGTCACTTTAAAAATTTTATAAGCATATCATCTGTGCCATTCTCCAAATTATTGTTAAATATATTAAGTAGCATAGATCTAAGTATACTTTCATACATCAGCCCTTTAAGTACAGACCTTCTAAGATGCCATTGAACCATGAATGAATAATAACTAGGTATGAACATTAAATCTACTGTGGATCTAAAGAGCAGTGATTAATTCTACCATTATACAATTCTTTTCCCTTTCTTTTTTCCTTCTTTCAGTTGTTCTGTCTCACTGGATCATTATTGGCTGCCCCCTTAACATGTATAGTCCCCAAGAAAATGTCATGAACACTCTTCTCTTCTAAATATTCACATCATATTCTCTCTCTCTCTCTCTCTCTCTCTCTCTCTCTCTCTCTCTCTCTCTCTCTCTCTGTCTGTCTCTGTCTCTGTCTCTCTGTCTCTGTCTCTCTCTCTCTCAAACCCTCCCTTCTAACCCCTCCTTTCTTCCCTCTCCTTTTCCCTGTCCTATAGCTTCATTAAATTTCAAATATTTTTATTTATTAGTAATATCCCTCTAGAACTCTCATCTGTTGCTGCCAAATTCCTGGAGGACTTCTCCCATATGGAGGTATGACTATCAAATTCCAGGTTATAAATATATAACATCATCCAATCTCACCACCTACACATACTCACATGAACACTCAAAAAAAAAAAAACTTTCACTTATAAACTTCCTTTTTTCTGTTGTGAATACTGTCATTCTGCCAGTCACTAAAGTTTGTAATCTCAGAGTAATATTTGATACTTTCCATTCCCTCACCCTTTTATCATTAGGACTTGATGATTCCAGCTACATAAAATCTCTTGAATGTATCCTGTTCATTAATGCAACCAACACAATCATTAACACTCTTATCACTCCTTCTTTTAGCATTGTAATAGCCTCCTTATTTTCTGCCTCTTCATTTCATCTTTTCCAATAAATCCTCAAAACAGCTGTCACAGTAATCCTCTTAAAGCACATGTCTAATCATGTCACTCCCTTACTCAGAAATCTTCAGTGATTTCCTCTTGCCTCTAGGACAAAACACAAATTCCTCAGACTGGCATTTAAAGCTCATCATTTATTACTCCCCTCACAAATTCTACATTCCAGCCCAAGTGGACTACCAGGTGTTCCTGAAATGCCATGTACCCTTTCTTGCATGCATGCCTTTTATAGTACTCCCTTGAATAGAATGTACTCCTTTTTCAACTTGTCCTTTTAGAATCCTTTTCTTCATCTCGGTGGAGGTGTCACTTCCTATTTTAAGCTCTTTCCCATAATCTCAATTGTTAGCCTTCTTGTTTTCTCATTCCCAGACACCATTGACTTAATGGTATGAATGCCCTATTTCTCCAGTAGAAGGTGAATATCCTGACAAGGTCTACCACATTGTATTTCTTTGACTTTTCATACCTTGCTTAATCTTTGTTTGGACTGAATTATTAACCATTAATTGTTGAATTATTTTATAAATGGCATAGTATAATAATGTAAACTAATTATGTAGATTGTCCATTAAAACGAACTAATATTTATTAAGCACCTAATATGTGCCAGAGACTGTGCTAAGCACTGGAGATACACATAGAAGCAAAAAGATGGCCCCTAACCTCAAGACAACACACAAAATGAAGATGAAAAGGTACATGCAGGTTTGGAAAGAGAAAGTACTCTTATGGGGGCATGATGGAAAAAGCAATCCAAAATTTAGCTTAATCAACCAGATCAAAACACTCCATTAATTTATTAAAGAGCCTGATTGTATTTTCTATTGTTGTTTTATAATCCTAGTTGTTAGAGTATGTTAGAGTATGATTTTAAAATCAGAAGTATATGTCTATAATGACTTTCTGAGTTCAAGAAGCGTGGAATTCAACCTAAGATTTCAATAATCCTCCTCCAAAGTTTAAATTGGTATACCCACCTCCTTTTCTAATTCAGTATATATTCACTGAAGAGGACCTCTCAAATCTGGAATGCACATGAGCAGCTTTACAACACACACACACACACACACATATGAAATATTAAAACTCTGAAAAGAGGGTGGAAACTTTGCTTGGAGAATCTCATTCATAATAATCCTGGCAACATTTTGTTAGATAATCACAAGGCCACATTGGACTTTAGAAGATTTATTTTTTGCCAGAAACAAAATGGCATAGGAAGAGCATAAAATCCTCCCTTTATTTGCAAATAATGGCAAAATTATGTTTGGAAACCTTTTCTATGACTCATTTGTCCTAGAGTGCATATTCAATTATAACTTTTAACATAAATTAAATATCATTTAGTGTAATAGATTTAGTTCATCATATATTAAGTACTTTTCCAAACTTCCATCTAAATGATTACATTGCTTAGTACATAGTCAGAGTCACTTAACAAAATTAGACTCAAGAAATATCTGCACCAAACATATATCTGTAATAACTTTGGCAATGATTTTGAACTTATTTGGAGTTGGGCTTATCATTGTCTCCTGGATTTCAAAATATGCTATTTTGCTTCTTTTAAACATACTTTTGCAGTTTTAAAAATATTAAACTCAAAAACCAAATACAATCTTGAATTTTATTCATAGATACTTAGTCAACAAGCATTCATTCATGAAATACAAGAATCTTAATTTGAAGTACTCCATGGGAGTGAAAGCACTTTTCCTGATCTTGTCTTTGTTTTACGTGTTTTTGTTGATACTTATAATCAAGACTGTTAAAGTTATGAAAATTTAGATGGCTCAAAAGAGAGTGGAAATATGTATACACAGGCTATAACATGTTGCCAATGTCAACTTATGTATAAGAAGCTGTATAGAAGCTATGATCCTGGAAAAGGATGACTAGGAAAGTAAATGAATATATTAGGTAGCAAGAGCATGGATAACAACTGGATATCCTGAAGGTCATATGAATGGGAACAGTATGAGAAAAAAGTATTAGGAGGAAGGCCTTGAATATGTTGAGTAAATCATCTATGGAGAATTTGGAGAGAAGATAAATGAGAACAGCACATGATGAGGAGTCAATGTCTTGAGATCTGCACCATTGGAAGCAGTACTCAAAATCAATGTCACAATGAATCCATTGAGGTATTAAGATAAATGATCTATGGTTTTATTACAAAAAAGAATTCAAAGTGCACCAGCTTCCTCCAGCAATTGAAGCTCCCTACTTCTAACTCTATGACTTGTAGTTAAGTTCTAGGACCTGCCTTTGGCATATAGAGCTGACATGCCCAGGGTCAAAACTGAAGTAAATAATATGTATCTATGGCTATGGCTATGTTTGGGTTTATGCTTGCCCCTATCTATAGTATTAATAGCTATATCTATTCTTATATCTAGCTACTGAAGAAAATTATTGTTGTGCTGTGTTATTTAATAACCAATATTACTCTGTGATTCATTCTTTTCCTTATTTTTGTCAGACCCCACTTTTGAAGTGCAGGCAATTTCTGAAGGTCAGGATGTAGTAATATGATCACTCCCTCTGAAAACTATTAACCGAACTCATTAACATGTCTACCAATTGTAATTGCCTTGACCGTGCCAGGGGTGGGGGTCCAAATGATGTACTCTTAGGCTAATAAGAAGTAAAACACACCTAGTTTTTAAAAGACTTTGATGACTCACACTTTGGGTCTTTGGCATAAATGTAGGCGGGCCAGAACTCTCTTTATTAATAGATTCAGCACCCTATTAGTAAGTTCTTGCAAAGAGGATTGCCTTAGTTTACCCTTTTGTTAAATCTCTATCACAGCACTTTCTAGAGATAAACATGGATGTCTAGATAGGTAGGTGACTGTCTACATATGTGTACATACATATACATATATGAAAAATGGGACTAGAACTTTATTTTCATTTCTATAGAGAGCTCCAAGAAGACTAAACGCTCCCTCAAAATGGAGATTTGCACTCTCTCTGGAGCTTACAGTCTTAGAAAGATTCATACAACACTAGAATTTTAAATGACTTGACCAGGGTTGCATGCCCAGTGTGTGTCAGTTAGAGGTAAGACCTTAGCACAGGTCTTTCTGGTTCCAAGGAACCATATAAAGCTGGCATTCTTTCTCTCTCTCCCTCTTTCTTCATATATATACGTGTGTGTATTATAAATATATAGTGTGTATATACATATGTGTACAAATATATGTGTGTGCCCATACACAGATCACACATGCACACACATACATGAACACATATGTGTATATATACATACATATATACTGTGTGTGCATATATATCTCTATATACTGTGTATATGTCTATGTATAAGTAAGTGATGCACCACCTAAAATTTCACTTGACTTAAATAAGTGGTTTGTAAATTGTAAAGCACTATGTAAATATGGGCTGTTATTCAAATTATTCATTGTTTTAGTAGTGGTAGAGTTATAAAAGCATTTAAAATTGATAGATTTCAAAATCAAGCCATAAAATATGCCTAACACTCTGTATTACCATCAGCCAGACAGTATATAAAATTCTATGCCATGCATATTTTGAAAAAAACATAGTTTCCTCTAGATAACTTATATGTTAGCCTCATTAGACAATAAGACTTTTTAAAATAGTACATTAATAAGTATAATGTTCAATAACAGTTTTTACTTCAATATAGTTTTATTTTCTTTTACTCTAGTTCTTGTCAAATTACTTATTTTTTTCATGATCTAAAATAATATATTAGCATGCTTGTAAAATATTTATGAGTTCACTAAGGCCACTATCATATTTTTCAAATGAACTATTTTCCTAAACAAACTTACAAATTTTTGAGTCATCACTTTTACATTGGCCTTTTTATCATGCATCTTGTAAGATTATAGAAATTCAACAATATAATTATTTTTAAAAGGTTACTATTTAAGCATTTATGAGTTTATAACAACTGAAGGGAAAAATGTCCATTAAAAGAATGTGATGTTTTTATGTTTCCTAAGGGTGTGACTGACTTCAACCCCTTCAGGAGCTCCACATGGACAGAGGGAATGTCCATGTGGAATATTGCACATATTCTCTATGTTAGGATACTATAAATTTGGAATTGGAGTTGGTCTTTGACAGCTACACTGAATTTTACCCAAGATCCTGTAGCACATTTTCTATCAAACTCAAGTGACTAGGAGTTTACACTTGTAGAAATTTCAAAAAACCCAGATGGACTTCATTACAATTTGGCTTATTCGAGCATCATGAAAACATGGTCTTATTTCTAAAAAAAGGTTTTTTTAATGTTAGTGTTAAGTACTGTAATGTTTCTGAGCTTATAACTTTTTATGACCCATCCAAAAGAGTGAATATGCAGTTCTTGTGAAACACATAGACATACATGAGAACATGGCCTGGGCTCACACAAAGGCAGTGAACCATTCAAAAGTTGGAACTTTATTATAACATTCATGTAAATGATCTTCATGACAGTAAGATAGTCTTTGATGCATGAAGATGACATTAATGACCCTTTATTGGTCATACTTGGGAGGTGAGTTGTTTTTTCAACAATGGTGACAATTTTCCATGCATCTGTCTATGTTCTCTTACATAGTTTCATTTATAATCTAGAGTCAACTGGCTCCAGGTAGTGGTGGTATCAGGGAAAATTCTGAGAAAACAACAAAAAAACAAATAATAACAATACCAAAACAACAACAATGAAGATGACAACTGAAACAACTCTGAAGTGTTTTGTTTACCCTCAATGCTGTCTTCCTTTTTTGTATTCTTATCTCGATAATTCTCCCTTAGGTAACCAGTATGTTGTGATTTTTCAATGCCTTCTAAAATACCAAATAGAGAGGTAAATGACTGAGGAGAATTAATTTCTAAGGGAATTTTCATTGAAAAGGGTAGAATAATTTAAGTAAATGGAATGAAGTTCAAATTACTATATTCCAGGCATCAATGGTCCAAATGTGTGGAATGGTTTGGAGGGCAAAGGGGACCTTCTTGGAACTACATACAGTTGATTAGTATGTCCTCCCCTATTTGCAATCTCTTGTCATGGATTATTCTGAACTAAATTGGCCCACAGCAACATCTATCCTATTATTTTGGCCTCATAGAATCACCAAATGAGCTGCATACACAAGAAATAATAATCATAGCTCTTTAGCTGCAATTGTATTCTTTTTGCTCTGTAGTTTATGATTGTTTTTAACATCCATTGTGGAAATACCTCAAACATAAAGTTACTAGCTGTCAGTTGTTGACCCAAATAAAAGGAAAGTTGAATTCAATTCAAGGCAACAAAATACAGAAGGCAAAGTCAGTTGTAGTTTTGTATTTGGAATACAATAATTGATTTGTACTTCAAACCTTTGAAGGTGAGATGAGTAAGGAAAATTTTGGCAAAAGAAAAACAAGGACTTTTGTTAAGTTCCCAACTTTAACAGGGAACAAAAAAGGCAGGTGTTCCCAGCAAGACAAAAAAGACATAATCAGTTCCAAACAAACTGACGCATATGACATTTGATATTATAAAAATATGTTTCTGAAAAATCTCAGCAGGAAAAATATAGATCCAATTAATAAAACCCTTAGGGAGTGGGATGGTTCAGTGGTTGTGTCATGAGGTCAAAGGTTCCATTTGAATACAAATTGGAAAAAAAGCAAAATTATGAGATTTTTATCCACAGTCCTAAAAGGACAAAAGTTAACTGCTGCAATCACCACTGTGGCAGTAAAATAAATGAAAAAGTCACAATTGAGAACAACTCTAGCTAAAAGAATTAATCTTCCTACAAATTTTCATTGGATCAGGGTAAAAATTTTATTGATAAATTGAAAGATTATTTTGCCAAGCTGTTCTGGGCTCCATTTCCTTAAATATTCCCCAAGCCATTTAAGTTATAAAACTGATCACTCACATAGTAATATTACACTGAGTAAAAACTAATAGCACAGCATGGCACATACATAGTTGAGGAAAAGTTGGAGAAAGGCCTTGAGTTGGCTTTCAGAGACAGGCCTCAAAATGTTATTAGTTAAGTTGATTGAGAGGGAGAAGAAATAAGGGTACTTGCTTATGTATATCCATAGCAACAATAAAGTTAAGCATAATAAAAACTATTTTGATAACAGTAATAAGGGTTGTTTCTTACCATTATCATATATGTACATAGCTATACAAGGTAAGAATGGACAATCTAACTAGAACAGGCATTGGGATCCTTAATATGTGTGTGTGCATGCATACATTAACTTTATCTGACTTTATAGGAACTTTAAGAACAAAAAAAATGATGAAATTATTAAGCATACTTTGCTTCTCTTAGGTGTAGTATCCATTAAGTTCAAAGGGTTATGGCCCTTATTTTCTTTTTTTCAACACGGTAGACAGATTGTCCAAAATAGATTCCCTAACCCCCATATCCTAAACACCCCTTTCCTGTTCCTCTCATTGGAGTGCCATGCTATTTGAAATTCATCAAATTTTCTTAGAACCAGAGAGGCAATGGGAGGACATTTGGATATTTGGATTAGTTTAACTATAATTTCTGACATACTAGATTTGTGACTCTGGACAAATCATAGGTTCATAGATTTGGAACTGGAAGGAAACTTAGATGCCATCCCGTTCAACCTCATCATTTTACAGATCAGGAAATGGAAGTTCAGAGAAGCAATGTGACCTGACCTGACCTGACCATGATCATAAAGTAGTGACAGAGGTCAGATTTAAGACAAGAGAAGTCAAATTTGAAGTCAGCCTGTTAATGACACCAGGCCACTATGAAGACTACCAGTTATATAGATAAGTTGCTGATTTGCATTATGGGAGAGTTTCCTATATGGATTAAATCATTGTTTTTGCCAGCCCTATCAATTCCACTTGCCACCTACCCCTAGCCAAACACATACAGCACATACACACATACATTGTTCTGAGAACTAGTGGTTTCCAGAAAAGTAGGAAGGGTGAAAGCTATTTGGACTAAGTTGTGTAAATACTGTGATTAGAGAATTGGAAAGTCTGAAAAAAGAGAATATAAGTTTAAAATGGACCATCACTTTATTAGGTCAGAAAATGACAAGAAAGCCTGAAGAGAGAGAATTGTCTTCTATAAATAAGCATTCCTGATTCCTTACTATTGATTATTCTGATCCCTAAAATCCCTTCAATTTCTCAAGTACTATGACTCTATAATGCATTTTTAACCTTAGCATATATCATTTGAAGGACTGATGTCACCCACATCCTGGAACAAATATAAAATTAATACAGTTAGTCTACTTATATTTATTGTAGCAGGGAGATAAAACACACAAGCATATATCTAAATATAGAATATATGTGAAGGTCAGGTAAGTCGCCCCCTACAATGTGAGATTGCCATGTGTTACGAAGCAGAAAAATCCCTTGAGATAAATCATTTTGTGGTCTATTTCATTCGATTCCTTTATCGGAATGAATTTAGCACATGTGGACAAATAGAGGGAGACCTAAGGCAAACCAGCAAACTCAGCTGTCTGTCATGCAATGTCTATGATGTCCATTGTTTAGGTCAATTTCTTAGATGCTTGGTGATGGCAGTGCTGATGCTATCAATGCCCTAATGATTAGGGGTCCCTTTCAAGCTTTTGTCTTATTTTGTTATTGAAGCTTAGGAGTTTTTGAAACAGCAGAGAAAAGCAAAATATATTGACATTTTAATTATTCTCACAACATGGCATAAAATAATAAAAGCCAAGAAGCTCAGAACTCAAGAAACCTAGCCTGAACTAACATCCTTGTTTTTCTTAAAAAGCTGAAAAGGTTCTTAAAACTTTTAAATTCCTGGATTCTTTTAGAGGTTTTTGGTTTAAATCTTTAACATTGGTTCAGCTTAACTTTCTGTATCTAATTACTTTTTTTTTTACAATGCATTTTCTCAAACCTAATATAAAACACATTTTATAAGAAACAGACTGCTTCATAAAGCAACTTGGCCAAACGGACTGAAAACAGGACTATATGTACCTGGCCTTAAGTTTCCTGTGTATCCTTTGAGAGTCCCTTAACCTCTCAGTTTTCCTCATCTTCAAACGGGATGTAAAAAGGGTTCATTGATACCGTAGGAATCTTGCAGCAATAGACCAATGAATTAGAACAAAGTGTTCAGGAAATGATAAAACTAACTCATAAAATTCAAAGGTGTGCAAAGTACTTTGCAGATTTTATCTCATTTGATTTTTTATTTCATCGATATTTGACTTCATTTGATATTCTCTTAAGTGAGCACACATTCAATATATCCAATTAAAATGTTGTAGTTTTTCTAATATAAATCTGATATTTACCTGTATTCTTTAAATCAAGTAGTCGTGATGGGCTCGGAGGCCGTGCAGCGCTGGCTCTGTGCCCGTTTCCGGGATCCCTGTCAGCCGCTCCCTCCAGGCCTCCATCTTCCTCCCGCCGCCGCCGCCGGAGCTTATTCGCGTCGACTGACCAGAGTCTGCGAATCCTCCGCTCCCGGGCTCGTGTGCACCCTTACCATCCCAGCTTTTTCCCTTTTGAAAACACTAAGAATAATGTCCTTACATCAATTTTTACTGGAGCCAATCCCCTGCCATGCCTGGAACAGAGACCGTACTCAGATTGCCCTTAGCCCTAATAATCATGAAGTCCACATTTACAAGAAGAATGGGTGAAAGCCCATGAACTGAAGGTACGCAATGGACACATCACAGGTATTGACTGGGCTCCCAAAGCGATCGAATTGTAACTTGTGGTGCAGACTGTAATGCCTATGTCTGGAGTCAGAAAGTTGGCATCTGGAAACCAACCCTGGTGATCCTGAGGATTAACCGTGCAGCCACCTTTGTGAAATGGTCTCCTTTGGAGAATAAATTTGCTGTAGGTAGTGGAGCTCGACTAATTTCTGTGTGCTACTTTGAGTCTGAAAATGACTGGTGGGTGAGCAAACACATAAAAAAACCAATTCGTTCTACTGTCCTGAGTTTGAACTGCATCCCGACAATGTTTTGCTGGCTTCTGGATCTTGTGATTTCAAATGCAGTTTTTTTTGTTTTTGTTTTTGTTTTTTTTCTGCCTACATTAAAGAAGTTGATGAAAAGCCAGCCAGTACTCCATGGGGGACCAAGATGCCTTTTAGTCAACTGATGTCAGAGTTTGGTGGTACCAAAAGTGGTGGTTGGGTACATGGAGTTAGTTTCTCTGCCAGTGGAAACCGCCTTGCTTGGGTCAGCCACGATAGTACTGTATCAGTTGCCGATGCCTCCAAAAACATGATGGTTTCACAGCTGAAAACAGAGTTCCCCCCACTCCTGAGTGTGTCTTTTTCCCCTGAGAATAGCGTGGCTGCTGGCCATGACTGCTGCCCAATGCTGTTCAATTATGATGATCGTGGCTCCTTGACCTTCGTCTCCAAATGAGACATTCCATAACAGAGCATCCAGCGCAACATTTCTGCCATGGAAGCTTCCACAACATGGACAAGAGTGCCACGACTGAGGATCGCCAACACTGCTGTAGACACGCTAAACCAAAACAGTATCACCCAAGTGTCTATTTATGACGTGGACAGACAAAACTGCCGCAAATTTTGTACCACTGGCATTGATGGAGCAATGACAATTTGGGATTTCAAGATTTTAGAGTCTTCGATCCAGGGGCTACGAATCATGTGGAGCTGTATTTCCTTTCTCTAGCATGACAGACACTTGCCAGAATGGAGCTCCATAATTTGCATGAACACAGGAAAGACCCTACCACAAGTGAAAACTGAGAAAATATCCCTTGCAGATGTTTTGTTTTTGTTTTTTTGAACATAATTGGTGAATGTATTAGTTTAAAAAAATCAACAGTGATGTCTTTTTGATTGGCTATTTCATTCCATTCTTGACCAAAGCTGCTTTTTAAGTAGTTTATTGTGGGAAGTTGTCACACTAAATTAAAGGGGGATTTTATATAAATTGTCTGCTAGAAAAATACAAAAAAATAAATCGAGTAGTCAATGAATAAAATATTGAATCTTAAGAATAAATTATTTCTGTCTGTCTCATATACCCTTACATAAATACATACACACATTCATATGAAATTAAACTGTGCTAACAATACAATGTTAAAATATATGATCAAAGTAAAAAAAAATCCTTGATTAAATAAATATTTAGTTTTGAGAATAGGAGCTTAGAGAGTATGTTAATTATTCTTTCCTGCTGTGAACATATCAGTATTTGGTTTTTGTAGAGTAATGGAATCACAGATCCTCAGAGAGTAAAAAGATCTCAGGAGCCATATGTTCTAAAATGTACTGAATTCTAAAATACCCAACCTTTGCTTAACGACCTCAAGGGAAAGGGAAACCACAACTTCCTAAGAAAGCTCTTTCTTTCTTTGTTTTGTTTCGTTTCCTTTGCTTTTTAGAGGGGGGAAGACAGGGCAATTGGGGTTAAGTGACTTGCCCGAGGTCACACAGCTGTAAGTATTAAGTGCCTGAGGTCAAATTTGATCTCAGATTCTCCTGACTCTAGGGCTTGTGCTGTATTCGCTGTGCCACCTAGCCACCCCAGAAAGCTCATTTCATTTTTCAATAGCTCTATGTTTAGGAAGGTTTTCATTGAATCGAATCTATTTTTTTTCCTCTTCAAATACTTTCCATTGCTTCTAGTTTTACCCTCTGAAAATACAGCAGGTCAAGTCTACTTGTCATTTCTTAGCATGCTGATATCCAGAGCTCTCCATCATATCCCAGAATACTCCTGAGCCTAAAAGATCACTCCAGTCCAATAATTCATACCTCAGAAGTAACCACTGTGACCCCCTCCATCAAATAAGTAAAATAAGTAAAAAATGTTTGTTGACTGAGTTACTGACTCTCTCCTCCATAATCCTGAAGCTCTAATTCCTTCTTTTCTTTTCTTCTTTATGTTAAATATCTTTCAATCTTTCTTTTCATTCTTATATAACATGAGTTCAATATTATCCATCATCACTGTTGCCCTCCTTTGGTGTTTCTTCATTGGGTTTGTTCACAGACAAGTGGAGTGAGGTATAGGGGCATATTATAAAAGGAACTTTATAAGTTGGACTAGATGACCCTAGAGGTTAATCATCAAATAAAAATTTCTTAAAAAGCCTTTATTAAGGTCTTATTATTTGCTAAGTGTGGCTAGGCACTGAATATACAAAGACAAAAAAGAAAAAGACCCTACCCCCAAGGATCTTATGTTCTATAAGAGAAGACAACATTTGCATGTATAAGTGCAATTAAATGAATGTGGGCCTGTTTCTTCGTGTATGCTCTGATTTACTCTTCCTGAGGGGTAATAGAGAACTTGTGCAATATCCTCTTCCTTCTGGCAATCCAACACGTGGAATTTAGAAACTGTTTCAGCCATGATGACAAAAGAACAATGCTATCTGATGGTGACTATTTTCCTTGGTGGCTGAGAACCCAGAAGGGTTTATGAGTCAGTAGATGCTTAACAGAAACTTAGTGTATATGACAAAGGTTTGAATGGATCATATCTATCTCTCTATTTCTTTCCTGGTTACTTCTGTATCAGCAATGTCATATTCACAATGCCTATAGAGATTACAAATATGCTGATATAATTATCCATTAGAAAATACGTCATGTTTGCCATATGAGGAAATAAACTAGAAAATTTATTAAGATACCAAAAGACTGAGTCCCAAAACCAGAAAGTGAAAGCCATCAGAGTAGTTATGACATTGGCACAGGTAGATAAAGTAGAAAGCACCCACATTTTCAAGCCTTTAAAACAGAACAGGCTACCTCAGGCAAAGGTCCTCCTCTCCCCACGCACAGCAACCACCCAGCGTCCTGGAAGCGCACTCCCAGCAGCTCCGGCCCCTGGCAGTCCTCAGCAGGAGTCCTTAGCAGAAAGTCCTTAGCAGTTCTAACTCAAAAAAAGGGCTTCGCGCTGCCACTGCCTCTGCTGCTGCCGCCGTCACCACCACCGCCAGCCACCGAAGGAACGCTAGCTTGGCTTCCGCTTCCTCTTGCTCCGCCCCTTCCTGCTACGTCAGCAAGTCCAACGGGGCATGGAAGATCTTTAAATCCCATAACCCTTACATTCGGCCCCAAGATCTTTCATGTCCCTTACTTGACAAAAATACAGTAGGAATAACTGGTGTCAACAAAATTTCACAACAATATAACAAGAATAGCACACAATAAACACAGAAAACCATATTTTAGGGTGGCGCTTGAGCACAAGCTCCCCATCATTCCCCCCACCCCGAACAAATGGGGCCCCAAAATCTTGTGGTAAGGGGTGAAGATCTCTTCTTCTATGGCTACTTGCTGCTGAAATCGGATGTAGAGCTGTCCCTGTCCTAAGGGGTCCCATTTGAGAGGTCAGTTCTTAATATGCTTGATGCCAGGTCCAAGGGTGACACATCACAGTTGCAGACAGGGGGTGACATCCAGCTTAAGCTATCAGGCATCTACAGATGGAGGGTACCAAGCCTGTGGAAACAAATCTAACAAACAAGATGAACAAACAAAAAATCAAGAAAAAGCAAAGAGACAATAACCAGACTATCGTAGCCTCACTCACGGTAGAATAAATGAGTTAAGGGTACAATTTTGTAATCATCTTCTCCAGAATAAACAATAGTTACAGTGTTATCCCTCCCATATGCTATAATCTCTGCAGCCTTTGGAACATCATCTGGCTTCCGTTTTACCCATACTTTAGCTCCTGATTTTATTCTATCACTAGAACCAAATCCTTCAGTTCCTGTGACAGTTATTTTGGAAGGAGGGTCAGTTTTTACAAGTGGCATTGTTTTACAAGGAACAATAATCACTTGAACTATCCTATCATTCTTGTGAATCTGTATGGGCCTTTCACTTAAATTCTGGAATGTTACAACAATTTCTCCTTGATGATTAGAATCTATTACTCCAGCCAATACATGTATTCCTTGAGCTGCTAATCCTGATTTGGGTAAAATCTGTCCAAAGTGATTTTTAGGGATTCTTATGCATATCCCAGTGGAGATTTTTCTTATTTCTTTTCTGTCCAACCAAAAGTCCTCTAAACAATGTAAATCATACCCCATTGAACCAGGTGGTCCTGGGTACGGTGCTGGGACATCTGGCCTCAAGGTCCAATACTCAATAATAGGGATCTTGTGTGTTTGTTGTTTTCTAATTTGCAGATTGGGGGTCATCATTCTGGCTAGAGGTGTACTTCCTCCCAATGGTCTATTATTCAAATTACGCAAAGCCATGAACAAATTATCCTTCCAATGTTGATATGAATTATTGGAACTTAACTTCCTCAATTGTCCTTTCAGTAATCCATTCATTCTTTCAATCAACCCAGATGCTTCTGGATAATATGGAATATGATATATCCATTCTATATTGTTTAGTATACAATACTTCTTCATTTCATTGCCTTTGAAATGTGACCCGTTGTCACTTTGAATCTGCATTGGGGTTCCATAATATAGGCTTATGAGATCTAGAGTTTTACAAGTGTTTTTCTGGGTTGCATTCTTATAAGGACAAGCTACTAGTACACCTGAATAGGTATCAACACAAGTACATATAAATCTGCATCCTTTATCCAGTGGTAGTGGACCAATATAATCTATTTGCCAGATTTGGGCTGGGACTTTTCCTCTTGCTATCTCTCCAGTTATTACCCGAGGAACAGTTCGCTCCTTTTCCAATTGACATATATGACAGTCTTCTGCTATCTGTTTTAACAGTGAATGAGAGATACCAATACCTCGATCTTGTGCCCACTGGTGTGTGGCCTGGACCCCCAAATGGCCTGCTGTTTGGTGGACCCATTTTGCTAATACCGGATCATCAGTTGTTGTCAAAGTAGGGACAATATGTTCAGTAGCAATCTTTGCCAGTCGATCAGCAAGAGCATTGTACTCACGTTCTGGTGTGGTGGGGGCCACGTGGGCATCTACATGAAAAACTGACAAGTCAGTGACCAAAGACATGTTCCAGATATCTTCCCATAATTCTTTGCCCCAGACTTGTTTCCCATGAATTTCCCAATTTTCATTTTTCCACATGGGCATCCATGTAGCTAACCCATTAGCTACCGCCCATGAATCAGTGAATATATGACACTGTCCTCCTTGTTCTAGTTTGATGGCTTGATATACTGCCATAAGTTCAGCATATTGGCTACTTGCACCTATCCCAGTACTTTCCAAAGTCCTTCTAGTACATGGGTTATAGGCCACTGCTTTCCAATGTCTTTTTTGCCCCAAATATTTTGCTGTCCCATCAGTAAACCATGCATGTCTCTTTTGTTCCTCAGTTAATACATCATATCCCTCATTCCACTTTACAGTGGACTTTACCAACTGTTGCTTTGGCTCAGGGGGTGTGTCATTCCTCTCAATTTCTATGTTTGCTACAGATTCATGTAGAGCAGAGACTCCGCTTTTGCCTGTTTTCGCTCTATTTTGAATATACCACTTCCATTTGATTATACTAGCCTCTTGGGCATGTCCAATTCTGTGAGAAGCTGGGGTACTCATTACCCAGGTCATAATTGGGATTCCAGGTCTTAATATCACTTCATGGCCCAGAGTCAGTTGTTCAGTCTCCACCAAAGCCCAATATGCAGCTAACAACTGCTTTTCAAAAGGTGTATACTGGACTCCAGATGAAGGGAGTTTCCTACACCAAAATCCCAAAGGTACATTTCGGCTTTGTTGTTTTTGCCATAAGCTCCAGTTTGCATAATCATCTTGTACAGTCACTTGCAATTCCACTGGACCATTTTGCATGGGCCACAAATCTAGGGCCAATTGTATGGCAGCCTTGGCTTCTTCAAAAGCTTTACTCTGCTCAAGTCCCCAATCAAATTCATATTTCTTCCGTGTGACTCTATATAAAGGTTTTAAAATCTGTCCCAAATGTGGAATGTGGTGCCTCCAGTATCCAAACAATCCTATGAACTTTTGGGCCTCCTTCTTATTGGTAGGGGTAGGAAAATCCTGAATCTTTTGTCGGGCTTGAGGAAGAATCTCCCTTAGCCCCTTGTTCCATTGTATACCCAAAAATTTCACATTCTGTGCTGGTCCTTGAACCTTTGCAGGGTTAATTTCCCACCCTTTACTTTTCATATGCTCAATTAGAAGGGTCAAACTCCTTTCCACTACTTTCGCATCTTTTCCCTGTATCATGATATCATCAATGTAGTGGGTAAGCTGTACACCAGGTAGCTTTAATTCATCCAACTGTTCAGCCACAATCCTGTGACAAATAGTGGGGCTATGTATGTACCCTTGTGGCAAGCGGGTGAAAGTATATTGTCTACCCTGCCAAGTGAAAGCAAAGTGGTCCCATTGTTTAGGGTCTATTGGGATGGTGAAGAAGGCATTTGCCAAGTCAATAACTGCATACCAAGTCCCATAATATTTCTGGATCCTTTCTATTAAGGTGATGGTATCTGGAACAGCAGCATACAAAGAAGGAGTCACCTTATTCAACTGTCTATAATCCACAGTCATTCTCCATGTCCCATCTGATTTTCTTACTGGCCAGACAGGATTATTCCATCTTGTGGTTGTAGGGACCAACACTCCTGCTTCAACATATTCCTTTATAGTAGTGGTAATTTCATCTTGCCCACCTGGCACACGATACTGTTTTAAAGTAATTACTTCAGAAGGTTCAGGTAAAGTGATCGGGTCCATTTTTAGTTTTCCCACTAAAACTGTATTAATTCCTATCTTCCTCACAGCAAATTGGTATCTCCCTTCAGGTAAATTCAGTGTCATGCCTCTCAATACATCTATCCCAATGATGTATTCAGGAATGGGTACAACAACCACAGTATATTCTTTCTTAGGTAACTGCCCAATTTTCATTGTTATTTTAACCTGTCTGGCTGATATTTCAGCACCTCCTAAACCCGTGATGGTAATAGGAGTTCCATGTTTAAACTTATCAGGGTTTCCATAGATAAGTGTGGCCTCAGCCCCAGTATCAATCAGTGCCCTAGTCACAGTAGTTGATCCATTCTTCCAATATATTGTTAAACCAATATGGGGTCTGCAATCTCTTCTGCATATTTCTTTTATCTGGGCTGGGGCTTGGCCTATCTCCTATTCTTTCCCATAACCCTTACACTTCATAGTGAGTTTGAACTGCTGTGAGCCTCTGCATGAAGGCCTGGAAAGAAATCATGCCTTTCTTTCATCTCCCCAGCCAGGCAACATGTGAGCTTGAAAGCATGATGTCTGTTTCTCTGATTCTTTGTTCTTTTCCAGTCCTTGGTGAGTGACTACTAAGAGACATATTGGAGCTAAGCTGAGGCTACTCTTCCCAGGACCTAACTGAATTTAGGGAAAAAGGTGTAAGCTTGGCACATTGTTGTTGTTGTTTTAATAATTCTGCTTGCTATACATTTTCAGTGAATGTCTCCTTGTAAAACTTAATTCATGTCATCCACTTGGTTGATATGATTGATGGGGGAGCACACCAAAGAGATAATATAAGTGATGGTATTAGAAGCTTCAACCCCTTAAGATTACAGAGAAGGGATTAGTTAATCATTTGTTAATAGCTTAACTCTGGAATAGACAAAGTGCGGAGAGATTTAGTACATTAGAGATTATATATGAAGCTATACAAAGGAGACTAGATCTTTGAAATCATTGGTAAAGGGAACTCTGCTGAATAACCTGCCTCTACCATCACTTTCTCTACAACTTGGGAATTTGCCTGCAGTATTTAAAGGTTAAGTTATTTGCCCAGGGACACAAGTATATGTGCTAGAGATAGTATTTGAACCCACATGTTGTAGCTCAGAGACTAACTCTCTAGCCAATAAACCACTTCTTCTATGAAAAACAAATATAAGATTAATGGGTGAAGTCTATTTTTCAAGGGGAGGTATCATGGAAAGAATATTAAAACTGGGGATCAAGAATGTCTTCATGTAAGGGGCAGCTAGGTGGCATAGTGAGTAGAGTGCTGGCCCTGGAGTCAGGAGGACCTGAGTTTGGATCCAGCCTCAGACACTTAACACACACAAATAAAAAACCTAGCCATGTGACCTCGGGCAAGTTATTTAAACCCAATTGCCCTTCAAAAACAAACAAACAAAAAGAATGTCTTCATGTAGAAGGTGATATTTGAAAAGAATTTTGAAGAAAACAGGAAATGTATACATCAGGAGAGACAGTACAAATTCATAGAGAGTGGAAAAAGAGTATTGTATGTGAGGAAGAAAGGAATAATGATTTGCAAAGCTGAGATCAGGACACAAAAGACTGTAAAAGCAAACTCAAGTTTATGTGTTCCTGAGGGAAATAAGGAGCTACCCAATTAATTAATCAGTCAATCAATTAACTGAGAAGGGGAGTGACATAGTTAAAACTATGCCACAGAAAATAATTTTAGCAGCTATTGGGAGAGTGGATTGGATTGAGGAGAGATTCAAGGTAGAACAAACAGTTATGAGTTCCTTTCCAACTCTTTGGTTCTGTGCTAACACCCTAGCCATTTGAAAGCATGTAGTACTGAATTTCCAGAATAGAGTTTTGGAGAGAAGTCTAAAAATCTTTGAAAGAAACACAGAATCCTGGCATTACAAATCACACATATATGTTGATAGTAGACCAAAGAGTTTCTCTAGTCCAAACGTTTAATTTTGAAGATGAGGAAAATGAGGGAAAGGGAGTTTAAGTGACTTGCCCAAGGACATACAGGTAATAAATGTCATAGGTAAAATTTGCATATAGATCCTCTCTGGAACAAAAAGCCATTATTTTCCCTTCCACCATGCTTATTTTACATGAAAATATAACTAGGTATGAATATATAAATATCTGCTTATATTAAAAGTATTTCATTTATAGTAATTATTTTTAAATCTTGAGAGAATTTGATATTTTCAAAATTGTAAAATTCTTTTGGTCTCTCATGGCTATTACCTTTTTTGAATGAAGGTTATGTCTTCATTCTGCTCATTGTATCATAATAATTTTTCAAAGCAAATAACATTAAGAATTTATGTAGTAAGACTATACATATTTTATGTAGAGACTAGAAGCAGCAACACAATTTAATTTTCTTAGCATTGCCCTCCAAATAACTTAAAAAAATGATAGGTCAAATTGGATTCTGGAGCAGCATAACCAGCAAAAGGTCAGGATGAGACATTTATGTAGGCCAGGAAAACTTAGGAGGTCAGCAGGAGAGGGCCATGACATGGAGGTTGGGAATAGCACAGAGTATATAAAGTGGCAATATAATGATGAGCCATGCAGGTGACTGTAACAGCAGCTTGGAGAACTCTCAGTCCAGATATGTAAGGAGATAGGACAATTGGTCAGAAAGAGATCACCATAGACCCTGAGTTGACTCTGGATGAAAGACTGGCAAATTTGGCATACACAGTTGACATTTGTTTGGCAACTTTATTGCATACACAGTAGAGTGTTAAGGTTCCAGGACAGAGAGAAGTGCTAGGACTTGTGGCTGCTGAGGGATAAAGGTCCCTCCTGAGTAAAAATTAGAGCACAAACCAGGAGAGCAGAAATTGCAGTAATTGAATCTCTTCTGGTATAACACCACCTCAAAATCACTGAAAATTTGCAGACTCTGAGAATTAACTCTGAAAACAGCAACACAAAAAGTCTAAAGCTTGGGACAATGCCTCCCACCTCCCAGTGAAGAAAACTTAGCTTTAGTATAAAGGTCAAGGTCAAGCAATAGTTTGAGGGGGAAATGCATAAGCAGCAACAGTGACAATAACAACAAAGAAAATCTGACCATTAAAAGCTACTGTGATAGCAGGGAAGATCAAGACAAACTCAGAGGAAGATGAAAATCTGAAAACATTTACAATGAAAGCCTCAAAGGAAAAAAAACATAAATTGGACATAAGTCTAACAAGAATTATTGGAAGATTAAAAAAAGAGAGATAAATTAGGTAGAGGATACATTGGGGAAAAATAAGGACACAAAAGAATTATTAAAAGAAAATGAACAGCTTGGTAAAAAGAAGCTAAAAAACACTGAAGAAAATAACACCTTAAAAAAACAGAATTGGTCAATGGTAAAAGAAAAAAGGGAGGATAAATTTTACCAAGGTAAAGACCCACTTAAAAGGAAAATTGAATAAATTTTAAAAGAGGTACAAAAGCTCACTGAAGTAAATAATTACTTAAGCAAGATAATTGGGCAATTTCAAGATAATAGCTCCATGAGACATCAAGAAACAATCAATCAAAATCAAAAGAATGAAAGAAATAGGAGAATTGTTAAATATCTCCTTGGAAAAACCTGGAAAATAGATAAGGGAAAGACAAAGAATTATTGAGCTCGCTGACATAAATAAGAAAAAGTTCACATCATATTTCAAAAACTTAAACAACTTCATTAATATATTAGGTCAAGAGTAAAACAGAAATGAAAAGAATCCACTGATCACCTACTGAAAGAGATCCCATGAATATTATAGCCAAATTTTAGAGGTCATAGGTCAAGAATAAATTGCAAGCAGTCTGAAAGAAACTATTACAACTTCATGAAGCTACAGTCAGGATCACACAAGATTTAGCAGTTTCCATGTTAAAGGAGTGAAGGACTTAGAATATGATATCGCTGAAGGTAAAGAAGCTACAATTATAACCAAAAAATCACCTACCTAGCAAAACTGAGTATAATCTATATGGCAAAAAAAATTAATATTTAATTAAATAGATTACTTCTAAGCATTCCTGATGAAAAGACCAGAGAATTCTGGTATAGAAAATAGAGAATTTTTATTCAAACACAGTTCTCAAGAGAAGCACAAAAGTGTAAACATGAAAGAGTAATCATAAGGGACTCAATAAACTTAAATTGTTTACCTTCCTATATGAGAAAATGATTCAACTAACTCATGAGAACTTTGTCATTACTTGGGCAGTTATAAGTAGTCTACATTGACAGAGGACAAATGTGTGAGCTGATTATGTTTGGGGTAATCTAAAAAATGAAGGGATAGGAAAGAGGGGTGTACTTGGAGGAGAGGAAAGGGAGAGGTAGAAAGGGGGAAATTATCTCACATAAATGAATTAACAAGTAAAAGGTTATTGACACAGCAATACAAATACTAGTTCTGTATCCCAAAGATATCAAGGAAAAAGAAAAAAAGGATATGTGTATATATATATATATATATATATATGTATATAATATTTATAGTAATTCTTTTTATGATAACAAAATTAGAAATTGAAGGGATGCCCATCAACTGGAGAATAACTGAATAAGTTGTGGTATATGATTGTGATGAAATACTATCATGTTATAAGAAATGGTGAGAGGGATTGTTGAAAAAAAGTTAATACTACCTAGATTTATTCAGTGTCATATTAGTTGAACTACCAAAGTATTATTTTATATAATTATTTTTAAATGATTATAATGAGATTCATCTGAAGAAAGAGAAACCCAATGATCTCGAAGTATATAATGAAAAATATATGGGAAGAAAGGACATATAGTACCAGAGGAAGTATCAAAACTTAAAATATGCCATAAAACCACAAGAACCAAATTAATTTGGTGCTGGTTAAGAATTGGTGAGGTCCATCAGTGTACAGATCAGCTAAATAATACATAGATTAAAAAAAAAACATAGAAATCCAGTGTTCAATAAAGTCAAACAGAAGGATTCACTTTACATTTTGACAAAACTGGTGGGAGAACTATCCCACAATCTGGCAGAATTTTTTTTATTAACACTTCATATAATATGCCACTTCTCACAAAAAGCTATAAATGATTACATAAAATGACATCACAAATAAATTAAAAGAGAAATGAAGAAATTGCCTTTCAAATGTCGGTACAGAAGAAGAATTCATGACTGAAAAAAAGGGCTAGAGAGGCTTGGACAAGAAAAATTAATTTTTATTTTAAATGTACAAATCAACCAATGAAGCAACATTTAAAAGGAAAACTTAAGTCAACAGTAGAGGAGCTACAAATTGCTAATACTTAGAGGAATGCACATTAAAGCAACTCACTTTATACTTTTAAGACTGGTAAAAATAAGGGGTGGCCAGGTGGCTCACAAGTAAGAGCACCGGCCCCAGAGTTAGGATGACCTGGGGATCGAATCCGGGCTCAGATACTTAGCACCACACCCAGAAATAACTGGCCATGTAAATTTGAGCAAGTTACTTAACCCCAGTTGCTTAAAAAAAACAAAAAGACTGGTAAAAAATAACCAAAAAAAGAGAAAATGCTAGGTGTTGAAAGTGTTATGGGAAAACACCTATATTAATGCACTGTTGGCAAATATTACTAAATTATCCATGTAATTTGACCCTAGCACTAGGCCTATCCTTCAAAGAAAACAAAGAAAGAAGAGTAGGATTTATATGTGTAAAAATATTTATAGGGGCTCTGTTGTTGATGATGATGACGATCTTGGATATTCATGATAATGTTGCTGTTTAATTCTCAAAGTACTAGAAACTAAAAATGTGTCTGTCAAATGAGAAATAGATTATGGTATATGAATATAATATGATGAATTGTGCCTTCAAAAAACTAAGAAGTGGAAGACTTCAGATAAACTTTGTGTAGACTTGTATGAACTGATGCAAAATACAATTATTAAAACCAAGAGAACCATTTATACAATAAAAACAACTTTAAAAGTGAATAATTTTGAAAGACTTGATAAAGTCTGATAAACTCAAGAATTAACCATAATGACAGAGAATCAATGATTAAAAATACTCCTTGTGTTTAAAAGAGAGGTAATTAGCTCAATATGCAAAAGATACATTTCAAACATGGCCAATAAGGCATTTATTTTGCCTGACTACACCTCTTTATTGCAATGGTTAGTTTTCTTTTTCATTTTTCTTTTTTTCTTCCTGTGTTGTGTTTGGGGGATATGGTAGGAGATAGAGAAATAAATGTTTGGTAAATGTTTTTAATTAAAAACAAGTTTTGGTATATGACTATACCAGAATATTACTTTACCAGTAGATATAACGCATTAGATGGATCCAGAGAAAAATAAGGCTGATGATGTTCAAAGTCAGCAAAATCAGAACATGAACTCATCACTGTGGTGAACACAAAGAACATATTAATGTACAGGAAAACAATTTTGAAAGACTATAGAACTTTTTTCAATGCAGTGGCTAATTGTGATTTCAGAAAACTGATGATGAAGCATGCATTCTATGTATTAGCAAAGAGATAATGGGCAAGATATAACATACTTGTTCAGAGCTGGCCAATGTGTTAAATTGCTTTGTTCGACTGTACTTGAAACAATAGATTTCCATTTGTCAGGAGACAGTGTGAGTTAGTGGGTTGTGACAGATTTCACTCAATTAACAACTATACATCAAGTGTTTACAATGTGCTCTGCCCTGTGTTAAGGCTTAGAGAGACAAAGAAAAAGCAAAAACAGTCCCTATCCTCAAAGAACTTCCATTTTAATAATAGAAGATCGAATTTGCATTAATAACATACACATATAAGCATGCACACAACTAATACAGACATATATACTATATATATACAGATAAATATATGTATATATATGCACATATAAAGATATCTGTATTATCTATGTGTATATGTATTGGTACATGTATATAAGTGTATGCATGTGTGTATATATGTGTGTATTATGTAAATATATACATATATGTGTATATGTATATATATATATATGATATGTGGAAAGTAGCCATAGAAGACACCTAGAAATTAAGGGATTAGAGTGGGCAAAAAAGGGGGAAAAACAGAAATAAAATACACTAAGGAAAATAAAATCAGTTCAGAGTAGGATACAAGTGGAGGAATTGTTACAATTGTGTTAGATTTAATGTGCACTTAAATGAATTGTATACAATAGACCTTAAGAGTTCCATATTCACTCCTCTTTTATGTTATTTGTATACTGAAATGTTTATGTTGGTGGAGGACTATTAAAGTCACAGTAAAAAGAAATTTGAAAAATCAAAAAAAGGGAAAGATTCCTTGCCCCATAAACACTACAGTGGGCACAGAAAAAAGCTACTTCTCTTTTTGGCCATGTCAGTTAAGTTAATAATATTAGAAGACCTATATTCACCAGCACCCCACCCTTAAGAGTAGACCAAGAAAAAATGTTCTATCTTTTCTACCAATTCATTAGATATTAATGACTTTGTTTTGGAGGTATGTTCAGTTTTCCCAAATTTGAAAATATTCTCCTTGTATAACTTAAATAGAGAATAGAAAAATCTACTAGATTGAAGAACTCAGAAGTTATCTAATCCATTCCTTTCCTAAACAAGAAAAATATCCCTTCTACATCATAACTAACAATTAGTCATTAAGCCCTTCTTTTAAGACCCTTAGTGGTGTGGAGCACACTGTATCTTTTTTTGGCCATGCTAATTTTGAGGAAGCAGAGAGACAGAAAGAGACAGAGAAACAGAAACACAGAGACACAGAGACAGACAAAAACAGAGAAAGACAGACAGCCACAGTGAGAGGGAGAGACAGAGAGAGAAGTGGTAGATAAAGTGTAAGTGTAGGTATGAATGTGTGCCCTATATATTGTGTTAGACTAAATTTCTGCAAATTCCATTTATTATTCATCCAAATGTTATTCATAGCTCTGCTCTCCTAAGCCAAGTAAAATAAATCTAATCTCTCTAGAACATCCCAATTCTTTTAAACCTTTGAGGAAAATGGTTATGCACTTCCCACCCTTTATATATTCCCTTCTCGAGAATGAACATTTTAAAATTCTTTCAAGTAATCTGCTTGTGAAATTATTCCAAAGTCCATTAGCAATCTGTATATTATCTTTTGGACAATCCCATTTATCAGTATCCTTGTTAAAACATGTACAGCACCTGAATCCAGTAACTCCCTAGTTTTGAACATTAAGCCTCTTCTAATATAGCCTCTGTTCAAATAGCATTTTAAAACTTCTATGTGAACTTATATTAAATTAAAAAACCCTGATAATTCTTTCAGATTGCCTTCTTATTTGAAGATTTTTTTTTTCCACATCTTACTGTGATTTTAACTTTTACTGTACTGAGAATAAACATTTTTGTTTGACCCTAACATTCAGCACGATGCATTTATATAGCAGGCATTTAGTGAATATCTGTTGAAATAATTAATGAGTGAATGAATGATTTGAGAATGACAATTGTTGAATTAATTCATTGAGAAGTTAAAGATTATAGCCTAAGATAGTGAGCAATATTTGATTAGATGATAGGCAGACAGAAAGCTTGTTCTCTTGGAGAAGTAAGTAGATTACAAATTCTACATGAGCTAACAACCAAAAAATCTAATTTTTAACCTGCATTAAGAAGGGTAGAGAGGGTGTGGCTAGGTAGTACAGCGAGTGAGAGAACTGGCTCCAGTGTCAGGATGACCTGGGGATCGAATCCGGGCTCAGACACTTATCACCCACCAAGAAACACCTGGCCTTGTAGCCTTGATCAAGTTACTTAACCCCAATTGCTTACGGGTGGCCAGGTGGCTCAGCGAGTAAGAGCACTGGCTCCAGTGTCGGGATGATCTGGAGATGGAATCCTGCCTCCAACACTTAGCACCACACCCAGAAATAACTGACCGTGCAACCTTGAGCAAGTTACTTAACCCCGATTGCTCATAGAAAAAAGAAGGGTAGAGTATTCACAATTGGGGAGATGGTAGACCAGAAATGGCCACATCTGGAGTATTTTATTCATTCTGGGTGCTACATTTAATAAAAAATATTGACGTTAGAAAGTGTTTACAGTAGAGCTACCCTGACAGTAAATGGTCTCAATATAGCACATTAACAGGATGGGCTGAAGGACACTTTATGTCTCAATTACTACAAAAAGTCTATTTATATCTTCTCATCTGCTAGTTCTATTTCCTTAGAAATTACTTTATATTTATTTTATACTCCATTTCCATGCCCAAATCAATATAAGGTCAAGGGCAGGGATGAATTTATTTTTGTCTTTGTATTTATAGTACCTGAGACACATAGATGGATAGTTAGACAGATAGAAGATAGATATACACATACATATTTGTATAAACATATATACATATGTATATGTGTGTATATATATATATTCATATTCATGCACACACACTAATGCACACACACTATATCTATATCTATTTACAGTGCCTGGAATAGAAATAGGCACTAACTACATGTTGAATTGAATAAAAAAATAATTTGAACTGAAGTGTTAAAGTTTATCTTGAAAAAAATTAGGGGCACATATACATATACATACATACATGCATGTGTGTGTGGTGTGTGCATGCATGATGGATCTTCATGGCCAAAGAGATTGAACCTGTTTACTTTTCTGCCAGTGGTTAGAAACCAGAGCAATAAGTGGAAATTGAATATAGGCATATTTATATTTCCTTTTGGTTGGGGGGGGGGGGAGGAGGGGAGGAGAGTAAAGGCTGGATGATCACTTTCCAGGTAATTTGTAGACAGAATCCTCGTTCAAATACAGATTGTTTATGGTGACCTCTGACTTATCCTCTTGCTCAGATTCTGTAATTCTGTTATTTGACTCAAAGGTCTAACTGTCATGACCATTTTCCTCCTGAGTTTTGTGTCATCTATTTATTTAGATCCAGAATTTACTCAATTTACTGTTAATAACATTATATAGCATAGGACACATATATTTCCCTGGAGTCAATTCAGAGCCAAAACCTCCTTCATGTCATGGAAAACCATTAATGATTTTTCTTCCAATATAAACAAACAGTTATGCATCCATCTAACTGCAGGTTTTTTACATCCTTTAAACTTAATTGTATTCATGATAAATTTCTGATATTTGTTTCTATTTTGTAAATATGAGTTTAAAAATTTAGTTGCTGAGTTCTTTTAGCAAAATAGTTTTCTCTTTAAATAATATCCTCTTTTCTTCCAAACCAATATTGTTTCCCTTTGTAAGGTATGATATACCTGTGCATTGGCATATTATCAGATTTCACAAACAGAGGACTTAGTTTCATACTGAAAAAAGAAAACAGGAAAATGATAACTGGTGGAAAATATGTGGATAAATTCGAACACTAACAAATTGGTGGAGTTGTGAACTGCTCCAACCATTCTGGAGAGGAATTTGGATCTATGCCCAAAGAGCTTTAAAACTGTGAATACCCTTTGACCCAGCAATACCACTTCTAAGTCTGCATTTGTAATGGCAAGCAACGGAGTATTAAGCACCCTGTTTCAGTTCAAGTGTCTTTGAGCCTTTCCCATGATTATATCAAGTCTTCATTAAGAAAGAGAATTGTAAAGCCCACAGTGGGAGGGACTTGTCAAAGACAGGAGCAGGAAGGATGTGAGAGGTGGGAGAAACAGGGAAGAGTCAATGACATATAAAAAGCTCAAACACAGCTGGGACTGAGCCAAAGTTGAAGGAAGCATGGGGGTGATGCCAACACTTTGTCTGCCTGTGTTGATGTTACTTTGTCATACCTGTCTGCTGAGGGGATGTTGCTGCTGTTACAGAAGCCCTGAGACCTTACTGCTGTTCCAGAAGCCCTGAAAGAGGATTTTCTTGTTGTCTGTTTATTGAAGCACTGGAAGAAAATTTTACTGATGTTTTGAGAGGTTCTGGAGCTATATTGATGATTTGTGTTGATTTCTCAGACCCTTTTTGTGGGTCTTTGTTGAGCTCACAGGCAGAAAGTGAATTGATTATGGTCCCAGGAATGTGTATGAATAAAGCTTTTGCTCTGTTAAGTTTTGTCTTCCCAGAAACAGAAACTGCTAAGGTCTTGAGGTGGACTAGTCACTGTAAGCTTCAATGTGAAATAGGAACTGGAAAAGAAGCTGGACAAGGAACTGACAGCTGCCTACCTGTGAATCCAGGTAGCAGTTGGGTGAATTCAGACAAGAGCTTGGAGCATGGAAGAGGAACCATGGAATTTGGGAGCCAGACTCCAGGCAAGATGAAAGAACTTTTCTTTGGGTACTTAGTGCTGACTGACAAGATCATGATTTACTCTGACCTAGAGGTGGGAGAACTTTGTGCTTTGTACTTTGTACCCCTTAAGGATGATTGAGTTAAGGATAATTGGAAGCTAGTCTCCAATCAAGAAGAAAGAAAAATTTCAGACTGAGGACATTAAGACAATGTAACCCAGGGGTGGGAGACCATTGTACTTTGTATCCTAAATACCTTTTGTTTAAAACTATGTGATCAATTTAGCAGTAAGTTGTTATGTTATATGCTGTGCATGTTGAACTTTGCTTTATGTGAATGTTTTGCTTTAGTTTATAGCAGAATAAATAGAGAGTTCACTATAATATGTGATCAGAACCTTAACGCTATTCACAGTGGCAGTCCTCTGGAAAGCTCATTGTGCTTGTCTTTACAGTATCTCAAATAAATCATAAAGATGGGAAAAGGATCCACATGCTGTAAAGCCAATCACAAGCAGCTCCCCTGAGGACTATTCACTTAAAGTGAATAACTTTAAGGATCTAATGGCATAGCACAGTAAACTCTCTATTCATCAATAAACCACTACAAAACATTCAAGAAGCTAAACCACAACATTCCCAACAATATAACATAGCAACTTACTGCTAAGGTGTCCACATATTCTTAAACAAATCACATCATTCAATGTCACAATCTCCTCATTCAATATAGAGAACCCAAGTCAAGTCTTCTTTCATCTTGACTCCAGGCTGCCTTCTAATCATCCTTAAGCCAATAATCCTTAAGGGGTAGCAGAAAGTACAAACACCATCCATCCCTAGGTCACAGTAAGTTACAATACCATCAGTCAACATTAGGCACTCAAGTAAAGTCTTCTTCCATCTTAACTCAAAGCTGACTTCCAAACCCTATGGCTCCTTTTCCAATGCTCCCAGCTCTTGCCTAGATTCACCCAACTGTTGCCTCAATTCACAGGTAGGCAGCTCTCCCAGCCATTGCCATAATTCACATGCATGCAGGTCTCATCTCTGCTTCTATATCTCAGTCCATGGGGACTATTCCACTCCAAGCCCTTCACAGTTTCTGTTTCTAGGAAGAAAAAGCTTAATAGAGCTACAACAATATTTACACACATTGCCACCATTATCATCTCAATTCACTTTCTGTCTGACAAAGTAACACAAATCAATAGACAAAGCTTTTGTTTGAGAAATAAAGCACAAATCAAAATAAAATCCAAGAATTTCTATAAAAAGCAGCAAAGCCCTCTTTCAGGACTTCTGTAAACAGCAGCAAAGAAGTCCTCTTTCAGGCCATCTATGTCAAATGTGCAAAAATATTTATAGCAGCTCATTTTCTGGTGGCTAAGAATTGGAAATTGAGGGGATGCCCATCAATTTGGGAATGACTAAACAAATTATGGTATAAAAATGAAATGGAGTACTATTTTTCCATGAGAAGCAATGAGCAGGAAGACTTCAGAAAAATCTGGAAAAACTTGCATGAAATGATCTTGAATAAGGTGAGCAGGACCAGGAGAACATTGTATGTAGTAACAGCAACATTTGGCAATGATTAAAATTAATAGATTTAGCTCTTCTCAGCCATGTAAGAATCTAAGACAACTCCAAAAGACTCATGAAGGAAAATTCTATCCACATCTAGAAAAATAACTATGCAGTCAGAATGCTGATTGAAGCATACTATTTGCTCTATTCTTTTTGTTTCTTCTTTCTCATCATTTCTCTCATTGGTTCTAATCCTTCTTTACAACATGACTATTTTGAAAATATGTTCAATATGAATATGTGTATGTATGTATGTATACACACACACACATATATATATATATGTCTCTCTCTCTCTCTCTCTCTCTCTCTCTCTCTATATATATATATATATATATATATATATATATAGTCTATATCAGATTTCATGCTGTCTTGGGAAAATAGGGGGGGAGGAGGAGAGAAAATTTAGAACTCAAAATCTTATGGAAGTGAATGTTGAAAATGGAAAATCATTTAATAAAAATATGTTAATAATTATAGTATCTGCCCTTTGCCAGGCATTGTGTTAGACACTTTATAATAGTGTGAAGTAAACTGAGGTAAATAGATGCAGGGTACCTTGCTTAAGGTCGCACAGTTAATAAATTTCAGATCCATATTTTTTTCCTAATTTGTCTTAATGCCAAATAATATAATACAATCTGACTTACTTTAAACATCAAATTAGAAGAGACACATTTCACTTAAAATATGACCAGAATGAATTCAACTACTCTTTGGTTGTGTCCCAGTGTATACACACACACACAAACACACACACAACCAAAAAAAAAAACCAACCTTTCCACTTTTTCATGGGCCAGGAAAGGCTTCAGTGACAGTCTAACTCCAAAGTGCAAGCCTTGAAACTTTCACTGACACACTCCCCCAACTTGTCTCTTCATAATCAGTGAAATGTCCTTCTTCTCTAGGTGTAAAATAATAAACCAATTATTACAAGGTCAGGAGGAGATGATGGGAAGAACCTGACTATGGTTCAGATATGTGAAGGAAGAGAATAAAATCTTTCAAAAAACATAAATTAGCTATATAGAGACATATAAACACAGATGCAAGAAACAAAAACAGATCAACACATTTTTGTTTCAAAAGTTTCTAAAACATTTACTCTCAAATCCTTTGTTCACAGTCTGTGTAAACAAATTACAACTTACTGCCCAAGCACTACTCATTCCTACATGCTTAAACTTCCTCACTTTTCCTTTAATATGTGTATCCCTCTGTCAAGGCAAGCAAAGTAGTACTTTGCTTCTTATTTCAGCTATTCAAGTACCTTTGAACCTCACCTTTGATTGTATCAAGTCTTTGTTGGAAACAGTATACATTGTGTTGCTCTTAATAGATCTGAGACAATTTGAAGACCTTTCCTGCCCTTAATATACCTTATGTCATCATATGGAGTCCAGAGTGGGAGGAGCTTGCCAAAACAGCAGAACAGGAAGTGTAGGACAGGAAAGATGGATCAGGAAGGAGCAGAGCAGAGGAAAGCTCCAGCAAAGAAGAGCTTGGATATGAAACTAAGAATTTACATTGTGCATAGACCCCTTTTCTTTTTTTTTTTAATATAGAGGTCTTAAAAGTCTTCGTGCAGTTTTAATCCATAATAACTTCAGAAATATAATTCATATAAGCCTAAAAAACCATTTAAAAGTTTTATTATTACAATTTCTTTTAATGTTTTGCGATATTTTATTTAATTTAAACAAGATAGGATACTTTCTCATTAAGCACTGAATATGTGGCAGTTTCTGAATGACAATTTCCAATACTGGTGGACAGGTAGAGAATGCCATCTTTCTTATCCACATTGGTCAGTTAATCCATTTCCTTTAGAGTTGTTCTTGTGAAGTCACATCAAAACTGCCAAATGTGTATGAAAACATCATTGTTTGGATAATCTTATTGACAGCATTATCAATTATAGAATAATTTCATCCACTGAACAAGAAATGAAAATTTTTAGAATGTTTAAAAATTGATTACAGCTATACATGAATTTAGTAAAATATATATTTGTAAATATATAGCATTTAAACTTCTGAAGTTATTAAAGCTTAAAGATGCATTTAGTGTTTGGTGATGATTTCTGTAATAAACTCAGTGCATGACCTTCAAGGTCATTCTATGAATTTGTGATTCCTTCTAAATTTTTTTTCTCATTTGTATATTTTTAAAAATGCTTTGATGACCCTATTTTTTTTTTCTTTTGGACAAACCATTTTCTGCATTTCTCAAACTCCAACCATGCCTCCTGATTGTAAAACAAAAATAGAAACAAATCTCCTAATATAAACATACACAGGTATATGTATATTCAAACAAAATAAATATATACATTGGGCACTCACACATATACATACACATATGTACACATATTTGCACACACATATATGCATATGTGCTTATACAAAAATAAATATAAATTTAAATATCATGTCTTCTGAATCTTGAGTCCATCAACACTTTGTCATAGGGATAGAGGCATGTTTCAACACTGGTCTTCTAGAATCATGGTTTTTTTTTTCCTTCAGAATTACTCTCTCAAGATGTTCCAATGTCAAATTATAATGACTTCTCCTATAGAACCATAGCCCACCATTCCATTTCTCTGCATCCTTTAAGAATTGTTCTCTGGAAATCGAGTGTGAATATCAGATCATACCCAACCTTCTTTTCATTCTTTACTACACATTCTTAGATGAAAGGGTCATTTTCTGCCAAGGTTTAGCTCATTTCTACTTCAGCAACCTCACTGATGTGGTTTAGATCCAAGATTCTCCTCTTTCGTCTTTTTTTTCCTTTTTGAAGGATAAAATTAGCATTGACTGTCCAACTCATATTAATCTTCTCTAATATGAGCAAATACAGGATCACACATGTTCTCTTTCTAATATTTAAGCTATCCATCAGTATTATGTTATGTCTTGGTGCCTTTCTTATTATCTCTTTTCCCATCTTCTCACCCATTTCTTCTCTTTTCTAATATCTCTGATGCCCAATTTGTGCCTTTGTATTTAAACCTCTTGTTTATCTTTCACATTGCCCACATTGGGTGCATTTGTGTGTAGACATTTGAGGATGTGGGTTGGGTTCAGTGCTTGCATTTCTGTCTTTTCCTATAAATTTCTGGTTAATTTGATTCACTATTCTTACTAAAATAAAATTTATTTCTATTGTATCAAATTTGATGGACACGTGTAAGTAGTTTTCTCCTTTTATATTTTTTTTCAGTGCAAAATTTGATTAGATTTAAAAAGTCAAGGAAAACATATTTTGTCCATCTCTTATTTGGCATATTCAATGTTTGGAGAGGAGCCATCTTTCATACATTGTAATCTGTGGTTCATCAATCCAAATAATACTTCCAGACACCATTTTTAACTAGTTGTTCATTTCCAAATATCATATTTGGATATGATTTTTTGATGGACAGCAGTGATGACAATACCATCTGTGCCCCTAAGGTCTTTGGTTTCTTGTCCAGGCCTAATAATCCATAGCAATGTATTCTAGAGTTCTTTTGGAACTATCATTTGTGTCCACTTGAATAACCAGATGTAGTTAGTGGTCATCAGATCTGACAAATCTAGCCATATGTTCTGTCATATCCTAGATACGTGGTCCAGGAAGACAGCTGACCTTTCTGTTTGTAATGTCATTTTAAGAAACAGCTAACTCAATATTACTCAACTGCCACTGTTCATTTTGTTCTTCCATTCTCCCTTAGTAGACAATATCTCATCTGGAGATGCACATCATTATTACTTTCATCATAAACATATGCTTCTTGCCCAGAAAGTTCAGTTATCTCTTCATGAAGAACCTGTTATTAATACTTAAGTCAAAATGATCAGCATATTTTCTTCTCTTTTAAGAGTAATTTCACACTTCATCTTTTTAATATACATTAACATTCCTTCCTATGTCTTTTAGATACTTATTTCTTCATCATTTTTACATTAAGCCCCTTCTACTTTTTTTTTAAAGCAACACTTCATTCTCCCTGATTGCCTAGAGATCAAAGAAGTACTACTTTCCATGCTCTTTGAAATAAGATAATTATTACTTGTCCCTGGCACAAAGACAGACATAGCACTCTACCATTTCCTTTAAAATTTCCCTTTTTATCGTTTTCTAAATCTCCTATATCTCTAGAGGAGACTAAAATGAAGAGAGCAGTTGATTTTTATAAGTATATGATGAGAAATATAGAGTACTTATGTAGGCCTGGTTCAGAGGTTCATTTACAACACTGGGACCTTTTAGTACTTTTCAAGTTCAATGCACTTTTGAGTCATCAACTGGCCAAACCCTAGCCAATATGCCAAATAATAGGAAATAAAAACATTTAAATAAGGCAGAACATGAAGGTAAATGTCATGGAAGACAAACAGGCAGAAAATATTTCCCCTACCCCTATGCAAATTTTGATCTCTCATACTAGGAAAGTAATTTAGAAATCAATTAATCCCCTGGTTTCTTAACAAAAAAGATAGTTCAAACTCTGATTTAGAATATTTGGATATAATATCATTTTCTTCTTATATCTCTTTCCATCTATTCTCAAAGAATGAGACATCTGAACCTGGGAAGTTTCATGAAATGACCTAAGGAATTGAATATGCTCTGTATTTAAACATTAAGCTGTGATATTCTGTGAGTGACTTTGGAGATGTTGAAGTTGTTGCAATAAATACAATATATTCCTTCAAGTGATAATTAGAATATATTCTGAAATTCAAAATAATAATTTAAAAACTTATATTCACTTTCTTGTTTCAGAAGATCCATGATTTTATCTGAATAGATCCCTTTTCCCCAAGATAACTAATAGTACATTTATGCCCTTGTAGACAACTGAGTTGCAATGCTCCATCCTCACCCCCTAAAAAAACACAAACCAGTCCCCAACTATATTGGATTGATTTTCCCCAATATATTTAGTTTGTCCCTCAGATCCATCACAGTCTGTGGTAGAAAGGATAACAGGTTTCTGCCATGTGGACTTGGCTATTTCTTTTCCTTAAAAGCTACCAAAATAATCTTCTAGACCCAGTCAGCTAAAGATAATCGTTTGATGTCACTCCCTGGGTACCTAAAAAAAATTCAGCAGAAGTTCCCTGAAGCTTCATCTATGGGCCACCACGACACTTAAGAGGAAAAGAATCTGTATTCAGTTCACTCAATATGGTACCCCGGCTGAATAATCTCATTGAATATCATCTTACTATAGTTAAGTAAACCTCCTCTTGTCAAATGTTAAATGGACTTCATTTATCTGATATTAATCCAATGATGACTCTAAACTACCAGGGGATCACCCTTGTTAGTCCTTGCCTGCAATACAAGTTCATACATGTAGGCATTGTAATATCTGAAAATCTGCCAGAATTTGAATTCTGCTGAGATAGCCTTCCTGAGCCCAGGGCGACTTTCATGGCATTATGCCAGGTAGAGATTAATGAGAATAATTGAGTATATATCTCCACATAAAGAAGTAACTAGAGATACATATAAGTAGAGCTACATCATTTGTAGTAAAGAGTTGTCTTGACCCTGAGAGAGCAAAAAACTTCCTCAGTATCATATACTCATTTTGATCAAAGGCAAGTTATGGACCCATTCCTTTCAGACTCTGAGGACATCTTTCTAAAACTCTAAGTTACAAAATTTTTGTAGATGCATTTTCCTCATTAAATTATGAAATCATAAGGGAGCACACGCACAAAGCCAATCATTGAACAGTGGTTTTGTTCATATGAATAGACCATGGTGTTTGCGATCCTGGGAATAGCGGGGTGGAGAGAGGGAAGGGAGGACGGGATCAAAAACTTTTTTAAGTTAACATTTATATTGCTCCTACTATGTGCCAGGAACTTTGCTAAGCATTTTAAAATTACTATTTCATTTGACCCTCATAGCAAACTTGGGAGGTAGGTAATGTAATTATTCCCATTTTATAGATAAGGAAACTGAGGAAAACTTAGGTTAAGAGGCTTGCCCAGAGTAACATAGCTAGTAAGTGTCTGTGGACAGATTTAAATTAAATCAAGACCCAACACTCTAACCACTGTACCATCTAGATGCCCTAAATTTTATTTAAGTTCTCTTGTGGATAAGACACTTTGTTGGGCTAGGCACCATAAGTGAAGCACAATAATTCAGGTACTGCCAGATTTATGTACCAATGGGACATAGGAAATTCTTTCCCCTCTCCTTTCTGGGTAGTTGGAATTGTCTTGCAATTTTTTCCCTTTGGGTTATTTTTTTTCCTCCAGGGGATAACTTTCTTCCTCTCATGCCCACCATTCTAATTGGAAACACTATTTCCTACTTCTCCCTTTTCTCAGGACAGAGTTTTCAGTGGGAAGACTAGATGAAGAGAAAGTAAGCTTTTGAGGATTCTTCCATGACTGCAGCTCCTTTATAGTCCATTAGGTC
The DNA here is from genome assembly GCF_028583685.1 of Petaurus breviceps papuanus. NCBI lineage: Eukaryota > Metazoa > Chordata > Mammalia > Diprotodontia > Petauridae > Petaurus > Petaurus breviceps. The sequence continues at coordinate 10,045,205 of NW_027186540.1, forward strand.
TACTCAGTACTGTTCTTAAAAACCCAGGCAATTGGGCCCTAGTCACCTGCATCAGAGTTCTCCATGCTTCAGAATGCCCCAGTCTTCAGAGGCACATAAATCATCAAGATAACAGTGAAATATTGAGAATAAAACAAAATAATTATGAATGACCAGCATAACCCAGCTTATATATATTACCTTGTTTGTGTCAGATTTGGTAACATCTGAACACACCTGACTTAAACCACTTAATTGTCTGAGATCATGTGGTACAAAGGTTGTTCAAAAGTCCCAATTCATCACTCACCTGCCTGGAGCAACTCAGCAGCACTGAGTCTCCCCAAATACATCAGAATGAATCACTGGGGCCTGTCTGCACTAGTTTAACTCTCCCTCTTCTACATCTTCTGAGGGATAGTGGATATATGGGCAAGAGGCATGAGGGGAAACACTTGTGCTGCCCCAGAACCCTCTGGCCAGGCTGGACTGAACTAACTCTTCCCTCAGTCAGTAAACCCTGGCCAGTGTTTCTGGCTTCAAGCCATCTGGGGGCTGCCATGACTGCAGGGCCATTCCCTGTACCATTATGCTATGGAAGTTGAAGTTGCCTTCTGTTAGATTTCCAAACTCCTCTGCCTGGTACAGAAAAGCAAGGAGGCCAAAGAAAGACTTCATGCATCTTCTCCATCTTCTCTCCAACAGCAGCATGAGAAAGATAAGGGCAATGTCATGCTCCTGGTCTCAATGGATATATCCCCCCTATTCTAAATTCACAAAAGCCATAGGAATCGACAAAGTCTATAATGGAGACATGATGATAATAATGGTTATAATAACAACAGCTAACATTTATGTAGAAAATCATTTTACACATATTGACTCATCTAATCTTCACAATAACTCCCAAAGGTAGGTATTAGTATGATCTCCATTTTGCAAGTGAGAAAACTGAGTATAAGCAAGTCGAAGTGCATTGCCTGGAGTCATGAATCAGTAAATGTCTGAGGTAAGATTGGGACTGGAAGCCTACTACTCTTCCCACTAAACCATCTTGACTAGACGCAACAACCATTGTCTTTGAAACCTTTAACGTGCTTTATAGGCTTCCTCATGATGCAATGATGTCATCTGTAAAGCAAATGTTTTGTGAAGGATGATGAGTAAAACTGATTAGAAAGTGCCTATTAAATGTGTAATTCTAAATGATGAATAAGGTTTCATGGAGCTCACACAATGAGTAAATGAAAGGCCTGGAAACCCAACCTCAAATTATTGATGTTTTGTTCAGGTGTCTTTTTCCACTTTAATTCATCTTTGTCTGATAAGGGGACTTTCCCATTAAAATATGCATATGTACATGCATACACATATCACATGCACATGCATACATACATATATTCATATACATTTACTTCAAAATTGTATTTCAATGCTCTGAAACTATAGAAAGATGTAAATTAACAAACGGTTCATGATGTAGAAACTTCAACAGTGAAATAACCTAATGGAAAGGAAATTGTGCCTGACCTTCTGACTTCATGGAGCCACAAAAGTATCATCAAGCTGTTATGTCACTTAAGTTCCATTATGTTCCAGACCAATAATGCCTTCAAATATTGAATACCATAAAATGGAACTCTAAGAATGCTCTGTGGGTCTTGAAGGCAACAATTTCCATGCCCATCAGTGGTTAGAAATGAACCATGAGGTCTTGGGCCCCACATATGAAAAATACCCAGTAGGCTATCTTGTCCCACAATTCTCAATACCAATAAATCATTGGTCCCTAAAGCATATCACCTAATGTTTCTTTTGGCTTCATTTTAAATGAGTCAAAAGATGGTATTCCATCATGGTTTTATAGCTTAAGAGTTACAGTGTTAGGATTTTAAGTTCTGGGCATTTTCCTCCAATTTCTCTGTCAATCTTCAACTGGTTTACTCTCTGGGGATTATGTCTAGGTCTAAATATGCCAACTAAAGCTCTTTATGACTTAACAAACATCCTTGGAAGTTACAGAGCTTCTTATTCTGAAAGCAAGTTATACAGCACTGTCCCCTCTTTACCCATCACAATTACCTTCCACTCAAAGAGGAAACTGTTCAAACAGCAATGGACAAAACAGAATAGATATTAGTATTTTTGTTTTATTATTTAACATTCAAATTGATGTCAACCTTAATCAATACTTTGTAATCCACTTGTTCTATGTCCTCCTTGTTCTGTTTGCTTTTCAATTATATGACTGTAGTCAATTCCAAGTTTTACATGATGCTTAAAGGCATCATAAGGTTTCTCTGGCCCAACCTTCAGAACTCTAAGATCAAGTGCATTGTGCCCAAAATTCCTCTGACACTGGCTTACAGAATTGAAGATCGCCATTAAAATGCAACTATGTACTCCTACGAAAGGAGGAATTACATATGGAGTCATTATCAGCTGTAATATCTTGCCCTAAACTAGGGTACTAAATTAAGCACAAGAACCTGAGGGCATTTCTTACAGGTAGGTAAGTACTCATGACTGGTTTGAGGGCAAGGGAAATGAAGGCAATATGTTTCTCTATTTCAAAGGGACCTAAGGCTTGAAGAAATAGAGAAATAGAGTCCTTTTGCCTAAGACTGATCTTTAATATAGTATAATTGCTTATTTTCAAACTTTTGTCTGGGGTGTTGGCTCATATTAAGGTATTGGTTCATGGTTATATGTGGGCCTAATATATTAATATTATAATTAATTAAATATAATAACTTTCAGTTGGGCCTAAATTATCTTCTTGATTATAAAAGGGAAATTGAACTTTGGAGCTAATCCCCAAAGTTTTCATTAAATATACAAAAATAATTTAATAATAATCCACACTATAAAATATTAATGAAGCACAAGCAAGTTGATCAAGAAGTTTCAGGAATTTCAAGTGAAAAGAAAATGTTTCTTTGTCATGAGGACTTGTGAGTGATAACAAACTAATGCTATCCATAAGTCTGATAAGATAATATCAACTTTGATGAAGAAAAAAAATTAAGATCTTAGAAAGAGTTTCTAAGAAATTAGAAAAGCAATAGATTACATTCCCTAAATAAATATATAAATAAATTGGAAGGAGGAAAAAGTAGATCAGCCAAAGATCTTCAAAAGAGAAAGTTAAGTAAAAGAAAAATACAATGAAACAAGCAAGCAGCAGAAAACAATTCTACAATTAACAAATACAGATTTTAATGGAAGACATTTAAAAGTGAGGAAAATACATCAAATTATATTATAGCATCCAAGAAACAAAGATGGCCAAATACATTACCTCATAATATAACAGATATAAAAACTCATTATTTTTAGGAAATTTCTCCAAATCAATTCTGAGGAGAATTAAAAAGAAAGAACAGATGATAGATTAATAGAAATCAATCAATATCCTCAGAGAGAAAGAAATAACAGTAAATTAATATGGCTATATTATTTATTAAAATTATAATATAACTGTATTTTGTTACTAAATTGTAGATATTAATAAATCCCATGGATATTTTGGTTCAAAAAACACTGTTTCATAACATGGAAAATACTACTGTGAAAATTAATAGTCAGTACTAAATAAGATAAATATAAATTCAAATAATAATTTGCTTTCAAATCTCATTGCCTATCTAACAACACTTTGTATTATTTTAGTATTTGTACCTACAAATATACTTCACTATAGGCAGGATATTTATAGTGTTACAGTGGATCCATTTTTGGTTATGTTTATTAATTAGTAAGTAGCAAAATTTACCTGTATATCTACATTCATTTACAAGCCCTTGGCAGTTATATTTTTCCTTTTATCTTGATGAATTGTTTTCCTTTTCTTTTCTTCTCTCTTTTGTGTTTTTCTTTTAATAAACTTTTATTATCTGTCGATGTAAGTCAAGACAAAATATATGACAAAACTTTGTTCATGTTCATTCTTTCATAAATGGAAATTATATCCACTAAAGTGGAACCTAAAAGATTAATAACTTGCTATTTTCAAGTCAGAACAGATTTTTGTTTTTATACTTACTCCCAGTCGAACATTCTGCTCAATACAATTTGTCATCCAATTGTATTGCCATGGAGAAATATATTTCATAGAAGTAGCAGGAATATAACTAGTTAAATATCATCTCATATAAAACACTATTAATGTCATAATAATTCTTTTTATTTTAAAGAGACGGGAGAAAGAGAGAGAGATAGGGAGGGAGACAGAGAGACAGAGACAGAGAAACAGAGAGAAAGAGAAAAACAGAGAGAGAGAGAAAGTTGTGTCTATAAAACAATGGTTATTATTATGCCATTACTTTCTAGTGATTAGGAAAGAACCCATGCGGAATCATTCTCTTTATATAAGTAAAACTCATGGAAAGAGCCAACAGGTATAATTAACTAACAAATATAGTATATGCCATTGAGAATCAGTTTTTAAGTCTCAGATTCTATGTTCTACTCCCAATAAGTTCACCACTTTAAGCCAGACATTTTTTCTTAGAAAACACCTTTCTCAAACTTGTTGACTTCCCCTTCTCCACAGCGAATCAAAACCAATTCTTGAATCATATGCTTTAAAATCACATGAAGGAAGAATTATATGGACAATTGTTTGTTTGTTTGTTTTTGTAGGATACAAGGTATTCTTCTCCCATTTAAAAAAATAGATGTGAGGCTCAATAGAGGCAGTAAGATGTTTATTAATTGAATGATATTATTTTAAATGCCTTTTACACAACAATTTTTCTTAATTTCTCATAATTCACTTAGAATCTGAATTACCAAAAATAATTGAGATATCATTGGGCTTGTAGATGATGAATAATCCATTATATTTTGTTAAAACTATAAATTTTCTTCTATAAGATTATTATGTAAGAAAACTGTGAAATATGGGTATTTTTTTAACCAGACTTGTGAGTTCATTAAATTTCATATAGAGAGTCCTCAATGAGGCAATTTTCTTGAGGCAGATTGGGACCTTCTCTGCAATTTATATTCTGAGTAACTCATAACTTTCTGAGAGTTACAGAGCTAATATGCATCACAAGCAGAATTTGAACATAAGTCTCATTACCTACAAAACAATTATTCTATTTTCTATACTACTCTGTCTTTGGTGCACTGAATAAATTACTGACTTATTTTTAGTTGTAATATTTTTTCAGGATGAGTAAATTTTTTTCTGCTTGGAAATCAAGATATGGACATTGAATCCTGCCTCTTCTTGCCCTGAGTGTTCTCACTGTCATGGTCCTATTTTCAACCCTCTCTTACCTTACATTATTTAAGTTTTCTCATTTATGTTTCCCATGATATTTGAAAGTTAGATCTTATTTTTTATGTTAGCTCAGCACAATCTAAATTTCTTAAAATAAAATTTATACTGGTATATTTCACCTAACTTTAATATTACTTTCTTAAAAGATGAGATGCCAGGGATAATTAACTCCATTCAAGAAAATGTTATAAAAGAGTGTCCAGTGTTTCACTTATAGTATGATTTACTTACTAAGTAATAATAATTACTCTTCTGTTCAGTCAACCCAAGTGGCTCCCCATTGACTAAGGAAAAATATTTACTCTTCAATATAGCTTTTGGGCAGCTAGGTGGTATAGTGGATAGAGCATTGGGCCTGAAAATAAGAAAACCCATCTTCCTGAATTCTAATCTGCCTCAAATACTTATTAGCTGTGTGATCCTGGGCAAGTCACTGAATTTTATTTTTTCTCAGTTCTTCTATGAAATGAGCTAGAGAAGGAAACGACAAACCATTCTAATATCTTTGCCAAGAAAACTCCCAAAGGAGTCATGAAACCTTGAACTCAATGAAACAATTGGAATGACCAAAAACCAAGGAAAAACATAAAGTTGTTAAAGCTTTCAAAATTTTGCCCCAAATTTTGCCCCAAATGAAGTTCATAATTAAGTGAAAGTAGTCTTTCTCACAGCTGACACTTTTATCTCCTGACTTCATGACTTTGCAATAGGAGCCCTAATGTATGCCTAGATCTTATCAGAATTCCTCTCTTCCTTCAAAAGACAATTTAAACACTGTATTTTTAGGGAAGCTTTCCCTTATGGCTTTCCTCTAAGACTAACTAATATTTAACTATATTATCATTATTGATATTTATTCTCTTTATATGTTCTCTAAACACACACACACACACTTATTATCTTCCTCACATAGGCATTATTTTATTCATTTGTATTTATGTCTGGTTTCCTAGAAGCGTTCCTTGAATGTATTAAATGCTAAATACAATCTTTCTGGTTGAATGAAAATTATGATTTTATTGAGGCAGTTGTTATTGAGTCATTTCAGTCATGCCTGATGCTCCAAGACCTCATTTGGGGTTTTCTTGATAAAGATACTGGAGTGGTTTGCCTTTTCCTTCTCCATAGTAAGCAGCAGACTTTTGTACAATTCAAACTGAGATCTTCTGGTGCTAAATATAGCATTTTTACTGTACCAGAAAACTAGCCACGAAGTATAGATCTCTCTCATTTTGGAGACAGATTTTATTGATTTTCCTGCATCTGGAAACCTTTTTCAAAACTTTGAGCCTAGCCTGTTCTTTGTCTGGGATCCCATTTTTCTGACCTATTAAAAGTCTCTTCTTTATCATTTCAAGGTAAATGTATTAACTCACCCAGCTACCTGTGAAATTTCTTCATCTCAGTCCAAAATATTTCATATCTAAACATTTTTTCTTTCTCTATCATTTTTGTCTCACTTCTTATAGATTCATGGATGTCTTTTTGCTTTTGTTTTTTCAACCTGTACATTCAGTCTCACCTGGAGGAAAGAGTTATTCCTTCTTTCTTCACTTAGAATTAATGTTACAATTATATAATACCTATTTTCTTCTAAGGGATATAAACATAGAAGAAAAAACACTTTTAAATCATATACATTCAGTAAAGAGTAGTGGCCAAACTCTCTTATAACCTAAGCTGCTTTCTTCATTCCTTAAACATCATATTTGATTCCAAATTTGTATATTTATATCCAACAAATTAGCCCATGGCAAGCCTATCCTATAATAATATTCATATTTACAAACAGCACTGACTAATAGAGTCCAATCAATTACATCAGAATATACACTAATCGTTAAGGAAGGGAGCATGATTAGAACCATTACAGTGCCACTTATTATTTTTTTTTTAAACTATAGGTCCAGCCAGTATCTCAAAAGGAATGCATGGTTAGGTCCAGCATTGAGATCCTTAGAAAAATATGGAGTGAAGCTATTGACTATGAAGAATGCCAGGCACCCTAAAACATCTTCAACTAATTATATACTGTCAAAATATAGTTTTATCATGGAAACACAACATGTGGATGATTATAGATGAGATATTTACTCGATGATGAATTCTGAACTAACAAACATTTCACATCAAGGACTTTAGTAGCTGCCAAATTTGGGTCAAATATTTCTAGCAGTTAAAATCCCTAATAACCTCACTGAAGAAGTGGGGTGAGGTAACTAAGGGAAGATTATACTGGTATGTTGCACTTTGGTAAACTAAGGGATATTGTGGATTTCCAAAGTCAATGGAAGAGGTTTTTTATTATCCTTATATCATGTTTTGTCATAAAAGTTTTGGATTAATCTTTATTGTTATATTAATAATCAATTCACATAAAAATAAAAATTAAGTGGCTATTTTTCAAAATATATTTCTTTTTATGTATCTGAGTTATTAATATAGTTAACATTTAAATCCTATAGGTCTATAAAAAGGTATAGTCTGAACTATTTTTCCTTCTTTTTCACCACCATGGGATACATTTCTCTTGTACCACTTACCAATTTACAATTTTAAATTAAAGCTATCTCTATGACATTGGAGAAAAAAATACCCAAACACACATGCGAATATACACATATAAAATACACCCAACATTTATGTGTTTATGTATACATGTATGTGTTTATATGTATATGTACATACACACATACCTATATAATATATACACATATTTTTGGTATCTATACATCTTCTGTATAAGTAAAACTTGATATTAAGCAGATACATTAGTTTTGTAATGACTAGATCTTCCCTTAAAATACTTCATCAAATTTATCTTTCTGGTATCAAAACAAAATTTCCAGGAAAAATACATTGGAAATTTACATGTTTTCTTCCTTAGGTTCTACCTTCAACATATTCTCTATCTCCGTATCCAAAAACACAAAGAGAAAGAAGAAATATTCTGAGTAAATGATATTTAAAGTTTCATAAACTTTGGTTTATATAGCCAGTGCTATGGCTTTCCTCAACAATATTGCAGTAGTCAAATTCTATGGTTTTATATTGAAACAACTCAAACCTTTTCTTTCTGTATCCAAAATTGAACTTAGTGAGTAATTATGTAATTGGGGGAGATAAATACATTGAGAATTTTAATCTCAAGACTGGATTCAAAAATATAGATATACTGTTGCTCTGGAATTTTAAAAATAATGAATGTATTTGCATATGTTATTCTAATTCCAAACTTTGCCCACTCTGGCCCATCCCATTACCACTCAAACATTGTTATGACAAAGGCTTTTCATTTTAAAGGAGTTCACTGGAAGCCTTCCTAACTTGGTAAAAGTTATCACAACTTGATCTGGGTACATTTTTGAGAAACTAGTATCACATAATATCACAATAAAATAAGAAAGAGGAGAGAGACAGAGACAGACAGAGAGACAAAGAGACAGAGAGTTGGACAGAGAGACAGAGAATAGCATATGTAAAAGAGTGAAATATCCATACGTCTAGCCATCTACCTAGTTAGCCATTTAATCTATCAAAGGCCTCAAATTCATTTGGGTGGACCCTTTCTGTGCCCTTAGGAAACTATAAAGTCATGTCAGTATGACCAGAAGCTGCCATAAGGGAAGACATAGCTTAAGCCTAACCATTTTAGGTCAATTAAGCCCCCGAGATAGGTTTATCATCTTTCAGGGGAAAATCAACCTAACTCATGTTACAGAAGGAGTTAAGATTCCTGATTAGAACCTATAAATTTTTCTAGTGATCCTTCCATCATTTGAATGTCTTAATAGCCTTTACTGTAAAATCCTAATATCATGAAATCTTGGAGACTAAAATATACCGCAGCAAAAACAAAACAGTTACAACAGCCACTACTAGAACTGTTACAACTATGACAACAACATCAACTCATTTATAACGACCTGCTTTCCTAGGAATGTGATTTTGCCTGGTTTGTGATACCTATATCCAGTTAAAGAAGAATACCCAACTAAACTTCAGCAACCATTAATTCAATTAACAGGAAAATACCTATGAAAGGGGGGTCTTGGGGCAGGTCCCAACAGTGGTCTAAACTACAGATTGAATAACTGACATGTGAGCTGTAAGTTATAATAGGAGAAGCCAATTCCTGGCTGGGAGCCCTGGGGTAGCTAAATTATTTTACCTCTTCATAGATTTTTTAAATATGACTATATAGATAACATATATATATTGTATGTATACACAATACATACATACACATATATGTATATGTCTGTGTGTATATACACTTAAAGTCAAAAGTTAACTTTACATACAATGAAGAAGTTTTCATAATTCTTTTAGTGTTAAAATCAAAACATCTGCTTTCCCCTCCTACCATTTGACATAACTGATAGCAAAGACAAAAGAAAGGGAGAAATAATAATCAGAAATTTGGAGACAGAACTCTCCCATTTACTAATAATATTATAGTTTAAAGAGGAAAAGTGATAGAATTAGCAAAAATATCAATTGAGACAATAGCTTCAATAAAGTAGCATGATACAAAATAAGCCCACAAAACTCAAAGCATTTCCATATAGCAGAAAAAGAACTCTTGGAAGAAATTACATAAAATTAAATCCCTTTTAAGTTTTTTTCAAAATAAAAAAAAACTACAAACCAAAAGAGAGAGAGAGAGAGAAAGAACAGATAAACAAAGCCAAAGTCTTATTCAAAATACTTCTTAATTAAATAGTACTAACTGAGGTAATTTACATATTTAATAATATACCAAGGTAATTTCCAAGGGGACATTTTATAAAACCAGAAAAATGTAATAGAAGTCACTTGGAGTAAAAGGAAAAATAGAATTTCAAGGGAAATAATGTGAAAGTAGGAATGAGGGAAAACATAGTGCCAGGCTTCAAATTACACAATTGAGTAATACTAATGTAAAAAAAAAAACACCTTTTAGTCATTGGTAAAATACACTTAATAAGGCATGTATGTGGAAAGGACAAGATAAGGAAGAGTCAGAAAAAAATTGAATCAATCTTTTTTTATAAACTTGAGAATATATACCTACATGTTTAATATATATTTTATATGTGTGTATATGTATGAGATATACATGTGCATACATGTGTGAGTATATATCTATAATCTATAGATACATACTGATATGCATATAGATAGATATAGATATATTCTCCCTAATTTATGATTTGTTGAGACACTTCACAACAATTTGGTAGAATCTCATAGCACTTGGCATATACACACACACACACACACACATACTCATTAGCTGCAGATTAAAGATCATACCATAAAAATAAAGTAGATTAAATACATTTCATATCTATATCTAGGGAAACTTTTTTTTTGCTTTTGGGAGAGGGGAAGGCAGGGCAATTGGGGTTAAGTGACTTGCTCAAGGTCACACAGCTAGTATATGTTAAGTGTCTGAGGCTGGATTTGAACTCAGGGCCTCCTGACTACAGGGCCAGTGCTTTATTCACTGTGCCACCTAGGTGCCCCTAAAGGACCAATTTTTAACAGAAGAAGGAGTGGGGGCAATTATAAAACAAAGAATATGCAAGATCATTTCTATGAAATTTAAAAGATTATGCATGAACAAAAACATACAAAGAGTATAAAAAATGTATATGGTTAATTACAGATTTTTTATCAAAAATCTCTGAAAAGTGTTTGATATCCAAACTATATAGAAACTCTTACTAATACATGGTACTAAAAGACATACCCTTATGTATGTACTCAAATGATATGAACAACATAATTTCAAAAGCATTAGTCAAATAGAGAGCTGGTCTTAGAGTTAGGAAGACCTGTGTTTAAGTCCCAGTTCTGATATGAATTAACCATTTACCAGGGAGGGTCATATAATCACTCAGTGTCCTAGGCAATTTTAAAAGATTTCAAGTTGTAAAATATTTGTTTATTGACATTTTTCAAGGAAGTTCCTCACAAAAAACTCCCTCCACCAATTAAAGTGCAGGTCCAATTAAAAAAAAAAACAACATACCTCTAAATCAGCAATAATTAGTGAGTTACAAATAATCCTCCAAACATTAGGTTTTCATTAATTCCAAAAATTGTCCAAGGTGTCAAAGATCAAAATAATATAATATTATAGAATTAGCATCTTCCTGCCTCTTACGTACCTACCCCATCTCTTTTGTAGGATAGGCTAGTTCTTTCCCAAAAGGCAAGGAAGCTGAATAGTCCAGGAACTACAGATCAAAACTTGCTGCTATGGTTTCAGTTTCCTGTCAACTTTAGAAAGTGTTGAGTTGGTTTCTTGATCCCCCAAGGACATGAAAATAACTTTTTTTTTTCTTGTCTGAGAACTTTAGACTTTGTGTATATCATGAGGCCCCATGAGTCATCAGACCTAGCCTGTCAAACATATTCATTTTGTTTTAGAGTGAGATCAAGCCCTAAATATTGTATATTTATTGAATAATTTTTCTGATGCTATGTAACATATGTGTACACATATACATACATACATACATATATGAATATGTGTGTATATGTGTGTGTCTGTATAAATGATTGGATAAAATACAAGTATTTCATTTTATTCCTCTATCAGATCTAAAGAATCAGGGAATCAGGTGGACACAGTCCTTAATGCCAATGTTGGAAAAACAGGTGTGTGTGTACACACACACATATATATGTATGTGTACATATGTATATATGTGTGTATATATACACATACACATACATGCATTGTGTGTATGTTTGTTTGTATGTGTGTGGGCATGTATATCATTCAGGAATTATTTGGCCAGAAAGTTTTCATGAAAATAATTAAAATAAGAAGCCACAACTACAACTGAATTTATAAAATATAAAATATAATTTAAACATGTAGACAGCTAAGTTACTGGTATGTCTAATATAATATAGATAGCATACCATAAAGAAAATATGGAATGAATATATGATTAATCTATAATAATGGTGGGCAGTCTGCAGAAACTCCAAACAAACCATTAACAATCCATGACCAATGTTTGCACCTTAAATTTTATTAATCAAAATCTGGTCATTTGAATGAGTAGTTCAAAAGTTGATCTGTCGCCATTTAAATATGAAATGTGTATTTTTGATGACTTTTCTCCCATACTAATCCCACCAGGAGCTCGATTAGCCCTAAATTAGAAAGCAATTTTCTTCTTAATGAGGGTTTCTGTTTTCATTTGTTACTTATTCTGAAAAACTATAATAGAGTAAACTGATTTTCTCTGAACTTTAACAGTTATAGAATATCTCTATGGACTTTGTACTATTTTGTAAAATACTAGAGACACTCTCTGGCTCACCTCACTCTTGTCTTAGAAAAGACGCTTAACTGTTATTTTCTCTTCATGAAAATCCTTGGCAGTCTGTTAATGTCTATTGTCATCTCAGAATTATATTTTAAATTTATAAATTATGAAAACAATTATATTGATGTACTTTTATCAAAGTACATCTTTTTACTTTGCACATTGTAAAGAAGGATTTCTTCTTTGATTGTAAAGAAGGAAAGGCCATCTCCTGAACACATGTAAAGGACATTCTTAGACATTAGTACTGAAAAATGGCTTTTTTTTTTTCCTGGAAAAGTCAACACTTTTGTCTATTGGCAGCCAAAAACAAGATCAAGAGCACAAAGGAATACTGCCCACATATTAGATGCCAAAAAGAAAGTGATAACCTCATGAAATCTCCTTTTAGAAAAGGACCTATTCTCCAATTACTCCAACTACCTTACCTACAAATGAGAAGTTTTGTTGTTGTTGTTGTGTGTATGATGCCCTCATTCAGATTATCTATCTTCATTGAAGAGTCCAGTTCTAGGACATATTATACAGTCAATGCTAGGGAAGGATTTGGAAAAAAAAAGGAGTAACAATAGTAAACCAACATGAAATCCCCAGACCCTTCATCATAGGGATATTTAGCTCATAAACAAACATTTCTTCAAAATTGTCGAATGCAGACTGATAGGAGAATAAAAAAAAAATCACAATCAGTTGATGCCAATACAAGAGAGAGTGTCAAGGGGTAGGAAGGTAGTCTTCACTGATGAAAGCTGAAGTTAAATAAAGAAGAATGAAGAATGAAAAAAGAACACTGCATATAGCAGTTAATAGATTATCAGTAATCTTGGGAGAGAGTAATTTCATTCAAGTTAATTAGAAAGTCAGATTTCAAGAGACTATATGAGTGAACAAAAAGGAGGCCAGAAGAGGGCAAATGTGCTAGAAGATCTGGGAAGGGGGGAGAGACAAAGGAAGATCATGAGAAGGAAGAAGAATTTGGTTTTGGAGAGACAAGGCAAAAACAGACATTGAAAGAGAGGAGGTTATGGTTACAGAGAGGAATTTTAAAAGATCTTGGAGGGAGTAAATGCAATGGCTATGGTGAGATCCAGTGTGTGGCCAAAACTGAGTAGCTAGGTGGAGAAAATATAGAGGTCATGGAAGTTTAGGTACTTGATTAACTGGGAGGCCAGGGTGTGCAAGGGGAAAAGAACATACGTGTTATAAAGGGGATTAGTATGTTATTTTTTTTATCTTTTTCAATGTGTTCTTTTAATTTTCATTTAGTAAAGTGTTTCTAAATTCTATTTTGTGGTCCATGAGTACTTATAGCATTTTTAAACATTGAACCTGATTAACTAAGTTTAATTTAGGTCTAGTTCATAATAATTGGCCACCAAGTTACTAATGCTTTCTTTTGTTTTGTTTTGCTAAAATTCAAGAAACCACCTAGTAGGGCAGAAAGGGGTTATGATTTGTGCTAGGGGTAAGGGGAAAATAGAGATGAATAATTACATCTATACAATAATGCAATTATGGATAATTAATTTTACAGAATCTTAGAGATAAAAGTAATCTCAGAGATTATCTAAATTCACCCATAACTGAACAGAAATTTAATCTTCAACAGACATAAGCTGGTTATGGGAAGGCATCTGCTACATGTTTCTTCACATTTCAAATAGATCTTGAAGGGTTGAGTTGTATCTTTATAATGATAAAGCCCCAAATCCTCAATTAATGTGCTTCTTCTCTATTGACTGTCAGTTCATATGAATTAGTCAATCTGACAATCAGATTTTTTAAAAGAGTCTTTATTAAGGTATTAAGTCTTTATTAAGTTGGTTCAAAATATCCCTTCAGAAGCCTGTAAATATAAGCATATGTAGAGTCCAGGAGAAAATGGACTCAAGTTTTCAAAGCATATGTGGCAAAGAATAAAGGATTCTGGTTGTTGGAAGTTCCTTTCTAACCTTTGTGGAGTACTGATAAAGTTTCCATTAGGCATTTTGTAACATATGTGCTGGCCTCCTTATAGATTCCAAAATTGTCTTTCCTTGATACATCTAATTTTTTTCTTCACTTCCAATGCAGACACTGCTCTTAAAAGGATACTGCCTGTCAATGGGTGTGGGTATTGTCTTATAATTTATTAAAGCAGTTTAGGATATAAAAATTTAGGTGTTATGCCACACTTTTAATAATATTCGAATACTTATATGTAATTCATTTAATTATTGTTCAGCCATGCCATACCTATAGTGTATTTATTTTTTTAATCTTACACTTTAATATTACACCTTTTTTTTAAAAGCCTCAGGTATTATCTCCAGGTGGTACAATGGATAGATAGAATGCCGAGACAGGAATTAAGAAGACCTAAGTTCAAATTCAGCCTCATACCCTTTCTAGTTATGTGACCTTGGGCAAGTCACTTTACTTCAGTTTTCTTCCATTTTTTTTAGTTGAAAATGAAAATAATAAAAAGCATCCTACTTCCCAAGGTTTTTGTGATGATGAAATAAGATAATATTTGTAAAGTACATAGCACAGTGCTTGACATCTTGTACTTAACATATAAATGCTAGCTCTTTTGTTGTTGTTGTTGTTATGATTTTATTCAGCACCCCCTCTTGACTTGTGAAAATTACTTTGGATTCTTAGTCTATTGTCCATTGCATTAACTAATGCTACTAAGAGTCATCTAAAAACTTCATAAGCATATCTTCTATAGCTTCATCTGAGTCATCAATAAACAGTGAATAAAATAGCATCACTAACAAATCCACGGGTTATCTCACTTAGAGACCTCCATCTAATTGTGTTTTCTTCCACTAATTATAGCTTTTGGAGTCAAGTAATTTAATCTTATCCAAATTCATCTAAGTAGAGTACACTGTCATCTAGACAATATCTTTCCAAGTTTCCTCAAAGATATCATGAGAAATTTTTGGCAAATGTTTCCTGGATTGTCTACAAGATTCTTGTGGTGTAGCAGTTCACTAACCCTAGCCAAAAAAGTTAAAGTATACATCATGATACAAATACAGTTATGAGAAGGAAAATTGAGGGAGAGGGGAGAAAAGGAAAGCAGAGGAGAGGAGAGGAGACGAGAAGGACAATGATTAAATAGGCAAAGGGATGGTCTTGACTTAAAGTAGACTTTCATTCAGTTAGTGACATAGATATAAGACCCATGAGACTGGTCAATTTTTCTGAACCAATGAAATTACAGATCTTAATGTTTGTTAATAACTTCTTTGTGATTCTACTTTTCCATGTTTTAGGTTTATGTATACACCATAATATACAATAAATTTTCAGCAGCGAATTCTTTTCTGGCATATTCTATCTAGTCTCAGAACTGTAAGGAATCCTTACCCTCCAAGAATAAGAGGCAGTGGGGGACTCCATTGACTCCTAGCTCAAGCACCACAGATCCTTAAAAAGGGGTACCCCTTATGAATGTCATCCTTCCAGCTTCCACTATCTCCATGCTTCAACATTGGCCAAAAAGAAAAACCTCTCTTCCTCTAGTCTTGACCTGCATCAGTTTCCCTCCATCCTGATCTATATTAGCTCTCTCCCTCTAGTTCATGTTTCTCCCTCTGTACTACTTCTTCATTACACTCTCTAGTGACTTAAATCTAATTTTCACTAGAACAATAAGGCATGTCAGTTGACACAAGATACTATGACTTTACATTGAAATAAAATTTTTCATTCAACTATTTTCAAATATATGTTTTTATTTCATATGCATTTATATGTACACTGGTACATATGCACACACGCATGTATGTGAATATATATGTGTATAAAAACATACATACATATCTATTTATATGTATACAGGTATATAAACACACATACACAGATATAAGTAGCACAGGATAGGTGTAGCAGCATGCACCCTGACATATCTAGGGGGGCTGCCAACACAGGTTCTTAGATCTGCTTTTCTAAAGGAAAGCAACTCAAAATGGGTTAACAATCTTGCTTTAATCAATCAAATATAACATTTACCTAGTTCAGGGGAAAAAGTCAGCACCCTGAACTTCAGAGTATGAAGAGGTTACAAGCAGAAGTTACAAGAAGATAGAGAAACAAACATTTCAAGCAGGCAGGCCCCCCACTGTCCAACCATTACATCCATACCTAGTCAGTTACCAGTGAGAGAAGCATCAACATCTGGCTTTTTCAAAGCCAGGGGGCTCTCAATGGCTGCCCAGAGTCTCATCTGGTCAAATCACACAACACTTCTGAAAGTTAGCCCCAAAACAAAGCCTCATATCAGGATTTATATAGCCTCCTCCTGGGTCAGAGAATGTAACAATCCCCTTGCCCAATCACAAAGTATCTCCTGAAAAACAAGCCTCCCACCACAGGCTCCAGCTGCACTTAAACCTAGGAGCAGGGAAGATCTTACACAATACAATCTTAGAAAAATCGCTACATAAATCTACATTCCCATTACAATAGGTTGCCATCCTGAAGTCAGAAACACTTGAGCTCAAATCTTATCTCTGACATTTACTATCTCTGTGATCCTGGACAAGTCACTTAATACTATTTGTTTCCTTATCTGGAAAAGGAAATGGCAAACTACTCCATTATCTCTGCCTAGAAAACCACAAATGGGATCAAGAAGAGTCAGACACAACTGAAATGCACACACACCACACACACCACACATACACACACAATGTGTGAATGGATACAGTGATACAGCTTTCTCCTTTGAGGTATTATGAAATTCCAGTCCTTCTCGTATAAAAAAATCCTTTTTATGCTCCCAATTCTCTTCAATTCTCATTTTTTAAATTTCCTTGGACTACTACAAAGCTAGCTCTCCCCAGGTAACACTGTAATACTGGTCACTCATTGTAATACATGACAATCTTCTTGTATTTCCTAAAGTAATGGACCAAGAAGGGGAGTCTATGTACTAAAATCTTCACTCTCAATTCCATTTTGTTTTCCTTTAAGGTTCTTGAAAAAGGACAAGCTGTGCTCTCATGGAGTTGAGAATCTTCATATTCAAGGGGAATATACACTAAACTATCAGTTAGCTACATTTTAAGAAACACTTCTTTACTATCATGGGACTTTCCATCTACAAGGCAATTATCTTTAGCTAATGAAAAATTGGAGGGTTGATTTTCAATCAGTATGAATTCTGAATCTACCAATTTGGAGGTGACTGTGATGCATAACTTTATTTTAGGGTAATAATGGACCACGGAGTCTTTTCCATCTGCAGAAATTATCAGTCGTGGTTGATTTATGCACCTGTAACCCTTCTCCTACTTAACTCAAAGATTTTAATACTAGAATATACTGGGTTTCTTATATAAGATTTTTTGCTCCAACAGTAATATTTTTCTACAACTTCCCGCTGTGTTCTAGAACCTGAAGTATAATTCCAGGTTTATTCCTTTGACATATTTATTTGATTTTAGACTTGGAACCCTTCCTCTAATTTTTGCTGTACTTACCTCAGGTTTTTAGATCTCCTTACTTCTGTATTCCACTTTCCTACTGCCATCATTCCACATGCTTCTCTGAACTATACATGGTGGAAAATATCTGCTTCACATGACTCTCTGTTGCCCTCTTCTGATTCCAGTAAATGCCATGACTTCTGGCAAGTAATACAATCAATTTAATCACACATTAACTCCATTCAATATTTGTAAAGGTGTTGAGAGCAGACCTACTGTTTATAGAGTATGATACCAGTAACTGAGGATAAAAATCTGAAAAATGATATATGCCTTGTCCTCAAGGAACTTAGAATTAAAAAAGTCAATGAGTCATGAAAAAATGACCTAAATATATGTGGGACCTCAAAGTACACAAGGTGATTCCTTTCACAAAGTAGATTGTACAAATATTTACATTTACAAATAAGGAAACTGAAACTTAGAGGGATTAAGTAAATTGCTTTTGATTAGACAAGAGATAAGTTTAAGAACCTGACCACAAATCTGCATCTTCTATATCTAGGAATCCAATGTTCTATCCATTAATTAATAAAATCATATTTTATAATTGTAAGTATAAGAAAACACTTGTTACCAAAGAAGATTAACACCTACTCTGCAAATGACGTTCAGTAAGATATAACCAGGTTGTGTCTGGACAATGAAGCTGAGGAAAAGTTCAAAGTTAAGGATATGTGATAAGGAGTCATCTGAAATTATGTTATAACTGGAGCCATAGGGGTAAAAATCATTGTCAAGAGGGAGCACAAAAAATCCCAGAGGAAAAAAAGGAGATCCAGAACAGCAAGTCTTTATAGACATCTCCACTTAAGAATCATGAGGAAAATAATAAAATCATATATTTAGAGCACTTAAGGCATATATAAAGCACTTAGGATGAGGAAACTATGAACATGAGAGTTTAAATTGTTTGTCTAAGGTATTAGAGATGGTGAGGTCAAAGCTATGATTCAAACCCAGGTCTTCTGACAATTCCATTTCTCTTTCCATGAGCTGAATTACCAGGGGAAGTTCATAAGAGCATAGGACAGAGGTGAAATGACTCTAAAGGTCATTGTATATAACCCTCTAATAATGTTGCTAAGAGATGAAGCTGAAGAGCTAAATGAAATACCCAAGGAATTTTGTTTTATATATTTTTATATTTTATATAAAATATAAATGTTTATATTTATATAATATTTGATTACAAATACAGTGTTCTTTCCAGTACACTGTGCTTCCCAAAGTTATTTCCTAAACTCTTTTAATTGGGTGGCTTATGGATAATGACTTTTTTCTTATTTCATTAGGAAACTGAGGCACAGAAAAGTTGAGTTATTTGTCCAAGGTTATACAATTAATAAGTGGCAGAGCAGAGAACTGAATCCAGACCATCTTACACCAAGCCCAGTGCCCTTTCTACAATCGTTCCTCTCAAATATTATTGTCCCTTTTAGTTTGACACTCTTGATTATGACAGCAAAACCAGTTAGGCAGTCATCTGAGCTCCTATTCTAAACATTTCTAGGAAGTTGAATGACAATTTTGTTGGCATAGACATAACATCATCTATAAATGATCTGAGACCAACTTGCAAGCTTCCAAAAATGAATGATTCACTAGGTTCACTACTGTTCCTCTCTCCTATTACCTTCTTTAGTTGTGTGCCAGTATGTGTGTATTATATCATTCATTTTCTTCAGTTAACAAGAAGAGTGACATCCAGTACAAGAAAATGAAATCTCCAAAGAACTAAAACTAAAACCACATCTCTACTTTGGCAAGAGTCATTGAACTGGAACTAAAGGCCTTGGCACAATCAAGCTGTAATATATTAATGCTTGTCACAATATTGGTAAGGGTTTGTCCCTCTTGGGCATGCATTTTAAATGACACCACATTTCAGTAGTTCTATTAATGGGGTTTGTGGACTGTGATGCTCAGGAATAAAATATCATTAATTCTATAGAGTGGCATGAAATGTAAATATTGGTAACAGGCCGATATATCCAAGTACTTTCTTTCAGTCTAATTTCCTTATTGTCATTATCCTAGTTTGTATCATCCCTTTTGTTAAATTAGCAAAAACTCTATATTATAGTGATTCAACAGGGAGAAAACAAACCTAAAAAATAATTTTAGAATCTGAGAAACTTGGTCTGAATCCCAGATCTGTTGCTTGTTGGATGAATGACCTTGGACAAATCAAGTAATCTCTCTGAGAATAATTCTCATCTATAAAATGAAATGGATGAACTTGACAATTTATTTGCTGTCTGTTGTTATTACATCATTTTAGTCATGTGCTCATTTGTGACTCCATTTAGGGTTTTCTTGACAAAGTTATTGGAAAGGTTTATCACTCCTTCTCTAGCTCATTTTACAGATGAGGAAGCTGAGGTAAATAGCATTAAGTGACTTGGCCAGGGCCATGCAGCTAGCTAGTGTCAGACACCAGATTGGAAATCAGAAAAATAAATATTCATAACTCTAGGCCCAGCGCTCCATGCATAGAGCCATCTAGCTACCCCTGACAATTTATAAGATAACTTAAAACTCTATGATCCTATGCATAAACTTAACTATGAAGATCAAACTTAGTATAAAGTTGACACTATACAAAAGATCCTGTTTAAGTTTAAGCCAATGGACTATTTGTATTGCAAGATGTACAGCTCTTTCTATATTTGACTTCCTGAATCCAATAATATGGAACAAAAGCCCTCCAGATTTTTAAAAAGCGTATATAGATCATGCTTCTCCACTTGGAATGAGTTATGATCTAACCATCCCAACATGACCTTGATACTCTTACCTTCAGAAGTCTTTTTCTCTCCTACAAAATTGGGAATGTGAAGAAGTGACTACTTTGACAACTCAAGCTTTGGGGCAGAATCAGATAACCTGATTTCCAGTCCTGGATCTATGACTAATTAGCTGCATGAACTTCACCTACAGAGCCTCACTTCCCTAATCTATGTTTTTGGAAGCAGCTAAGTACTCATGGATAGAACTCTTGATCTGGAGTTAGGAATCTGAGTTCAAATCAACCTCCAACATTTACTAGTTGTGTGACTCTGGACAAAGGTCTGTCTACCATTGTTTCATCATTTATTAAATAGGGGTAATAATTCTCCTACTTCCCAGAGTTGTTACAAAGACAATATAAGATGTTTATAGAATACTTTGCAAACCTAAAAGGTTGATAAAGGAGAGGAGATAGAGGAGGAAGAAGAAGAGGGTGATTGTTGTGGTGGTATCCGTTCATGCTCTGTTTATTTTCTTTCTGTGTTCTAAAATGTGTATATTTTTATATCTATTCATTTCTATTTTGTATTAATTTTGTATGTGATATGGAGTCATTTGAGAAGGAAAATGGCTTTGTTGAGGCAGCTTTTATTTAGGCATTAATTAAGGGAAGGGGAAATCTGCATCAAATAAACCACAAGAACCTCAAATTTTCCAAAATGAAATATCACAAAATACTCAATCTTCAGAGAACTCACAAAATAACTTTTGATTTCTGATATTTGGTGTTATGATGAACCCCACCTGATGCAGGCAAAGGAATTATTGATAATATTGGAAAAGCTACATTTCATCCATAGCTTACCAGTGTCAAAATGTTTGAAACAAAAAAATACTTAAATGTTCTTATGTAGCTTAGCTCCTGGATTTCATGCTTATCAAATGATTATCTCTTAAAGCCTATCTTTCAACAAGCCAATAATTCTATGTTAAGTAATATGCAGTTAGCATCCTCTGACCAAATTACATCCTTAGAATTTTCTCACTATGTGGGCTCAGCTTTCCTTCGTTTCATTAATTTACATGATAACAAATCTGTCTTAGAGAAGATTACCATTTTGAATCCATTTCTACATGCTACCTGAGCTAAATCAAGGCTAGACTTTAGAAGCCTATTTTGTTTCAGGTTGTTGACAAAGAGCTTTTACTGTAAGTTTAAGAAGATTCTGTCTTCCTGGAGTCTGTTTTGACTCTCCATATGATTAGTTATAGCTCAGATGAGGGATGGGAACAAGTTCTCAATGAGTGTGTAAAATACATAGAAAAAACTTCAGCCAGGTCAGGTCAGGTCTACACTATGCCATCAAAAAGGTTATTCATTCCTTTCTGGTATTTGGGCCATTTTAACCAATACCAACAGATGTAATCAGTGCTGAAATGGATCAGTGTAGTAGTTAAGACCGATTCATATCTATCAAATCTGTTTTATACACTTTTTGTGCCTGTCTCTTTTCATGCTATCCTCCCTTGGTGCAATTTTTTTCTAGTCACACCACTCAGCCAAACTCACTGAGCTTGTGCGTCTCTGAAACTATTTCCTATTCAGGACCACTGACCATAGCATTAAGAAGGTCTATATTAAAAACTAAGTGTATATTCATATTTAATGAAAAAAATGGACTTTCTTGCCCCAGAGCATCCATACAGATGTGAAAACAATTAGAAATTACCCAGCTTCTTATAGTCATTTCTCCTTGCTGTAATTCAGTCTTTCATTTACTTATAATCCCACAAGCAAGTATGGGTATTTCTTTCTTCTCTTTGTTTATGTTAATGTGAAATAAATATCTTGCTTACAGGCTGACTAATGGGATTGTGTATCTATTCTACATACACAAGTATATCAACCAAGGTAACCATTGCTGCATATGGAATCTATATTCATAAAGTATATGTAAACTGTATCAAAGCAGAGTCAAAGAATGCAGTGATTATTTTGTAATTGGAAGTGGGATCACAGTTGTATATTATGTTTCTTTTTGAATGACCTATGAGTTTTAGGTAAGTATAAGACTGAGTTTTTTATTTCATTAATCATGCAACCGTTAAGGCCTTATTCAATACCCATATGTTCAAGGTACTATGTTAGGTACTTTCAGAGATTTAAACAACTTGGTTGTTCCTTTTAGGGACCTTATAAACTATTCAGAGAGATGATATATATGAGATGATGGACAATATAGCATAGTATATTAAATAGATGTATCAGTGCATCTAACAACCACTCTTCTGTCAATTCAGAAGAGAGATCACTGGATTGTATTGAATAGAATAAAAGTTAAGGAAGAGTGTTCTGAAATAGACCTTAAATGTAGTGGGGAGGGGAGTTGATCAGACATCCTTGATCAGTTTATCTCCTTCAAGGCCAAATGATGAAATCAAATATTGTCAACTGTATGGTAGTAGAGGTAATAAGATATTAAAATCTTAAACTAGTGTTTGGGTTTTAGGTACTTGTTACCATATACTAATGGATTTTTTGTGTGTTAAGCATTTCTTTTGTAGTGGGAGAAAATAGCTGTTCTATATCTGATACCTGCTTTTTATATTGAATACATTTACTAGAAGAAACAATGTTACTCTCTTTCAGGGTAGACCCTATATATGAGCTTTGTTGTAGAAATTTTCCTTAGGACTTCAGGATGGGAACGGAAAATGTGAATCCTTGGAGCTAGGGTACATGTTCAGATACAATGCCTGTTGAAGCAGCATGGGAAGAATTATATGAATACATCTGGAGTGATGTAAGAAGAACCAAGAAAACAATATGCTGAGTGATCACAACAATGTAAGTAGAAAGAACGAGGAAAGAAACAACTGTATAATTATGAGCAAATTTAAACCCAGTGAAGAGATGAGAAACTACATTTCCCTTTTGTGCAAAGGTGGCAAACTATCAGTATGGAACAGTACATTGTCTGTCACATAGTAGGCATTGTACGAGTGCTTGTTTCTTTCCCTTCCCCCTTTTGGCTGATGTTTGACTCGTTAAGTAATTTTTTTTTTCTTTTTATCCTTTGTTACAAAAGGATTGCTTCTTGAGCAAGGACATTTAGTCTCTGCCTGCTCTTCTGTTTTGTATTTCTTTTCTGCACAGATGAAGAGAGGAATATATTCAGAAATTAAATTAGTAAATAGAAATATTATCAATAAGAAAATGTTTAAATTAACAGGATCCTAGGAGAACTTTTCATGGTAACAAAAAGTAGAAACAAAGTGGGTGATTATCAGTTGAGATATGACTGCATAATTGTGGTATATTAATATTATTATACTTCTAAGAAATGAAGAATATAATGAATTCAGAAAAAACATAGGAAGACTCATATTACTTAATGTAAAGCAAAGCAAGCAGAATACATAGTGACTATAATATAAATGAAGACAATGCTAAAAGGTAGCCAAATTCAGATTAATGGCAATGCTGACCAGCATTGTCCCCTAAAAACCAGATGATGAAATATTTTCCCCTTTTTTAAATATAGAGGTAGGAGGCTTTGTGAATACAGTATTGCATATATTGTCAGATACAGTCTTTTTTGCCTGTCATTTTTATTTTTATTTATTTATTTTTTTGTCTTTTGGAGGGCAGTTGGGGTTAAGTAACTTGCCCAAGGTTACACAGCTAGTTTGTGTGTGTGTGTGCGTGTGTGTGCGTGTGTGTGTGTGTGTGTGTGTGTGTGTGTTGGGTGGGTGGGTGTTAAGTGTCTGAGGCCAGAACCAAACTCAGGTCCTCCTGACTTCAGGGCCAGAGCTTTACTCACTGTACAACCTAGCCGCCCCTTGCCTGTCATTTTTACTTAGCTATCTTTCTTTATTACTAAGAAGTAAAGTTAATGAAAGACAAAAAAAATCAAATTAGAGGTTCTTAACTGTTTTGTGTAACACACTTCTTTAACAGTCTGGCAAAACCTATGATCTTCTCAAAATAATAATTTTAAATGTATAAATTAAAATACATAAGATTACAAAGAAAACCAATTATATTGAACTAAACATGTAATTTGTTTTTCCTATTCATTGTGTCATCCTCATTAAAATTAATTTATTGTTGTAAGGTTATTTAATGATGATTGCCCAAGAGCAAAGGAAACTATGTGATGTTTAGACATTATCTTTTCTAGCTAAACTCAGAAGATAAGTAATCCTTCTCTACAATGCTCATATTCTATAAACTTGAATGGAAACTATTGTTACAGAATGAGAGAACTTTCTATTTCAGACTGTTCTGAAAACAAACACACAAATTCTTATTCTCTAATTCTCTTTTTCCCCTACATTACACAATTCATTGTAATCTTTTTTCATATGACATTATGTCACCTTCTTACAAATTTTCATAACATTAGAACCAATAATTTACTTGAGAGGGGAGATTTTTTTAAACTTTCCTTCCATCCTCATGACATTAACAAATGGTTGCTGATTAACCACTTGGTCCATTTTGACCCAAATCTATCATTTCATTTCTGAAGCTAAATCTTGATGAGGAATCTGCCTCTATCAAGACAATGTATAATATTACCTGCCTTGTGATGATTTTGAAGCTGATCAATTTAGCCAATGTCAAAAAGTCAATATGTGTCAGAGATGAGATTTGAAACCAAGTTTTCCTAACATCAAGGCCAGCACTATTCATTATACCATGTTCTCCTTAAAAATCTTTTTTTTTTCTTTCATTAGTTTCATAATGTCCTGATACACTAGTCTTCTGTGATCGGTTGATAATCTTGGGTTCAAAAAGTGTCTGTTAATAGAATAAAAACTTCACACAATCCTACCAAGCAGGAAAGGTATCCTTTATGTACCATTCTCATTAAGACACATTTTAAGTCCATAGATAGATTTATCAATACTTTGGTTATGTAACTGTTGTGAAGAGAATAAGAGCAAGACAATATCTGGGTTCAAGGTAAATTTAGGTGTGGATTTAATGATCAAGCCCGCAACTGCCTAGAGTATACACTCAAATCAGGCAGCCCTGAATTGGAGTATAGGTAATGCTTATAAAGGCAAAAACAACAAAAACCACAATTGGGAAGGGGAGCTAGCATAAGCAATAACATACAGAAGCCAAGAACAACCATTGATTGTCTCTATAGCTCAGGGCTAATTTGGGGATCTTGGCATAAGGGTAAAAGGGAACAACCTCCCATGTGATAGGAGTCCCTCCCAGAACAGGGTGGAGGGTACATAGTGGAAGGCACAGGGGGAGTGGAATTCCCAGAACAGGTTGAGGTCATAGAATGGCCGGGGTCACTTTCTGGGTGGAGGGTGTGGGGGACCCTGCTTGGTCAGCATTCTCAGGGGAGGACCTTGCTAGGTCAGAATCCAAGAACAGTGTGGTCTCTTGCATGGGATAGACTTGCTCCACGATCTCTATGCAGACTTGCACCATAACCCTTATACAAAATGCTGCTTCAAGGCTTATTGATTTAGGGAAGTACTTACTTAAGGAAAGATAAGGGAGCAGGGGACTATGCCTTGGGTGATTCACTTTTTACACAGGACTACACCTCTAAACTAATACAAGTGGTTATAGAATTTAGAATAAAGACAAAGACAAATATAAAGGGGTTTAATGGTGGGCTCCAAATCAGGTGGCATGTGATTTGGGTTACATAACAATGGATTTTTTTTTACTAGAGATATTTTTAAAGCTGCTTTCTAAAATGAAGAGGTGTGCTAATATTCAAAGGTTGAGAGAATACATAATAGATACTTCAAAATTTGAAGTAATTGAATGTTATATTACATCAGAGTTTGTAGAGAATACATAGGATTCCTCTACAATTTCCTTAAGAAGTTATACAGCTTCCATTTCAAAATTACTAGTGATGGGGTAACCAGTATCACTCAAAGAGTTCTTGTCAGCAAGAGTTATTATATAAACATAATTATACTTATAAATGTAAGGTTGATTCTCTGACTTCTACCAGTTTCTCTTAGTTTTGCCTATATAAGTGAAGCAGAATGCATAATCCTCATTAAGAAGACTACCTTTCAAATGCTTAGGAAAGCTATTATCTTCCTTCTAAGACTTCCCTTCTCTAGACTAAACATACATAATTCCTTTCTCAAACCCCTTGTGCCATTTTCTCCACTTTACTCATTATTCCAAGTGCTTTCTTATGAAACAACTTTTGTTTGCCAATGTCCTTCCTAAATAATTATCACCATAACTTCACACAATCATCTGCATGTCCTCTGATGCAGGTATCCTATAGTGGAACTATCACCTTCCTCATTTTAGAAACCATACCTGTAATAAAACAAAGATTGCATTCAGTATTTTCTATATTAGGATTTATACATAGGCCAAGAGATGAAGCCAAGGTGTGGGTAGAGGTGGGAAATGGAGGATGTAAGAGCCAAACAATGGAAATCTACCTTAAAAAACCCTTACCCTACTCTTTCGAGTGAAATTTGATCCTATGTAAATATGCATCTTTCTATTTCTTATCTCCCTCTTTCTTCTTGGGGAAAATTTCCTGGGAGTTCACCATACTAATGAAATGATAAGTCTAATCCTTACTGATAATAAAAGATTTCCAGTAATCCTCCTGCACACATTCTATTATTTAATGTTACTACACAAACAACTTCACTTTTATTGATATAAGCTAAATACTTCATTATTGCTACACAGACAAATGTCCATGTAAGCTAATATTGATCTAAACTGGTTTCATACACCAAAATTGTAGATTACACTTTCTCAGAATGTAACAGTTTCTCATGTAACCATGTGAATGCTCATTAATTACTTTTTTGTCCTCTGAAACAACTCAACAAGAAAATGACCTTCCTGTAGTTATCAGTGAATGCTGAATGAAAAGGAAAAATATTTATTTTATTTCTGTTACCACATTGATAAAAAACATAGGGAAGGAGCTGTGATAGAAAAAAATGTTAAGTGGATAAATATTTGTAATTTCTAGCATCATACAAACACAACATTTCTATTTCTGTCAATTACCTAATTATAACATTCCTAGTAAGTAGTTTATTATTTAAAAAAAGAAGCAAATATCTGATGCTGAGAGGGTTTGAAATTGAGGACTTGAACATAATTGTTACTCAGAAATGAAACAAAGAAAAAATGCAATAAAATTTTTGGTAGAAAGTAAACTGGAAGGTTGAAACTCCTTGATTTTCCCCCTCAGTTATTTAGTGGAGTGTTTAACACAAGTTCAATACTAAATAAATAATTGATGAGATTAATTACCAACAATTTCTTTGGTCTTCTGGTTTCTAATATATATTAAATCTAAAACTTATAATCCCCTTTCATGTCAATAGTTCAGTAACTTAATGGATACAGTGTGTGATCTCATGCATGTGAATACTCCATCCAACAGTGAGATCATAACCTGTTCATGCATTTTCATCATGTGTGACTCTGGTACATGCCCTCCCATAAATCCTCCTAAAGGGGTCCATCCAACACACTGGAGGCTTTTTACTAGGTCTCAATATTATCAGCATGCCAGTGCAGCACTCAGGCTTTCCACTATTATCCTTCACTCTTACTGCTTGACCTCTGACACCCTTTCCAACATACACATCTCTTTGATTTTTTTCATCACTTCTTGCATATAATTCATCATGGGCAATATGCTACAGTCTATTTACACCCACCACATGTCTATTCATTAACCTAGGGGTGACCTGGAATTTTGATTCATTGAAGATTGTTATATTTGGTGATTCACAGCTATATAGAAAATAACAACAACAAAAAAATCTTTAAAACATGCCATTTTTTGTTGTTGTTTCAAGAGGTAATTGGAGATCAACAAAAATACTGCGTAATTTCCAACAATTCTTTTTTCCTATTAAATTCTGGGCTCAATTCATCTACACTGTGTGCAAAATATAGAGTGTTAACTGTTAAAACAGTTCTATTGGTAGTACACTCAGCTATATATCCTAGTCTAGATAAAAGGTACATTTTTTTTTTATCTACTCAGTCTTTCTGGTGCTGATTATTAGCATAATGTCTTTTGAGCAATTGTGGATATTATTGAGAATACTATGCAAAGTTTCCAGGCATGATGAAACCACAAAAATATCATCTACAATAAGACTATCTGGAGAATTCCATCATCAGTAGACATTCATTTGTCATTTTGGATTCTACAGTGAATATCTATCTATTTGTCTATCTGCCTCTCTCTCTCTCTCTCTCTCTCTCTCTCTCTCTGTCCATCTGCCTGTCTATCTTTCTCTCTGTCTATATCTCTCTCTATATCAATACCTATGTCTATCTATTTATCTATCTTTCTATCTGTCTGTCTGTCTATACCTGTCTCTATATCTATACCTATAACTATATCTATCTATCTGTCTGTCTGTCGGTCTGTCTGTCTATCTTATCTATCTATCTGTGAATGAAACACCTTTCTGGAAGAAAGCCTTTATGACTGTTGCACTATTAAAACTTATATTTTGTGTGCTTTCTTTTACTATCAGAAATTACTAGCTAGATTTTTGGTATTTTTTTTTATTCTTGGGACATTTTAAAATCAATAGTGAGGCAGCAAATTTGTTGTGTTATAGATTGCAGTTTACAAAACCCTCATATTTCCAATAAAGATCACATACACATGCATACATAC
The DNA here is from genome assembly GCF_028583685.1 of Petaurus breviceps papuanus. Classification (NCBI taxonomy): domain Eukaryota; kingdom Metazoa; phylum Chordata; class Mammalia; order Diprotodontia; family Petauridae; genus Petaurus; species Petaurus breviceps. The sequence continues at coordinate 10,074,708 of NW_027186540.1, forward strand.
ATTCAAGATTATCTTCAAAACAGATTTGTAAAAGTGGGAAACTGGGAATTTTTATCTTTTTAATAGTAATATGATTTCTTATTCTTTCCCTACTCTTAAATTTCCCTTCTTTCCCATATTTTTATAGTCAACACTAAACTAATCATAAAATTGTGTCATTTACAGTATGGTTTTCTCTATGCTCTCTTGAATACCTGAACCAGAGGTAACAAACCTATGGCCGTCTTAAAATTTTTCCTTCCTCACTCTTTCCATTTTCTTTTGCTCACTCACACTTGACTGTCTCCTGATGACAGAGCTTTCCTGGCTACCCTTTCCAACACGTTTCACTTTCATTATGACCACAACTCACAGTTCACTGTAGGGGAGTTGTGATACACCATGATCCTTACTGCCACTTCTAATTTCCTTCAGTTTCCCCATGTCTCAGAAACCTCTCTTTCTTTGAGGTTCATTCAATACATTCACATTCAATACACTTAATAAAAAATTATGTTAACTTTTATATACTGACCTCCAGATCATATTACTTCATAGCTCAATGAATTTGAGACTTGGAATATAGTTATTTTTTTTCTGTTCCTCAAATCTCGCCCTCATGCTAGGAGACTTCAACATACATATTAACACTCACAAAACTAGTACCTTATTATTCCTCAGGTTACTTATTTCTTACCTCTTCTTTCATATCACCTCAACTATCTGTAGAAATCATCATGCCCTTGATTGTGCCATCACCCACATTTGCTCTATTTCCATGTTGGAGAACTTTGGAATTCCTTTATCAAAATTCAATTATCGGGGCGGCCAGGTAGCACAGCAAGTAACAGCACCGGCTCCAGTGTTGAGAAGACCTGGAGATAGAATCCCGGGCTCAGACACTTAGCACCCACCCAGAAACACCTGGCCGTGTAACCTTGAGCAAGTTACTTAACCCCAATTGCTTAGGGGCGGCCAGGTGGCTCAGCGAGTAAGAGCACCGGTTCCAGTGTTGGGACGACCAGGAGATCGAATCCTGGGCTCAGACACTCAGCACCACACCCAGAAATAACCGGCCTTGTAACCTTGAGCAAGTTACTTAACTCCAATTGCTTAAAAAAAAAATTCAATTATCAAAATTTATAATTCCACTTCCTCCTTCCTTGAAACACCAAATCTTCTTCATCCTTAATCTTTATTATGACCTCTATTTGCATCGATTGTTTCCATCCTTCAACTTTTTTGCCATTTCCCTGACTAAATTCTCTTCCCTTCAACATCTTAACTTTTTAGTGAGCCAGATCAACTCTATACCATCCTCTTCTATTGTCACTTATTCCCTTGTCCTTTCACTAATTATATCCTTCCAAGTCTAAACTTCAGCTTCCTCCCATGATATGCTTCCTTTACTCCTATTCATATCATGTTGACTAAAGCTGGAGAAAATCAGAACACCATGATAAGTGGATCCAGTACAAATTTATGTTACATAATCTTATCTGGGTCTTCTCCATCACAGCAATCCTTTTATACAGCCTAATTCATTCAATATCCTACTCAACACAAGGACTTTTCTAAGCCTTTCCATCCTTCCTCAGTCCTCCTATAGCTCTTTGTTCCACTACCCTCTCAGTTGAGAACCTTGATTCATACTTCATTAAAAAAGATGAGGTCACAGGGGCGGCCAGGTGGCACAGTGAGTAAGAGCACCAGCCCCAGAGTTGGGATACCTGGGTTCGGTTCTGGCCTCAGATATTTAACACCCACACAAAATAACTGGCCATGTAACCTTGAGCAAGTTACTTAACCCCAATTTCTCAGAGGCAGCCAGGTGGCGTAAGCAAGAGCGCCGGTCCCAGTGTCTGGGGACCTGGGATCCGTTCCGGCCTTCCATACTCGGCACCCACACAAAAATAATAACTGGCCGTGTAACCTTGAGCAAGTTACTTAACCTTGGTTGCTTTAAAAAAAAAATGAGGTCATTTACCAAGGACTCCTTCTTATCACCTCCCCATCAAACATGACTCCGATGCCTTCTGCCATTATCTCTTCCTTTACCCTGTCTCTCATAAAGGAGTGGTTCTTCTCTTTGACAATGTCTGTCACTCTACATTTCCAAATAATGTCATTCCATCTTATCTCCTTCCACAGATCACACCCTTTATCATCCCCAAGTTCTCACTTATCTTCAGTCTCTTCCTATCTACTGGATACTTCCCTACTGCCTAAAATATTATCTCTCCCATCCCTCACTGAATTTATTCCCCTCTGCCAGCTATCATTTTAAATCTCTTCTTTGTTTTATAGCCATTGAAGAGATCATCTACATCATCACCTCCAATTCCTTACCCTTCTCTTCTTAATCCTCTGTAGTCTGGTTTCAGGCATCTTCGTTTAACTGAAACTGCTTTCTCCAAAGTTACCAATAACTTCTTAATTCACAAAATGAATTATTTTTTTCAATCCTAATCTGTTTATAACCTCTCTGCAGCTTTTGACATTGACAATCACTCTTTACTTCTTGAAGAGATCCAAGAGGTTCTTTCTAGCTTTCTGTGACACTGCCTGCTCCTTGTCCCCTTGCTGCCCATCTGATTACTAATCATTTTCCTTAGCTAATTCTTCATCTAAATTGTGCCTCCTAAAAATGGGTTTCCCTAAGGGTGCTGTCTTGTACTTTCTCTTCTCCCTCAATGCTATTTTACCTGGTAATCTTCTCAGCTCTTGTGTATTTTGTTACCATCTCAATTATGTGTGTGTATACATATATATGTATATATATATATGTATGTATCAAAGAGAGAGAGAGAAGTACATACAAGCAAAGTCCTAATTACCTCTTGATCATATATAACTAGATATCATGTTGACATCTTAAAATCAACATGTCTCAAACTAAGCTTATTTTCTTCCAAACTCTCCTCTCTTCTTAACTTCTCTATTACTTTGGAAGACAGACAATCCTCATACCCACCTAGGCTTGCAGCCTAAGCCCTTTCCTCAACTCCTCACTTGCTTTCCTCCCCCTACCCATATCATCAATCAAATACCCCTCATTCTTTCCTCTGTTAGCACCACTGCCTTGGTGAAGCCTGAAGGCCCACAATGCTTTATGCCTAGACTATTGCAATCCCATTTGGGTTGCTCTTCCTGCCTCCATCCTCTCCCTATTCCAATCCATGCTCTGCTCAGATGTCTCATTGATTATCTTAATGTATAGGTCTAGCCATGTCAGCTCTTTACTTTATAAATTCTAGTGGTTGCCCATTATCTCCAGGATCAAATAATATATTCCTCTGTTTTACTTTTAAAGTTTTAATTGTTTTAATAAGTAATTGGGAAAAATAAAATATACCAAAAATAATGTTTTTCATTACATAGTTCTTTCTTACCTCTCTTGTCTGATACCAGAAGGTCTGGAATCTGGCAACATTGGTTTTGCTGTTATTTTCACGAGACATCCCATGGTTGGATTTTCTTCATTTTTACTGTCTCGTTGCCAAGTCTGAAATTTTCTTCTTCTTCCATGAGTTCCTCCTGATTCCAGATGAAACTCAACTTTCTAAAAGGAGTCCTTCCTGATCCTCCTTAATACTAGTGCTTTCCTTCTAAGATTATCTCCAATTTATCCAGTAAAACTTTTTTAGATGTAGTAGTGTGCATGTTGCCTTCATCATTAGACTCAATTCTCCTTAAGGAGAGGGAATGTTTTCATTGTTACTGGGTTGTTGTTTTTTTTTGTCTTTATCTTTTTTCTGATCCCTAGCATTTAGCACAGTACCTGGCAGGTAGTAGGCCCTTAATTAATATGTGCTGACTTAATTGATATGTACTTAGTGTGGTCCAGGAAGCATTATTATTTTTGTTTTCCTTATGATTTTCTTCTCCATGTTGATATTGAGGACTGTATTTGCTTTGTTATAAATATAAATATATCATTTCTACTAAACTCTAAAGTACTTTACAAACATCTCATTTTATAATCATCAACCATGGGAGATAGGTCCTATTATAATCCCCATTTTAGACATTATAAAGCTAATACAGAGAGATCAAATAACTTGAACAGGTTCATGCAGCTAATAAGTTTATGAAGTTGGATTTAACTAACTCCAGATTTAGCAGTCTATCCACAGCACCCACTAGCTTTTGCTTAATTCTCCAGAGTTTTCAAAGTAAACATTTATATCATCTATGACCAGAAAAAATCACTTCTTTATCTATGTTTATTCTTTTGATTCATTTTTGTTGTGTTATTGTTACAGCTAACATTTCAGTCCTATTTAAAATTATAGGAGGAAATTGGTATCAGAGAAACTCCAGGTTTGAATCTTCCCTCTTCCCCCCCCCCACACACACACTCACTCATCACTGAACTTTGAGTCAGTTTGCTCACCTAATAAAATGGAGATGAGGAGGAGGAGAAGAATGAAATCTCCTTTGCTTTGACTTTTCCTTCACACACACACACACACACACACACACACAAAACAAATCAAAATAACACCAACAAACAAACCTAGCTCTAGAAGTCCCTTCCCAGAGAAGGATTCTGGAAAGATGGCAGAATGAAGCAGGAAATGGCTCTTCCAAATTTCTGCATATTTTAACATAATGCCTCAAAGTGAACATTGAGAGGCAGAAATAATTAAAACTGGGGTTGTCCAGTTGTCCAGCCTGAGACAACTTGCTAGAACTTTAGAAAATGCTAATCTCTGTGGTAGTGGTTTGACCTTACTGAAGTGCAAATACCTCAGGCCATTTACAGTGGAATCAACAACCAACAGCCCCAGGACACAGCTCTGTAATACTGCAGCCTCAATTTCTGGAACTTTCACCTCACAGACTGTGTCCTGGTCAGTTGGCTAACCTCCCAAGACCAAAGGGTGCTGGATGCAGAGGCCCAGATGCATTGACCAGAAAAATCCTAGTCTGTGGTTGTGGGAGAGAAGGAGGGAGTACATGTCAGAGAGAGTGAATGCAGTCACAGACAGTTGCCTGCTAATACACACAGAAGAGCAGAGACCCTTGTTTTGGTTCCAGGGCAGAGTCATGAGCTTAAGTTTGCAGTCATTAACCAGAGTAAGATCATAGGCAATGGCATTGGTGGGGGTCCTTACCATGCCTCAGGGATATAGAGAAGTACTTGAGGTCAAGATCCTAGACAGAACTCAGAAAATAACAGTACAAAAAAACCTGAAGGCTGAGACATTATCCCCCACACTTCAGGACTGGAGCCTGCTTATAATGCAAAGTTAACGACCAAGTATCAGTAATGAAAAGAAATAACTCAACCATATGATAGCTACTATACTGATAGAGAACATCTTGATTCAAACTCTGAAGAATATAGTGAAGTTAAAGCAGCTACTTCTTCTTCAGAAAGAATGTAAAATGGACATCAACCCAAAAAGAGTCCTTGGAAGAGCTTTTAAAGAACTTTAAGAATCAGAGAGGGTGAGAAAAAATTATCAAAAAATAAGACCAATGCAAGAAAATTATTAAAAGAAAGTCAACCAATTGGAAAAAGAGATGCAAAACTTACAGAAGAAAACAACTCATTAAAAATTAGCATTGGGCAAGGTGAGACTAATTATTCCATAATACTCCATGAAATAGTTTTTTAAATCTAAAGAATGATAAAAAGGGAATATGAAGCATCTCATTAAAAAGAAAAAAACCTGACCTGGACAACAGATTGAGGTGAGACAATAGATTGTTGGACTACCTGAAAGTTAGGATAAAAAAAAGTCTAGACATTATGCTTCAAGAAACTATAAATGGAAATTGCTTTGAAGTTTTAGAATGAGAGAGTAAAATAGAAATTGAAAAAGTCAACCAGTCAGCACCTCAACAAGTTCCCAAGATGAAAACTCACAGGAACATTATTGCTAAGTTTAAAAGTTCCTAGGTCAAGGGAAAAATACTACAAGCAACTTAAGAAAACAAACAATTTTAATACTCTGGATCTACAGTAAGGATAACACAAGATTCAGCATCTTTTACAGTGAAAGACTGAAGGCCATGAGATACTATATTCCCAAGGCTAAAGGAACTGAGTTTGCAATCAAGAATAATTTGCCAAACAAAGCTGAGTGTAATCCTCTATAGAAAAATTGATATTTAATGAATTAAAGGACTTTAAGCTATTTGTGAAGAAAAGGCAAGAACTGATTGGAAAATTTAGCCTATAAGAATCAGGAGAATCATAAGAAAGTAAACATTAAAGATCAATTACAAGGAATTTAATAAGGTCAAACTGTTTACTTCTTACATGGGAAATTTTACCTGTAACTCTTATGAATGTTATCATTACTTGGGTAGTTTTAAAGAGCATGCATAACTAGATGGCTTGTGATTGAGTTGAGAATGAAGGGATAATCCTAAAAAATAAAATTGTGTAGGGACATGTAAAGTGTAGCAATTATCTCATATAAATGATGCATGAATGGAAGAATTTTTGGAGTGGGGACAAAAGAAAGTGGAAGATGGTAGCGCTAAAACCTTATTCTCATCAGAACTGAGTTAAAACGGGAATAACATAAACAGGATATAAATGTATCTTTAGGATATAAATAAAAAACAAAAATAAATGTAAAAATAAAAGGATATAAATGTATCTTTAACTTAAAAATACATAGGAGGGTAAGGGGATAAGGATAAGGGAAGGGCTATTAGAAGGATATGCAGATCAAGACATAGGAGGGTAAGGGAGAAAGATAAAAACAGAGACCCTTAGAAAGTTGGGTAGATAAAGGAATAGGAGGGTGTGGGGATATAAAAAGGAGGGAAAGGGTACAGATTAGGGAGTCAGTGGTTAGAAGTAAATTTGACATTTTGAGGAGGGATTGGATAAAAAGAGGAAAGAATAAACAGTGAGAAAAATAAGATGGAGATAAATGCCTAGCTAGTAATTATAACTTGGAATGGGAATAAGATGAACTCACCCATAAAAATGGAATGGATGGTAGGAAATAATAAAATCTAAGAATATATTATTTACAAGAAACAAATTTTAAAATGAGAGATATACATAGAGTAAAAATAAAGGATAGAAGTAGAATTAATTATAGTTCAGTCAATGGGGGAGGGAGGAAACAGGGGTAGCAATCATGATCTCAGACAAAGTTAAAGCTAATGTGGATTTAATTGAAAGAGATAAACAGGGAAAGTGCATTATTATAAAAGGTACCCTAGAAAATGGAGTAATATCAATACTGAACCTGTATTACCAAATGCTATAGCATCCAGATTTTTAAAGGAAAGAATAAATGAACTGAAGGTTGAAATAGATAGCAAAATTTTAGTAGTGAAAGGCTGCCCACTATTGTAAAAATATTCTTTCTCAAAATTAGAAATATCTAACAAAATAATTAATTAATAAAAATAAGCCAAGGAGATGAATGGAATCTTAGATAAGCTAGATATGATAGATATCTGAAGAGAACTGAATGGGAATAGAAAGGAATATATATATATATATACACACACATTTTTCTCAGTGGTGAGAAACCTTAACAAAAACCTTAACAAAAAAAAACATAAAATCTTTATAGTTAAATGCAGAAAAGCAGAAATATTAAATGCATACTTTTCAGATAATGGTGCAATAAAATTGTATTTAATAAGGAGCCATGGAAATACAGACTAAAAATAAATGGGAGACTAAATAACCCAATTTTAAAGAATGAGTAGGTTAAAGAATAAAACATAGAAATAATAAGCATTATTACAAAGAGAATGAAAATAATGTGACATGTTAAACTGTATGGGATGTAGCAGAAGCAGTAAAGGAAAATCTATATCTCTACATACTAATATCAATAAAATAGAGAAAGAGAATACCAAAGAATTTGATATACAATTAAAAAATGAAAAAGGAGAGCAAACTAATATCCCCAAATAAAAACCAAATTGGAAATCCTAAAAATTAAAGGCAAGACTAACAAAATTGAATGTAGAAATAACACAATTGGATTAATAAGTAAAACTAGGACTTGATTTTATGAAAAAAAGAAAATAAACCACTCAATATAATTTTTAAAAGAGAAGAAAACCACATTTTTAGGATTAAAAGTAAAAAGGATGAATATACCATTAATGAAGATAAAATTGAAATAATTGTTATTGGCCCAAATATATGCCAGTAAATTTAACAATTTAAATGAAAAGAAAAAATATTTGCAAAAATATATGCCATCCAGATGAACAGATGAGGAAGTAAAATATCTAATTAAATCTATTATAGAAATAAAAATTGAACCAGCCATAAATGAGCTTCTTAAGAAAAAATATATCAGAACCAAATGAATTTACAAGTGAATTCTACTAAACTTTTAAAGATCAACTAATTTCAACATTAAATAAATTATTTGGAATAATAAGCAAAAAAGGATTCCTACCAAATTCCTTTTATGAATAAAACATGGTGCTGATATCTAAAACAGGAAGAATAGAGGATAGAAAGAAAATTATAAACCAATATCCTTAATAACCTGGATACAAATATGTTAAATAAAATACTAACTAGAAGACTAAAACAATATATTATTAGGAAGTGGAATTTATACCAGGAATGAAGGAATAGTTTCACATAAGGAGAACTATTAACATAATCAATTACATAAATAACAAAAGTAACAAAAATCATGTGGTTAAATCAATGTATCCAGAAAAAAATCTTTTTACAAAATATAATACTCTACCTGTTAAAAACACTTGAAAGCCTAGGTATAAAGGGATTTTTCTTTCAAATGATAAGAATCATCTGTCTCAAACCATCAGCAAGCATGATTCGTAATTGAGATAACCTAGAAGCATTCCAAATAAGATCAGGTGTAAACAAGAATGTCCATTATCACTAATATTATCCAATATTTTATTAGAAATTCTAGCAATAGAAAAACAAAAGAAAAATAAATTTATGGAATCAGAATGGGCAATGAGGTAATAAAATTATCTCTTTTTGCAGACAATATGATGATATGCTTGAAAATATTAGAGACTCAAGTAAAAAGTTAGTTGAAACAACAATTTTAGGAAGGCAGCAGAATATAAAATAAACCCAAATTAATGATAGTCATTTCTATGTATCACCAACCAAACCCTGCAAGATGAGACATTAAGACACCTCCCATTTAAAATAATTATGCGCAGTATAACATACCTGGCATTATACCTGTGAAGATAAACTCAGGAACCACTTGAAAATAATTATAAAACATTTTTCATACAAATAAAATAAGATAAAAAATTAGAGAACTATTAAGTTTTCATGGTTGTATAGAACAAAATTAGAAAGATAATTCTAATTAGATTAATCTACTTATGTAATACCATCCCAATTAAAATAGCAAAAAATTATTTTATTGGGTTAAAATAATAAAATTCATTTGAAAGTGCAAAAGTTTAAAAATATAAAAAGTAATTATTTGAAAAATATAAAGAAAAGAGATTAACCACGTGTTAAACTATATAATAATTTAGTAATTATCAAAACTTTCTGGTACTGGCTTAGAAATAGAAAGGTAGATGGGTAGAGTCAAGATGGCTGAGTAGATACAGGACTTCTACAGGGGTATGGCTCTCACCTCCTCCAATTCATGTAAAAGGTGACTCTGAAGAAACCTTGGAGCTACAAAACCCACAAAATGACACAGAGAAACTAACCTACCACTGAGGACAGCCCAGTAGGCCAGTAGCAAGTGGCCAGCTCAGCACTCTGGGAGCCAACAGTGGCCCTGTGTGAGACTGAGGTTTTAGCCTCAGAGCAGGCTTTACCAGCTGCCGGCTGGAGGGGCTTCAGATCACCAGCAGTTGTGGTGGTTTCCAGAATTATCAACACACAGATGCTAAGGACACAGTAAGAGGTCGGTGCAGTGTGAACTTTAGAATCCAGTATTGGGAGTGCAGTTAGCTTTTGCCCCCAGTGTGAGAAGCCACTGAGGCCTTGCGGCCACACAGCCACCACCACCTGGCTGCTTCAGAACTCCTGGCCTGCAGATTGTAGGGGGACCAAGCAACCAGTCTTAGGGGTAATCATTCTTGCTTTAACCTGACTGGATCTGGATCACTGTCTAAGGTGGAGGTCCTGGGGTGCATGTACAGTTTGCCAGAGTGTGTGGAGACTTCACAGAGGTCAACCTACTAATAGCTCCAGCAGCTGGGAAAAACCCAGTGATTGGGATGAAGCTCCCCTGTCTGGTAGCAGAGTGCTACTATGGCAAAAAGCCCAAAAGTCAAGTAATTGAGTGGCAACATGAGCAAATGAGGGAAGCAAAGTAAACAGAGCAACTCAACTTAATGCTCCAATTTTGGGGACAAAGAGAATCAAAGCATGGAATAGGAGGAAAACAATGAAGTCAGAACTCCTGCACCAAAAGCTTCCAAGCAAAACATGAGCTGGTTACAGGCCATAGAGGAGCTTAAGAAGGATTTTTGAAAAGCAAATAATAGAAGTGGAGGAAAAATTGGGAAGAGAAATGAGAACGATGCAAGAAAATTATGAAATGAGAGTCAACAACCTATTTGAAGAAAATTACACCTTAAAGATAAACTAACTCAAATGGCAAAAGAGGCTCAAAAAGGCAATGAAAAGAAGAATGCCTTAAAAAGCAGAATTTGCCAGATGGAAAAAGAATCTCAAAAGCTCACTGAAGAGAATCATTCCTTCAGAATTAGATTGGAGCAAATAGAAGCTAGTGACTTTATGAGAAATGAAGATACTATTAAACAGATCCAAACAAATGAAAAAATAGAAGGCAATGTGAAATATCTCATTGAGAAATAGAAAGGTAGATCAGTGGAACAGAATAAATATACAATAGACAGTATTGAGTGATAATAATAACCTTGTATTTGGTAAATGTAAAGACTTAAACTTTTGTGGATAAGAATTCCCTATTTGGTAAAAATTGTTGGTGAAAATGAAAACCAGTGTGGCAAAAATTGGGAATAGACCAATATCTTACATAATTTATCAAGATAAAGTCAAAATGAATACTTGAACTAGATATAAAGAAAGCTATCATAAGGAAATTAGAAGAACATGGAACATATTACCTAACAGAGTTATGGTTGGGAGATTAATTTATTAATAAAAAAATGAAATAGAGAGCATTTTGAGATATAAAATAGATCATTTTAATTACATTAAATTTAAAAGGCTTTGTATAAATGAAACCAATGTGGACAAGTTTGGAAAGAAAGCAGAAAATTGGAGAAAAAATTAGAGACAGTTTTTTAGGTTATGGTCTCATATCTCAAACATATAGAAAACTTTTGTCAAATTTATAAGAATGTGAATCATTCCCCAGTTGATAAGTGGTCATAGGACATAAACAGGCAGTTTTCAATGAAGAAATCAGTTGCATATATTCATATAATATTTCTACATATCCTTTTTGATTAGAGAAATGTAAATTAAAACAATTTTGAGATATCATCTCACATCAATGAGATTGGATAAAACAATAGAAGGGGAAAATGGCAATGTTGAATGGGCTGTGGACAAATTGGAACACTATTCATTCTGCTGTTAGTGGAACTATGACCTAGTCCACCCATTTTGGAGAGCAATATGAAATTATACCCAAAGTTATGAATCTGTGTATACACTTTGACCCACCAATAACACTATTAGATCTATTTCCCAAGGCAATCAGGCAAAAAGGAAAATAACCTATATACTACTTTTATTTACTTTGTATATACTTACCTAATAATTATCAAATAATAAGTGACACTTTTATAGTGCTTTCAGCTTTGCAAAGTTCTTTACATACATTAACTCATTTGATTCTCATGACAATTCTGTCAGATAGATGATATTATTGTCTCCATTTTACAGATGAGTGACCTGAGACTAAGAGTGTTTAAGAGACCTGTTCAGTATTACAGAGCTAATAAGTGTCTCAAGAAGGTTTGTAATTTAAATTTGTCTGACACAAAGTTACACATTTTATCCATTACACCACCTATTTGTCCATTATGTGTTCCCATGAATAATCTAGTTTATGCAAGGCATTTGTTTCTTTCTTTGATCTTTCTCCTCGGTGATTGTGGGTAGGGGATATTCCCAGGACTGGCATTGCTGGGTCAAAGGGCATAAGCTATTTCATGATTTTTCTAGCATAATTCCAAATTTCTTTTCAGAAAGGCTGTACAAAGCCACAGACCTACTAGCCATGTCTGAGAGTACTTGTATGGTTAATATTTAACATTATCATCTTAATTAATTTGATTAGATAAAATAAATATGGGTTACTTTAATTTTTATTCTCTTATTAGCAATTTGGAACATTTTTTTTCATAGAGTTGTTAGTAAATCTCATTTAAAAAAAATTCATTGATGGGGGTGGCGCAGAGGCCTGGAACACAACACAGGACAGTGCAGAGAGGCCCAGATGAGGCCTAATCAACTAGTGGCAAGTTGATCCACTAGCTGAAGGGCTATTGCCAGCCTATCACTGCAAGGCTAGGATTGAACGGAGCTGGGCAAGAGTCAAATGCAGGACCCCTGGCAGTGCCGGTAGCTATTCCTGTGACCACCAACCCACAGCTTGGAAATTTAAAAAGCCCCTATCTGAACTTCCTGGGACCAAGATGGCAGAATAAACCACAGCTGCTCCAATACCTCCGTCTGACCCTGAAAACACAGTAAGTATTGCCTTAGAGCAAAACTTTAAACTGTAATTGCTTGGGAACCCCAGAGAAGGGCATAGCTAAGGCCCTGCCTCAAAATGGGTAAAAAACAGACTGCTAAGACAAAGACTCTAGAATCCCATTATTGTGAGAGGGAGGAACCAAATTCAGAAGCAGATAGTATTGCCTCCACAACCACAGATGAAGCCTCAACAAGGAATATGAACTGGTCTCAGGCACAGAAAGCTTTCTTAGATGAGCTCAAAAAGAATTTTGAAAACCAAATTAGAGAGGTAGAAGATAAAATCAATAATTCTTTTAAAATCAAAATTGCAAAACTAGAAAAATATTACAATGAAGAAAACAGATCCTTAAAAATGAAATGTGAAATGGAAAAAACATATGGAAAAGCAGCTTCAAAAACTAACCAAGGAAAATAATTTGCTAAAAATTTGAATCAACCAGATTGAAGTGAATAACTCTATGAGGAACCAAGAATCAGGCAAACAAAACATAAAAAATGAAAATTTCAAAAATAAGGTAAAATATCTCAATGGAAAAATAACTGACCTGGAAAAAAGATCCATGTGATATAATCTGAGAATCATAGATCTACCAGAAAATCATGATGAGAAAATGAGCCGAGACAACATCTTCCAAGAGCTCATCAAGGAACACTGCCCTGAGATACTAGAACCAGATGGTTAAAGAGAAATCGAGAGAATCCACCAGACACCTCCTGAGAGAGACTTCAATTTTAAAAGTCCATGAAATGTTGTGGCTAAGTTCCAGAAATATCAGGAAAAGGAGAAAATACTACAAGAAAACAGAAAGAAAAATTCAAATATCACAGTACCACAGTGAGGATCGCACAGGATCTGGCAGCTTCTACACTGAAAGATCCGAGGAACTAAAATATGATTTTTTGCAAGGCAAAGGAGCTTGGCTTACAACCAAGGATCACTTATCCAGAAAAACTGACCATATTGTTCCAGGCAAGGAGATGGTCATTCAATGATAGAACATATTTCCAAACCTTCCTGATGAAAAAGCCAGAGCTCAATGGAAAATTCAACCTCCAATTACAAGACTCAAGAGAGACACAAAGGTAAATAGGAGAAACACACACACACGCATACACACACAAACACACACACACACCATTATTTAATAAGAGCAAACTGTTTACATAACTATATGGAAGTTAATACTGAAAATTCTAAATCTATAGCAAAATCTAAAAGGGATATAGATAAATAGAGGGTGTGGGTATAAATTACACAAAACGATGATAAAAAAAAAAAACCTTATTAAGGGCTACAAAGGGACTGCAATGGAAGAAGAGGAAAGAACGAAACAGAAAAGGGTAAATTATGCCACACAAAGAGGCATAAAAACATTATAGTAGAGGGAAATAAGGGAGGTACATGAGCATTATATGAGCTTTTCCTTCATTGGTTCTGGTGCAAGGAGATAATAACACAACCAGTTAAGTATAGGACTCTATTGAGAAGAAACATAAAACTTATCATAACAGCGGGAAAGAGGAGAGGGAGAGGAGCATTGCATGAAATCTGTTCTTGTCAATCTTGGTTTGAGGCATAAATAACATACTACATTAAGTATAAAAATCTATCATACCCCACAGGCCGTAGGAGGGGGGAAGGACTATGAAAGGGGGAGGAGATTAGAAGGGAGAGAAGAAGTAAGGGGGAAAGGGAGGAAAAGGGAGGTGGGCTGATAAGAAAGGACTACTGGGGGAGGCTGTGGCCAAAAGGAAAAATCTTAAGGAGTGGAAGGGAGAAGGGAAGAAAAATAAAAGTGTAAACAAGGAAAGGAATAGGATGGAAGGAAAGAGAAAGATAGTAATCATAACTGTGAACGTGAATGGGATGAACTCTCCCATAAAACAGAGTCAGATAGCAGAATGAATTGAAAACCACAATCCTACAATATGCTATTTACAAGAATCACATCTGAAATAGGGGGAAACACACAGGAAAAAGGTAAAAGGCTGGAATAAAATATATCATGCTTCAGCTAAAGTAAAAAAAAAAAAAGCACGGGTAGCAATTCTTATCTCAGACAAAGCAAAAGAGAAAATCGATCTAATTAAAAGGGATAAGGAAGGAAACTATATCCCGCAAAAAGGCACCATCGAAAATAAATCAATATCATTACTATACATTTATGTACCAAGTGATACAGCATCCAGATTCCTGAAGGAGATGTCAAGGTTTTTAGAGGAAGAAATAGACAGCAAAACTATACTAGTGAGGGACTTCAATGTCCCCCTCTATGAGCTTGATAAATCTAACCTCAAAATAAACATGAAAGAAGTTAAGGAAGTAAATAGAATCTTAGAGAAGATAGATATGGTAGACCTCTGGAGAAAACTGAATGGGGATAAAAAGGAATATACTTTCTTCTCAGTGGTACAAGGCACATATACAAAAATTGACCATGTACTAGGGCATAAAAACCTCACAATTCAATGCAGAAAGGCAGAAATATTAATTGCATCCATCTCAGATCATGATGCAATAAAAATTACATGTAATAAAGGGTCATGGAAGACTAAAAACTAATTGGAAACTAAATAACTTAATCTTAAAGAATGAGTGGGTCAAACAAGAAATTATAGAAAGAAATCAGTAACTGCATTCAAGAGAATGACAATAATGAGACAATATGCTAAAACTTGTGCAATACAGCAAAAGAAATTCTAAGGGGAAATTTTATATCCCTGAATGCATACATAAACAAAATAGAGAAAATGGAGGTCAATAAATTGCGCATACAACTGAAAGAGCTAGAAAAAGAACAAATTGAAAATTCCCAATTAAATACTAACTTAGAAATAATAAAAACCAAAGGAGATTTTAATAAAATTGAATTTAAGGAAACTATTGAATTAATAAATAAAACTAAGAGCTGGTGTCATGAAAAAAAAACAATAAAATCTATAGACCTTTAGTCAATATGATAAAAAAAGAAAAAAAAAACAAATTATGAGTATCAAAAATGCAAAGGGTGAATCTACCTCCAATGAAGAGGAAATTAAAACAATAATTAAGAATTATTTTGCCCAATTGTATGCACATAAACTTGACAGTCTTAGTGAAATGGATGAATATCTATGAAAATATAAGCTGCCCAGACTAACTGAAGAGGAAGTAAAATACTTAAACAACCCCATCTAAGAAAAAGAAATTAAACAAGTCATCAATGAACTCCCTAAGACAAAATCTCCAGGGCCAGATGACTTTACTAGTGAATTCTATGAAACATTTAAGGAACAATTGACTCCAATAGTTTACAAACTATTTGAGAAAATTGGAGAAGGAGTCCTACCAAATTCTTTTTATGACACAAATATGGTACTAATACCTAAATTGGGAAGAGACAAAACAGAAAGAAAATTACAGACTAATTTCCCTTATGAATATAGATGCAAAAATTCTCAATAAAATATTAGCAAAAAGACTACAGCAACTCATCACGAGAATAATGCAATCTGATCTGGTAGGATGTATTCCAGGAATGCAAGGGTGATTCAATATCAGGAAAACTATTAGTATAATTGACCACATCAACAACAAAACTAGCAGAAACCATATGATTATCTCAATAGACACAGAAAAGGCTTTTGACAAAATACAACACCTATTCCTATTAAAAACACTAGAAAGAATAGGAATCAATGTAATCTTCCTTAAAATAATAAGTAACATCTACCTAAAACCATCAGCAAGTATTATATGAAATAGGGATAAACTAGAAGCATTTCCAATAAGATCAGGGGTGAAACAAGGATGTCCATCCACTATCAGCCCTCTTATTCAATTTGGTACTAAAAATGTTAGCAATAGCAATAAGAGAAGAAAAAGGAATTGAAGGAATCAAATTAGGCAAAGAAGAGACTAAGCTATCACTCTTTGCAGATGATATGATAATATACTTAGAAAATCCTAGAGAATCAAGTAAAAAGCTACTTTAGATAATAAACAAATTTGGAAAAGTTGCAGAATATAAAATGAACCCACATAAATCCTCAGCATTCCTATATATCTCTAAGGAAATTGAACAGCAAGAGATAGAGAAATTCCATTTAAAATTACTGTAGACATCATAAAATATTTGGTGATCTACCTGTCAAAACAAATCCAGGACTTATATGAACAAAATTAAAAAAATTTCACACAAATAAAGTCGGATATAACTAATTAGAGAAACATCAATTGCTCATGGCTGGGTCAAGCTAATATAATAAAAATGACAATTTTACCTAAATTAAGTTACATATTTAGTGCAATACCAATCAATCTACCAAAATATTAATTTGTAAAGCTAAAAAATAGTAGCAAAATTTATTTAGAAGAACCAAAGTTCCAAAATCTCAAGATAATTAATGAAAAGAAATGCTAGGGAAGGTGGCCTAGCCATACAAGATTTTAAACTGTATTATAAAGCAACAGCCATCAAAAGCACTTGGTACATGCTGAGGAATAGATCGATGGAGCAATGGAATAGATGGGTACACAAGATCCAGCATCCAATGACTATAGTAATGTACTGTTTGATAAAACCAAAGACCCCAGTCTTTGGGATGAGTGCACTATTTGACAAAAACTTCTGGGAAAACTGGAACATAGTATGGCAGAAATTGGGCGTAGACCAATATCTAACACCATACATAAAAATAAAGTCAAAGTACATGATTTAGGTGTAAAGGCTGACACTGTAAGCAATCTGGGAGAGCAAGGGATAGTTTACCTATCAGATCTATGGAGAGGGAAAGACTTTATGATGAAAGAAGAGTTGGAGAGCATTATAAAATGCAAAATGGATAATTTTGGTTGCATTACATTGAAAAGCTTCTGTACAAATACAACCAATGTCACCAAGATTAGGGGGAAAGTGGAAAATTAGGAAAGAATTTCAATAAACAATGTCTCTGATAAAGGCCCCATTTATAAAATATACCAAAAAATTGAGTCAAATCTGTTAGAATACAAACCACTCCCTAATTGATAAATGGTCAAAGGATATGAACAGGAAGCTCTCAGAAGATGAAATTCTATAAGAATATGAAAAAAGGTTCTAAATCACTAGTGATTAGGGAAATGAAAATCAAAACAACTATTAGGTGCCACATCTCACCAGCAAGATTGGCTAAGATGACAAAACAGGAAAATGATAAATACTAGAGAAGACATGGAAAAATGGGAACACTAATGCATTGTTGGTGGAGTTGTGAGCTGATCTAGCCATTCTGGAGAGCAATCTGGAACTATGCCCAAAGGACTATAAATAAGTGCATGTCCTTTGACCCAGCAATACCACTTCTAGGGTTATATCCCAAAGAGATCAGAGAAGTGGGAGGAGGACCTGTCTGTACAAAAATTTTTATAGCAGCTCTTTTTGTGGTGGCAAAGAATTAGAAATTAAGGGGATACCAATCAATTGGGGAATGGCTGAACAAGTTGTGGTATAGAGGAGCAGACAGACATCACGATTACCTGGAGAGACTTATATAAGCTGATGCTGAGAAAGAAGAGCAGAACCAGAAGAAATCCCTTCAAAATCACAGACACAACATATGTGTGACAACTACCTTCAATACACTGGGTCTCTCTCAGCAATGTACCATTATAAAACAACTCCAAAAAACTCATGATTAAAAAAGATGCCAACATTCAGAGAAAGATATGCAGGGTCTGAATGCAAAGTGAAACAAACTACTTGCTCTCTTTTTTTCTTGTTTTGTTGTGTTTCCTCTTTTCCACTGATCATTCCATCAGTTATAATCCTTCTGTACAACCTGAGTAATTATTAATGTGCAGATTTTTGTAGATCCTATATTCGAGTGTATGCTGCCATGATGGTGGGGCTGGTAGAGGAGAGGGAGGGGGAGAAAATTTGAAACTCAAGGGACTGTAGAACTGAATGTTGTCAAATAAAAGTAAATAAATAAATTTAAAAAAAGAAAAAAATGTCATTAATTAAACCGTGTCCCATATCTACATCCTTCAAACCACAACATTTTCTTTTAATTTTCTTTTGGTGCTCTAGTGTTATATACCAAGAGTTGCTAAAATACAATTGTATGTTGCTACACATTACTATTTAAAGTGATGGTATGGTCACAAATCTTAATTACACTTGTGCTGATTTCATTCTACTGCAAATTGGAGCATATGTCATTAATTTTTGCCACATAGTGTTGATAAGTCCAAAGGTTCCTGAAAATGCACCTTATTAATCACAGCTTTAAGGGACCCCAAAGAGTGGAGTATAGAAGTTGGTCTATTACTTATTACAAGTAACTAGTCTTAGAATTTTCTCAACAAATTTTGAGTTAAATTAAATTTAAATTATTTTTACTAAAAATATACTGCTCACTATAGGTTTTCCATATATATTTTTTTTAATTTAACTTGAGAAACATATCAACTTGTGCCTGGCTTGTCTTCACTTAACTTCATAATAATAATACACATTTCAAGAAAAAAAAGATTTAAAATATATTTCATCATTTTCAAATTGGTGATTTCCTAGTATGTAATATATCATTGAGTTTACATCCATGAAAAAAAAAAGCCATTAAGATAAACTTTCTCTGTGTTATTTCCTGGTTTCTATAATTTTTCTAATTATAGGCATGCAGGTAGAGGATTTTCCTGGGTACTTTTTTTCTTTAAAATGATCTAATTTGATGCAGGGTCAAGCTAAGCAGAGAATTTCAGACCACAGAGCTAATAATGGTTTGCATGTGGTTTGTATGCATCTTTAAGGGTAGAAACCTTATGGTTTCATTAAGTATAGGGAATTCCTAGCTGAAGAAATATCCCTCTATAAATACAAATTGACCTTCTCTGAAATGTATAGTCCTTGATTTTACATAAATCATTAAGAAATTAAGCTATTTGCCTAGGGTCTTTATTATTTAATAATAATTTAATAATAAATTATAATATTAATAATAATTTAATAATGAAGATTGTAAATAAATAAGATAAATAAAAATTGTTTTTATTGTTCAGTCTCTTTTCAGTTATATCTGATTCTTTGTGATGCTTTTATTTTTTTTTAAAGCAATTGGGGTTAAGTAACTTGCTCAAGGTTACACAGCCAGTTATTTCTGGGTGTGGCACTGAGTATCTGAGCCTGGATTCGATCCCCCAGGTCATCCCGACACTGGGGCCGGTGATCTTACTTGCTGAGGCACCTGGCCACCTCTAAGCAGTTGGGGTTAAGTAACTTGCCCAAAGTTACACGGCCAGGTGTTTCTGGGTGGATGCTAAGTGTTTGAGCCTGGATTCGATCTCCCAGGTCATCCTGACACTGGGGCTGGTGCTCTTACTCGCTGTTCTACCTGGCCGCCCTGAAGCTTTTATTTTCAAAGATATTGTAATGGTTTGCCATTCCCTTCTGAATTCAGTTCATTGTTACAGATGAGGAATTGAGGTAAAAAATGCTAAGTCGCTTGCCCAGGGTCACACAGCTAGTAAGTGTCTGAAGTCATATTGGAATTGAAGTCTTCCTAATTTCAAGCCTGGTGCTTTCTCTACTGGGTCACTCAGTATCTGCCTAGGGTCAAACAGGCAATATATGTTTGAAAGAGGGCTTGGACCACATTTTTTCTGGCTTTGGGATTAGCTCTCTATCCATTACATCACTACTTCAATAATCATTGCCAGACTCATAACTAAGTATTCTTATAATTGGGGAAATTTCATCTGGGTCATAGGGTGAGAAGAGATGGGAGTACACAAAGAGTTCAGTTCTGGATGCCATTACCACTGCTAAGTATCACTCATACATGAGAGACTCTAACCTCACTGACAAGGAGGTTACTACTGAAAGAAGTAAGCCCTAGAAGAGGGGAACCATGACAACGTGACACTGAGGATGCTTGCTCAGAGGAAGTTTTGCTGTATGACATTCGTAAAGGACTTGAAAGTCAGTTAATGGGATTTTGTTTACTGTTAAGAAGAAGCATAAACCACCACAAGCACAAGTGCCACCACTCTGAGACAGTCTCATTTACCTGTCCTCGTTAAGGTTTTGATCATTAGCTATTCTCTATATTTGCACATGACAATACATTTAATGAGGCTCCTTCAAATTTCAAGTTATATGATCATAGAATGATGAAATTCAAACATGAAAGGATTATTTAGTACAGGGGTGGGGAATCTGTAGCCTTGAGGGCTGCACATGTGGCTCTCTAGGTCCTCAAGTGTGGCCCTTTGATGGAATCCAAACTTCTTAGAACAAATTCCCTTAAGAAAAGGATTTGCTCTATAAAACTTGGACACTAAATACCACATTCTTTCCATTAGACCATATTGCAATAGAAACATTTATTAAAATTCCTGTTTTGTCTTATATCATTCTAGAATTCTTAATGTGCAATAAATATTATCCCCTTCTTCATCCATTCAATTATTCAACAAATATATTCCATATTTAATACCTTCTATATACATTTGCTAGCCAAGTGCTTAGGGCATACAAAAGAGTTTTAATCCATTGTCATTCTTATCTTCTAGGGACAAAGTTGTAATAGCCTGAAGATAGTTTATTTTACGAAAATAACTTAAAAATAGATGAAAAGTTGTCACCCTATCTGTTAAATATTAAATAGATTGTATAGTTTTGATTTTTCCAAGTATGTTAGGTGTACAGAAAGGTTTTGATCAATTAGGTTATATTAGGTAGGATTAAAAATTGATTTATCATACAAGTTGAATGTATTTTCATAAATTTAATTAGAAAGAAGAAAAAAGATCAGAGAGAAAAATTAGTTTATTAGTTAATGCAATACCTAAGGTGACAGGTACTTAAAAATTTCATGAATATGCTATTCCAATATGCCTATTATCTTGCTATTCTAATATTTCCCTTTAAAAAAATAATCAACCAAGGGGCAGAGTCAATATGGAGGAGGAGAAGCAGGACCTCCCTGCTGCTCTGGCTTCCACCTTCCCCAATCCATGTAAAAAGGGGACTCTAAACAAATTTTGGAGCTGCAGAAGCTAACCTCCTGCTGAGGACAGCCTGGCAGGAATCAGCCAGCACAGTGCTCTGGGAGCTGAGCCCAGCCCCTCACCAAGGCTTTAGCCCCAGGGGTGTATCTGACTAGCACACAGCCAGAGGGATTCTAGATCAGCAGCAGCTGTGGCTATTTCCAGATTTATCAAAACACAGATGTGAAGGACAAAGTGAGAGGTCAGTGCAGTCTGAACTTTGGGACCCAGTAAGTGGGAGTGCATGGCTTTTGCCCCCCCCACCCCCAGGGCCAGAAGGCACTGAGACTCTGGCACAGGCAGGCAGCGCCACATGGCAGATTCAGCTCCTGGCCTGCAGAGTATAGGGGGATCAAGCACCAGTCTGAGGGGTAATCACTCTTGCTTTAACCTGCTTGGATCTGGATTGCAGTCTAGGGTAGAGGTCCTGGAGTGTGTGTCCAGCTTGCCAGAGCATGTGGAGACCTAAGAGAGGGCACCCATCTAATACCTCTGGCAGCTGAGAAAACCCCAGCATTTGGGACGAAAGCTCCCCTGTCTGGTGGCAGAGTCCTACTGTGGCAAAAAGCCCAGGGGTCAAGTGACTGAGGGGCAACATGACCAGGCAAAGGAAACAAAGCAGACAGAAGATTCCAACATTAGACTCCTATTTTGGGGACAAAGAGGAGCAAAGCATGGATCAGGAGGAATACAGTGAAGTCAGAACTCCTGCACCAAAAGCTTCAAAGGAAAATACAAGCTGGTTACAAGCCATAGAGGACCTTAAGAAGCAGATAAGAGAAGTGGAGGAAAAATTTGGAAGAGAAATGAGAACAATGAAGGAAAATTACAAAATGAGAGTCAACAGCCTAACTGACGAAAATACCACCTTAAAAAATAGACTAACTCAAATGGCAGAAAGACTCTCAAAAGGGCAACAAGGAGAAGAATGCCTTAAAAAACCAAATTTGCCAGATGGAAAAAGAATCTCAAAAGCTCAATGAGGAGAATCGTTGCTTCAGAATTAGATTGGAGCAAATAGAAGCTAATGACTTTATGAGAAACCAAGATGCTGTTAAACAGATCCAAACAAATGAAAGAATAGAAGGCAATGTGAAATATCTCATGGGAAAAAGCACTGACCTGGAAAATAGATCCAGGATAGATAATTTAAAAATTATTGGACTACCTGAAAGCCATGAGCAAAGTAAGAACCTAGAAATCATCCTCCAGGAAGTTCTCAAAGAAAACTGCCCTGATGTTTTAGAACCAGAGGGCAAAATAGAGGTTGAAAGAATCCACTGATCACCTGCTGAGAAAGATCCCCAAAAGAAAACTCTTAGGAATATTAGAGCCAGGTTCCGGAATTCCCAGATTAAGAAGAGAATATTACAAGCAGCCAGGAAGAAACAATTTGAATATTGTGGAAATACAATCAGGATAACTCAGGATCTGGCAGCTTCTACACTCAGGGATAGAAGGGCTTAGAATATGATATTCCGGAGGTGAAAGGAGCTGGGATTAAAACCCAGAGTCACTTACCCAGCAAAACTGAGTATCATGTTTAAGGGGAAAATATGTTCATTCAGTGGAATAGAGGACTTCAAGCATTGTTGCTGAAAAAACCAGAGTTGAATAGAAAATTTGACATTCAGAGAAGCATGAGAAGGTAAACAGGGAAAAGAAATCATAAGGAACTCATCAAAGTTGAACTATTAACATTCCTACATGGAAAAACTATAATTGAAACTTATGAAACTTTTCTCAGTAATTGAAGGGAATAGAAATATATATTTGTGTGGATAGATAGATAGATAGATAGATAGATAGATAGATAGATAGATAGATAGATAGATATAGACATATATAGATATATATGTCTATATATGAGGGTATATGGGCATATGAATACATATATGAATGTGTATATATGTTTACAGAGGGCACAGGACCAATTTAACAGGAAGGGATGATACTTAAAAGGTGAAAATAATACGTGAGGGGAATATAATGAGAGGAGATTGGGAGAGACAGAATGGGGTAAACTACCTCATATAGAAGAGGCAAGGGAAAATGGTTATAATGCAGGGGAAGAATAGGAAGGCAAAAGAGAATGGGTCAACTTTATTCCCATTGAATTTGGCTTGAGGAAGGAATGAAACTAACACTAAATAGTGTATCTCACCCTCCAGGAGAGTAGGGTGGAAGGGGATGAGAAGGGGGATGATGAAATGGAGGGAAGGCTGGGGGAGAGGGAAGTTGGAATCACCCACTTTTGAAAAGGGATGGGATCAAAGCAGAGTATAGAACAAGTGGAAGGTGGGATAGGAGGGAGGGAAATATAGTCAGTCTTTTACAATATATCTACTATGTTATTGTTTTGCATTAGCCACACATGTACGACCTATACTGAACTCCTTATCTTCCCAGTAAGGGTGGGTGGCAAGGGAGGAAGGGAATGAATCTGGAATTCAAAGTTTTAAAATTAAATATTCAAATATATATATATATATATATATATATATATGTGTGTGTGTGTGTGTGTATACTATTATTAATACTATTTTCCATGTAATTGGGAAATAAGATATACAGGCACTGGGGCATAGAGATCCACTGGAAAGTCGTAAGGGGTGTGGGAGAAAATATGGGAGAGAGCAGATTGGAGGAGGGGATATCCTGTGGGACTGCTATTTTGGGGCAATGGGTAGGGGGGGAAAAGGGGAGAAAATTTGTAACTCAAAATGTGGCGGAAATGAATGATGTAAATCAGAAGTTAATAAAGCTTTTGGAAAACAAAAAGATCACAGAAGCAGTAACAGAGCTGGGATTCAAACCCAAGTCCTCTGATTCTAATCCAGAGTTCTACCCATTGATCCATGCTGCTCCATTCCACATCTATTTATTGACCTTCCAATTTCATCTCTAAAAGCTCTCAGTATTTACTGACTTAATTGAGTCACATAGTACAAGCTACTGTATGCTAATTTCCTCTCCTTTCCTTTTTGTTCTCTAGTTCAACTAGATTAAGCTAAGGATCAGACTAAGATCTCAAATTCACATCTGACTAAAAAGAACTTTTGGAAAGTGTGGTCATAGAAGGATTATGTAGTTTTAGGAAAATTATTATGCAAGATTAGGAGACTATTACTCCAATATGATGAAACAAATTATTCTTTATTACCTTACCCTGAGCTATGTAACTATCTTTCATCATTTTGTTAAATGTCCTTGTTCAAGATCCTTTAAATGAAGGCTTCAAATTGACTTAAGGAGAGAAATGTCTGAAGGCATGGGGACGGTGGGGAATCTGTCAGTTTGGACATTTCTTTCTCAAGAATAATAATACTCAAATATAGAATAATTATAAATTAATAAAAATATTTCTGGCAGTATTAAAAAAATCAACCACATATACCGTGTTTCCCCGATAATAAGACCTATCCCGAAAATAAGCCCTCCCCTTACTGTGTAAGATTCCTCTAAATAAGCCCTCCCCCGAAAATAAGCCCTATTGAGATTGCTACTGTAGTGAAGGTGATCCCCTGCGCTACACACTACATTACGGTACCCTCTGTATGCACCGTCCCCCACCCCCGGTGAAACGCACACCACGCTCCGAGCTGCATCCAATCAGAGCTGCAGCAGTGAGCGTGTCATCCTGTTCTTCCCCAGTGATTTGCTTGCTGGCGCCATTGAGAGCAGTGCTGCGGAGGAGAGCTGAGGCAGGACAACATAAAAACCCGGTATGTAAGCGGGAGTGAGGGGGCATGATGGAGGATAAAAAGGGCATGATGGAGGAAAAAAGAAGAACTCAGAGGGCATGATGGAGTGAAAAGAAGGACTGATGGTCATAATTTTATTATTCTGTCTGTTTTGACCCCCAGACATGAGTACAAAAAGGAAGAGCTATACTGTTGAGTATAAGAAAGCAATTGTAGAGGAGTCACATGGCAAGAATCTTGCAGTTTTCTGTAAAGAAAAACTTTTGGATCTTTGAATAAATAAGCCCTCCCCTGAAAATAAGCCCTCTGGTGTTTTTCTGTCCCCCCAAAAATATAATAAGACAGTGTCTTATTATCGGGGAAACACGGTAGATTAGCAGTAAGACTGGTAACTAACCTAAGCCAGGATACCAAGTTTAGATTCAAAGTTACCTTCTAATCAGATGCAATGTGCTACCAGGAAAAGAACACTGTCTTTGGAGTTAGAGGATTTCCTGTGTTCACTCTATCTATCTAAATTTTTGTTTTTACTATGTTTCTGCTTCTGAAAATGAGGAGATTAGACTCAGTGACTTCTCACATCCCATACAATGCTAGATCTCTGATTCTTTGAACACTGTCTGAATGAGTATTATAAATTGAGTTCAAATGAAGATGCTGATGATAGGATTGGCTCAAGGATTAAAGTTTCAATGAAGTATAAACTTGGACCATTCATTTACGTTAACATATATGAGGAGAAAAAGTAATGTAATTCAATTTTTTTTTGCAATGCAAAAACTTTAAACTAGATTAGATACTTTGAAAAACCTTGAATTGTTATTATATTATGTCCTCAAATTATGAAAAAATGGGGTAAAAATCATATGGTAATGTAGGCAATCCTACTGTCATCTTGTATATATTCCTTAATTACAAATGGATTGAGATAAGCAATCTCTTCTAAGGGAGAATATCAGTGAAATGAAATACTTATGAGATTGGTGAGAGAAGGATAAAATATGTGACTTAAATTCCTTTAGAGATTGATAGAATTTTTGAGATGCAAAGTATCTTAGAGGTAATCTATTTGATCCTTCCCATATTGAAGTCAGCAAACTGATTAGTGACATAGTTAGTTAGGGTGAACTTCAGGATGGGACTCAGTTCTTTTGATTCTGTAATCCTGAACTTTCCACCATCTTTCCTATTCTGGATTTCTTTTATGCTTAGAAAACTCCCTATAATTTATGATTATGAGTAGTGAATATATTTAAAACTGTAGTTGCAAAAAATATTCTCTCAGGTCTATATTTTTTTCTTGTTTCCTTTTAAGCAGGTAGGATTCCAAGCCAAACTTCAAGACTCTATTTGAAGTGAATATCCCTCATTTCTCAATCAATTTAACTTCAGATATGGTTATTGACATATAGACAATCCCTACAGGTTTTCACCATTACAATGAAAATGCCAAAAATAATAATTTTGTAATATATTTTAACTAATAATTATTAACAGTGACACTGCAGGAATTTGTTTTGGTATCTAACAAGGATACACTCACCTATGATTTCCCTCTTCATATATATTGTTTCATATAAAAAATCACAAGACATACCTCTTCAAGCTCAATAAATTACAATGATTTTTTGTGGTTCTTTATTTCTTTTATGCCATTTCTTAAAAATTAAAAGTTTTGTCTTGGGGAAATGGTGTGCAATAAGTATTTGGTTTAAATGTAGAAAGTTTTTGTGGTTTTTACGGAGGCACATTTTAAAATATACAACCCTACAGCTTTTTCCTGAAGGATTTGTCTGTAATTGACTTTATTGATTAAGAAATGTTTACTGCATACCAGTAATGGCCATACATTCCATGTAGCAATAAAACACCTTTTGTCAAACACCTGCTTTCAAACAAGATCACAAAGAAATAAAATGTTCATTATTGGTGAGGTATATAAAGCCCAGGGTTTGCAAGTTATCTTTTAGCCTGCATCTGTATATTCTGACATATAGACTTCAAAAACTTTATATTTTGGAACAGGAACTAAGCAGAATACTCTATTTCACACATACACACACACAAGCACACCAGGAAGAAAGGACTTTAAAATTGTACCAACTTGCAAAGATTGCCATGGAACTGGAAAAAATTGTGAAAAATAAGTGGGTTTATTTATTGAATAAAGATAAGAAGACTAAGAGAATACATTTTCTTTCATTATTTTAAGTATTTTGTTAGGCTGAGACATATAAAAATTATTACCATGACTAAATGACTTAAATAACAACAATGAAAATTGTACATTCTTAAACTTTAATAAAAGAAGAGATATGTAATGTGTAGCAGATATTGCAGAGGAATGTCATAAAATTTAACTGAAAAACATTCAAGTAGGAAGAAATAAACATGACATTAACTTATGAATTTTTTTTAGATTCAACTCTTCCTTTTATCTCTTTTTCATAGTGTCAATTATGGTAAATTATGAGAATACATCATGGAATTAGTCAAGTTTTATTTTTTTCTAGAAAACTTATATTCATGTCAGAGCTGTCTTATTATTTTTCAGTAATCAGGACACATTATACATATATATGTAGATACACATATATAAAGAAGCATTAAAAAAACATTTTAAAGTATTTTTACCTTTTCCTAATGACTGTTCAGATGCTACTAGTACCTTGGTATTTATTAGAGAAGAAACTTTCATTCATGGAAATATTCTGATTGATAGTTTGATAATCTAGCTTTTATTTTGATGGACATACGTTGCTAAAGTGATTTTGAGATTGTCACTTTAACTACAATAATCTTTGCTCAAATAACCTAATGTTATTCACTTTAGCCATTGTTTACCAGATCAAATGGACAACTCATCTTCCAGTGAACTGTCACCCATCCTGAAAGTGATCAGATAGATCACTCATATGTCTATGAAACCTATCATATTATGAGAAAATTAGAAAAAAAAATGGTGCAAGAAATACAAATGTTTTGGGGGTATTTCTTTTTTTAATATCAAATAAAAAGTGGATGTAAAATGACACTGCTCTTCCCAAAATTTTTGCAAGCAGAACCATTAAAGAATAGGTGTCATTATACTATTTAGATGACAATGACAGCTTATCAGTCCCCCTGAAAATTATAGTCAGTAAAAAGCAGTCAAAAACCGTTTTAACAATTCTTCCCATATAATAAAGACATAAACTTCTCTTTGCTTTTCATGCCCAAGAGATAATCTTTATTTTGTCTAAACACATACAAAATATTCTTTGAGTTTATATTCATTTACACACTGAATATGAGAAGTTGCAGTTTTCACAGATCTGTTTGCTTGAGACTTCTCATCTTTTTCTTCAACAATTTTTCCCATATCTTTGCATGATGAGAAAGGTTATTTCTACATGATAATAACATAGCCAGCTACAGAGAGAAAAATTTAGCCCAGTAAACTATTTTAGTCTGCATGAAAGTAAATAACAAATGTAAGGGATTTTAAAAAATCACCAAGTAGTTTTAACATATGATGACACATGTACTTACTCACATATACAAACATGATGAGACCAAGAAGAGATGTAGACAAAATTCCCTAGAAAAGTCTGAAAAGGAAAACATAACTTTTAGTAGTAGGGATCAGGACAGTTTAATGGAGGAAGTGTTCCCTAATCTAGGTCTTGGAAGAATAGATGAAAAAAGTAGAAGTACCTTCCAGTTTAGAAACTACTAAGCAGCAATGGCAGTATTCATCAGTCTTTACCAAAATATTAAGAAGTTAAAAACAGTGTTGAAATATAATCTAACATGTTGAGAAGAATTGCTTCAACATAGGAAACAGCTTCCTAACAAATAGGATTAACCAATAGAGGGAATATCTTATCAGTCATCAGTGGGTTTTCCATCACTGGAGGTTTTTAAGTAGAGACTGGGCGAACACTTATCAGTGGTTGCACAGAAGAGATTTCTATCTGGTTACAGATTGGGCTAGAAAACATTCCAAGTGGCTTCTTACTTAGAAATTCTATAGAATAACTTATAGCAAACTTTAATCTTAAATCCCAAATTAAAGCATGGAGGTGGGGGGAGGAATAATAAGGCTAGGTTTCACAGTGGATAAAGAGTTGGGCCTGGAGTCATAAAGATTTCTCTTCCTAAGTTCAAATCTCACCTCAGACACTTACTATCTGTGTGACCCTGGGCAAGTCACTTCACCCTGTTTGCCTCAGTTTCTCATCTGTAAAATGAGCTGGAGAAGGAAATGGCAAACTGGTCCAGTAACTTTGCCAAAAAAATAAACCAACCTAAATGGGGTCACAAAGAGTCGGACACAATGGAAAAGTGAGGCAACAACTTAAATATAAATATATACATTAATATATGTATATATACATACATATATATGCATACACATACATACACACATACAGGCAGCTGTTGCATATGGACATTTACCATAGATCACAAAATAATCTGTGGCCAAACTACTCTGAAAATCTAACTCTGTCTTCTAAGAGCTATACATGTTCTGTTAAATCATGTTCCCTCCCTTATGTTTTGTAAGTACATTTATCACTTGCCAAAGCTGATCTAAGTGTGGAACTCCCTTCAAAGTTTTAGGAACACTGGATGCAGATTATCTTGGCAGGAACATATATCAACATGAGGTTTGGATTACATAATCCCCATCTTTAGAGTTTTTTCTTCATCCTATCATCAGTATTTCATTGTTTGGTATGACAAAACTTGTCAAGTCTACTTTAGGAGAAAAGAAAACCACATAAAGAACTTCAAATAATACCCATGATAAAACATTCCAGCTTTAGCTAGTAACAAAACAGAGTATAGAACACTATTTCCTTCCCTTAATGATCACTGACAATATATTATCTTTACACTTGGCCTCAAGTAGATACTACATTTTGGTATACATTATTCCAACCTCACAAAACCACATATTTGTAAATATTTATATTATAATAGTCCCTTTGGCCTTTCTTGTTTTCATCATTTAATTAATTTTGAATTAGTTATTTGCCAGATCCAATGATTAAAAAGCTGAACAGCTCTTCAACAACCATTTAGTCAAATCCTCCAGGTTTGCAGGTAATTAAACTGATGCCAAGTGGAGAGAGAAGGCTTCTCATTATTTGAAGCAATTTCCATTTTGTTCCCTGAAACTGAATTATGATGAGATGTGTATCTGCATTTCAAGGCACAACATTATGAGATATTAACCTTTTCCCTTTCTAGTTAAACTTCAATATATAAAACTAAATCAAGTGAACTTTTCTGTTTCTATTTATGTCATTGACACTCTTACGGTATAGTAGGAAGAACCCTGGATATGGTGTTGGAGTTTTAATCTGGGTTCAAATTGTGGTTCTAATATTTATAACCCATACAAACTTTTGAAAGTTACTCAGCCTTTTTTTAGGTCTATGGCACAGTGAAACAGAACCAGCTTTATAGTCAGAGAACATGTATTCCAATTCCTCATGTTACTTTTTTTTTACCCACATGACTTCAAGGGTCTTCACCCTCCCTGGATTTTAGTCTAAAGTGAGGGTATTGAACTACATGACTTCTGGGGTCTTGTCCAGCTCTGCCTCTATGATTACATGAAAGGTTTGGACTATATGGCTTCTGACCCTAAATAAGTTATCCTTTGGCTTGTTCTGACCAGGGTTTCTTCCTGGTTTCTAACTCCAAGCCAGGGCCATCTCCATTCTAACCATTATATTCAAACACTGCCCTTGCACTCTTGCTCCTAGAATGACCCAAACTCTGGCAGCTGAACATTTCTCTTATTTATTCTGGAAACCGGCTGCTACTTTTCAGTCACCTTCTCCAAACTATGATTAAATAAGATAATATTTGTAAAGCACTTAGCACAGTGCTTGGCATATGAAAGGTACCTGATAAATTTGCATTCCTATTCTTGCTGTGTATAATGTCCCCACCCCACTTATCTAGCATAGAATATCATATCAACTATGCATTAGTATGGCTATAATAGCGATGTGAAGATGGTTGGAAAAGATGAAATTCACTATTTTGGGGGGAGAGGGGAAGAATATGCTAATGTTTTCAAATTCATAGAAAAGGCTACAGCTACATTTGTATTACTTTACTATTTCAGTTGTGAGCTTCAATGTAACCAAGTTCCTTTCACATATATTTTCTTACTACATTTCTTTTTTTGGCATTTAAAATGTCACACCTTTTTCTATCAAAGAGGCAAGCTCTTGATGAAATATAATTGCCTCTATGTAATCCAGTAGAAAGACAGGGTTCTTATTTTGTGACCTCTAGCTGAACCACAATGGCGGTTAACAAGTGGGTGAGCAAAAGTGTGTTGTACATGTGTTAAATGACTGAGTGTCCACTTGGCACACATAATTCTCCTCCCAGGTTGTTATTTATGCACTATGTGCTAACCTGAAACAGATTTTCAGAGTGACTGGAGCTGTGAGTTACAATGCTGTCTTCAATTTCATGATTTTCTTTGGACTGCTATGAATCCAAGTTTGGGGGAGAGAGACCAATTAACTCTTCATACAAGAGGTGATTCATAATAGGGAAATACTTATAGGTTTGCTACTTCTCTTTTTTAGCACTTCCCTTTATCATGTTTTGAAGCAGGTGTTCTTGGATGTGCTGTGTTCAAAATTTTTATCAGTGATATCTATGAATAGAATGCTTATTACATTTGTGAATCACACAAAGCTAAGAGGGTTAGTTAATATAGGTGCAGCCTTCCATAATCCCAAAATAGTTTATCAAAGATAACAATGGACCAAACCTAATAAGATAAAATTTAGTAGTGAATTATTTCTCCATGGATAGTTCAATATTTATAGTTCCAAATCATAGCATTGCAGAATTTCAAAGTTTGAAGATACCTTGAGGGACATCTAGTTCAATCCTTACCTGAAAATAGAAAATATCTCTATAACTTTCCAGAAAGTGATCATCCAGCCTTTATTAGGAGTCCTTCAATGAAGGAAAACCCACAATGAGAAAGTGCATTCTACTTTGTGTATCTCTAGTGATTTAGAATTTTTGTTTTGGCTCCTTATATCAAGTTGAAATTAGTTTCTTTCCATTTTTTGTCCATTTCATCTAGTCCTATTCTCTGGGCCCAAATAGAAAAAGTCAATTTTCCATTCCATGGGTCAATCTATGTATTTAAAGTCTCTCTTTTTGCTGAATGAAGTGTTATAATAAATTTGTTTCATACTGTTTTGTGGGAAATTATTTTAACATTGTTCCACTTAAACATTGTCAAGTTTTTCTCTCAGTTTATTTGTAATTGTTCTTGTTTATTATAATTTCATTCAATTTAGAGTCAATGTGATTTTTTTACTATTTAAATTTAGTTTTCTTATAAGATATTTTGATATGTTCTAAAATAGAATCATATTATAGGCTCATTCTTTAGTATTATATATTGTTATATGTAGCAACATTTATACTAAAGTGTTTTGCAATCCTTAAAGCATTGTATAAATTTTAACTATTATCACAATCATCATTATCAATAAAAATATAAATGTCAAAAACTTATGAACTTTTTTAAATTTAGGAGGTAGAGTGGCATAGTCGGGGGTGAGCATTGTATTAGAAGACAGAGGACTTGAGGTTAAATCTTGCCTCTGACTCTTCATAGCTTTTTGACTTTTAACAAGTCATTTACTTTCCCTGGACCACAAGTTCATGACCTATAAATTGAGAAGGTCAAACTAGCTGGTCTTTGAGCTCCTTTCTAACACAAATCATATAAACCTATGAAATAATATAATAGAATAATCCCTTGCTCTCCATTTTAAATGTTCATTTTTACAGTTAATATATAGATGATAGATCAATAGACAGATTAATAGATCATTTATTAAATACTTGGTATGTAGCAGACACAAGGCTTAGTGCTGGAGACACAAATACAAGAAAATAGTTCATCTCTACTCTGAAGGAACTTACATTATAATAAAAGAAGAAAAGACTCAAAGGAGAATTGAAATGAGGGAAGTAAAAAAGGTAAAGGAGGAGTTACCTGCCAAAAATAAGATGATTGGTAGAAAAGTGAGGTATTCTTGAGAGTGGGTTGAGCTAAGAATTAAAGAACGTGACTAGGGACTCTCATGGAATGGAGGTGTATGTGTGTGTATGGGGGGGCTTGGGGGGGGTGTGTGTGCATAAAGGCTACAAACTATAAGGAAAGGATCCCAAAATCTAGATGTTTATGCACTTAAAAGAGTCACAGACACATAGAAGAAGAAGGGTTGGCAGAAGTAGCATTTGAAAATGACTATTGGGGCGGCCAGGTAGCTCAGCGAGTAAGAGCACC
Organism: Petaurus breviceps papuanus; assembly: GCF_028583685.1. Classification (NCBI taxonomy): domain Eukaryota; kingdom Metazoa; phylum Chordata; class Mammalia; order Diprotodontia; family Petauridae; genus Petaurus; species Petaurus breviceps. The sequence goes on from NW_027186540.1 coordinate 10,108,403, forward strand.
GTCTCCAGTGTTGGGATGACCTGGATCAAATCCGGGCTCAGATACTCAGCACCGCACCCAGAAATAACTGGCCGTATAACCTTGAGCAAGTTACTTAACCCCAATTGCTTTAAAAAAAAAAAAGAAAATTACTATTAAGACTATTGAAAAATATTCAAACAAGTCTTAAGAAACCAATGAAGTCAATATGCAGCCTAGAGAAATTTAAAGGCTATCTATCTATCTATCTATCTATCTGTACATACATACACATGCATGTGTATGTGTCTATGTGTGTCTGTGTGTATATAGCATGTTATTTATTACACACACACACATAGAGCTACTTGGTGGTTAAGTGGATAGAATGCTGGGCCTGGAATCAGAAAGATTGATCTTTGTGAGTTTTAATGTTCTCAGACCCTTAGCTTTGTGCAAGTCAATTAACTTTGTTTGCCTCAGTTTTCTCATCTATAAAATGAACTGGAGAAGGAAATGGCAAGCCACTCCAGCATCTTTGCTAAGAAAATACCAAATGGGTTCAGAAGGAGTCAAACACTCCTGACAAATTACACAAAAACAACATATTTGTATATGTATGTATATGCATTCCATATTCTGGCATGACTTCAGTTGCCTAGAATTTAATTCTACAATTGAATTAAAATTAATCTGCTACACAAGTACAATATGAGATGGCTCCTAAAGACTTTTCCAAATACAATATTTCACATTCTATGAGACATAATGGTGTGATTGTTTGGAAAGCAGTGTGCTGAACACTTCATCACTCAGTAGCCTATATTTTAAAAAAAGCTGTAGGAATTTTAGTAGGCTCAATATGAGTCAGAAGTACAACTTAGTAGTCAAAATAAATAAAAGTCAATACTGAGTGTCGCATTAATAGAATAACAATTTATAGAAGTGTGTGTGGGGGGGGGAAGGGGTGATAGATAGCCACAAGGTATTCTGACCTGGTCAGATGACACTTGTAATACTATATTCAGTTTTGGACATCACATTTTGGCAGATATTCTCAAATAAGGGAATAACCTGAAAAGAGCAATTAGCATGGTGAAAGGAATTGCCATTAGGACAAATAAGCAGCAGTAAAGGATCTGGTACTATTTATCCTGGAAAATGCAAGGTTTATTAAGTGCATTATACCTACTTTGATGTTGTTGAAAGACTGCTATATTAAATGTGCATTAGAATTCTTTTACATAGCCTCAGAATGCAGGACTAAAATCAAAGAATATATGTTTCAGAAAGATGGATTCTGGTTTTATATGTTTAAAAAAATTCTAACATTTAGAGCTGTCCACAAGCAGAAAACAGACTTCCTGAAGTAGAAAGATTCCCCATCCACATGGGTCTTCAGACAAGTTCTATGATTACTTGACAAGATTATTATAGAGAGAGTTTCTGCTCATTCATAGGTTGCAGTTCTAAAATTCTGTCCAACTCTGAGTTTCCGGAATTCTATTATTTACATTAATTGAGTTTTATTATTTCAATTTTGGAAATATGAACCATTAACTTATAGGATCAACAGTCTAGGGATTTCAAAGGTTGTCTTGTCCAAACCTCTCACTTTAAAAATGAGGAAACCGAGACCCTGGGAGATTAAGTGACTTACAATAGGTTTTGCAACCATACTTCCTATTTATTTTAACAAATATTGTTAATCCACAAGTCATCACTTCAGTAAAAGTTTACAACTAAATTTTGGACTTTTTAATTTTCAAGTATGATTTTAGGATTGTAGTGTCTCAGTTTTTTTTTTTTTTAATTTAATGTCCAGGTCAGGTTATGCACATTAAACATCATATAGAACTCAACTGAAGTAGTAATTTCTATCTGTGAATGGAGCTAGGTGATACATTGGATAGAATACAATGCCTGAGGTCAGGAAGACTCATAATCCTGAATTGAAATCTGGTCGCAGACATTAACTGGCTGACCCTAGACAAATCACTTAGCCTGTTTGCCTCAGTTTCCCCATCTGTAAAATTATCTGGAGAAAGAAATGTCAAACCACTCCAGTATCTTTGTCAAGAAAACCACAAATGGGGTCACAAAGAGTAAGATGGACTGAAAAGGACTAAACAATGTCTATTTGAGATATAAATGTAAAGAAAGACACAGTTGATTGAGTACTAAGTTTAGGGAATGCCTGATGATCTAGTTTTACTGTAAAATGGACATCATGGAGACAAGTAATTTGAAATAAGGTTAGAAATGCAGTCTGGATCAAACTTGTGGAGGGCTTGAAAGGACAGATTTAGAAGTCTGTATACTATATCATAGGAAATGGGGAGCCATCATAGTTTTGTGAGTTGGGAAATGACATCATCAATCCTGTGACTTACAGAGAGTATTTTGATATTTGATTTGAAGATAGATTATAGAGAACCAAGATTATAAACAGTAAGATCAAATAGATAGGCTTAATAAAAATCCAGATAAACAGTGACAAGTGTGTTAACTAATAAAGTGACAATAGGAGTTCAGAAAAGAGGACCAATGGGAGATATTGTAGGTGTCAAATTCACATGATTTTCAGTTAATTAAATATAGAGGATAAAGGGAAGGGAAAATGGATGAATTACTTTGAACTTTTAAACCTGGGTGAATAAGGGGATCATAGTGTCAGAAACAGAAATAGAAAAATTTATAAAAGGAACAGAATTAGAAGGAAAGTAATTCATTCAGTTTTAAATATATTGTATATGAAATGACTAAACCAGGAGACAAAATAATTGTCTTTGTTCTAGCCATAATGCTTCTATCAATGTTGTTGTTGTTGGCTTTTTGTTTTGGGATTTGGGGAGGGGGGTTCTACAATAAAAAAAAATCAGAGAACCTCACAGTTGGGAAGGATCAAGAATCCTCTCTACAACATCCTTGTCATTCAGTTATTCAGCCTTTGCTTAATGATCTCTGGTGAGGTCTTCCTCCCTAGTCCCTGAGATAGAGTAGCTACATCAAATTATCATGTTCCAAAAAAACTTAAACCTTACTCTCTATGACTTCAGTAGGTTATTTCTGGTTTTATTCTCTAGGATAAAGTCAAACAATTCTAATTAAACTTATGCATGAATGCACTTAAAATATTTAGAAAGACTTATTGTATTCCACCATCTTCTTTTCTTGAAGCCAAATTTCCCCATTCCCTTCATCTAACCATTTTATGGTAAGATCTGAATGCTTTTTCTATTACAAAGTTGTAGTCAAACTTTCCTGCATATATGACACTTTGTGTATAATTTTCATAAAATTTGGCTCCTGTAACTGAACACATAACTACAAATAAATTCTGATTAGTAAAGTGTACAGCAAAATTATAACCTTAAGCATTCCAAATACAAAGCTTCTCTTCAGGTCACTGAGTTGACTTATTACCTGTTTTAACAAGTATTCATCTCAGGAGAGACTGAATTTTATTTTATCTGTGAAATAAAAACCCAAGTTTATTTATTTTCCCTATATTAACACTTAGTTGCCAGGGCCTACTTCATTTATATTTTATATGTAGTTGATTTTAATGTATGTGTAGGATATAATACGTATTCCTAGTAAAAAGTTTTTTAAAACTTTTAGTCAATTTTGTAATCTTCTGTAGATCATTGGGGGATCCTGATTCTGTCATTCATCATGCAAGGTATCCCTCCTTAAATCATATCATTTGAAAATTTTATAAGCTTGCCTTCAATGCTTCACCCTTCCGACTAATTGATATAAATGTTGAACAGACTAGGGTCAAGGGCAGATCCCTGGAGTACTGCACTAGAGATTTCCTTCTAGGATGACCTTGCAACATTAATCATTAGTTGGATTATGTCATATAAATAGCTCCAAATTTACCTAATTATGGTGTTACACAGACCACATTATCTGTCTTGCTCACAAGGGCAAAGTGAGCCACTTTGTCAAATGCCTTGCTGAAATTCAGGTTTACGGTGCCTATGACTTTCTTCTATTATACTAGTTTTGTAATGCTTAAGAGAAAAAGAAGAGATGTTAAATCAATGCTGGCTCAAAGTTATTGCCTTTGTCTTTCTAATTAATGTACAATCATCCCATTAATAATGAGTTCTATGATTTTGCCAAGTACTAATATCAACTTTATGGTATATAATTTGAAAAATTTATCCTCTTTCCACTTTTGAAAATCTGATTTATTTTTGGAACTCTCCACTTGTTCTGATTGTTAAAAGATCACCAAGAGTTAGTGGCACAAAAATCTTGTCCACACATGCTTTCATTCTCCTTCCAAAAAAAGTTCATCCACACCTAATATTTTGAATTCATTAAGGGAGATGCCTCTCATTTCCTTCATTTTCTCATTTGACTGAGGTTTCCTTATTGCTTTCTCCCCCCCACCCAGCTTCCAAATTTGAAAATTATGTTTCTTCCAGAAAATAAGCAAAATAATTGCTCAATCTTTATTATTTCTGGTAACTCTTCTTATTTCCTCAAATTTCAGCTTATTCTAAGGTTTGGTGTTTCTGATAATATTCTTAAAGGAGTTCTTTTTCTATCTATTTTTAATTATCTGGATTTTAATATTACTATAGTGTGATTTTTCTTTTAAAATTATTCATCTTAACATGATTTTCTTTTTAAATTTTTATTCTAAATTCCACCTCCCATCTCCCCAGCCTTCCACCTCTTGCCCTAATACACTAAGAAGGCAAACATATAAAGACCATATATGTTAAATCATGCAAAATATATTTCCATATTAACCATATTGCAAAATATAAGAAAATAGAAAATTATACTTGAATTTGCACTCAGAATTTATGAATTCTCTCTCTAAAGGTGAATAGAATTTTTCTTCATGAATCCTTTGGAATTGTCTTGGATCACTTTATTGATCAGACTAGTCACATTTTTCATAGTTATCATGACAACATTGCTATTACAGTGCACAATGAGCTGTCAGTTTTTCTCACTTCATTTTCTCACTTCTCTCACTCATTTCATTAGTTCATATAGGTCTTGCCTTGATTTTATTTTCTGAAATCACTCCCTCATCATTTCTTAAAGCACGATAGCAATCTAGAATCATATGCCACAACTTTTTCAGCCATTCCCCAATTGATGCACATTCCCTCAATTTCCAAATCTTTGCCAATACAGAAAAAGCTGCTATAAAAATTTTTATACATATACGTCCTTTAACCTTGATATTTTTGGGGTACAGAGTTACTATTGGTATTCCTGGATCAAAAGGTATGCATAGTTTTGTAACCTTTTGTCATAGTTTTAAATTATTCTTCAATTTGGCTTGACCACAACTCCATCAACAAAATATTGGGGTACTTATTTTCCTTCATCCCCTCCAACAATTATCATTTATGATAGGTGTGAAATAATTCCTCAGCATTGTTTTAATTTGCATTTCAGTAATCGATCATGATTAAGAGAATTTTCATATGATTATAGATAACTTTCATTTCTTCTTCTGAAAACTGTGTTCATATCTTTTACCATTTATCAGTTAGAGAATGGCTATTTTTAAAATATAAATTTAACCCACTGACTATATATGTGAGCAAAATAACCTGTATCAGAGAAACTTGTAAGTTTTTTTTAATATTTCTTCATTATCTATAGTACCTTTCAGAAAAATGTAGTTACCCTCATTATCTCCTTTAATTGTCTCTTTTTGTTTTTTCTAAGATTATTATTGCTACCTCTGTCTTCTTTTTTTTCTTTTTTTTTACTTCAGTTGAAGTATAACTGATTCAGCTACAGCTCTTGATTTTAACTCTATGTGTCTTTTCATTTCAAGAATGTGTCTTCTCTCTCTCTCTCTCTCTCTCTCTCTCTCTCTTTCTCTTTTTAACCTGGCCCTTCTCAAAAATATGTTTTGCTTCTGACCACTTACTGGCTTTATCCACCCTGCCTTTTATCATTCTCCACTCATATTTCTTATCCCCTTCCTCTACTATTAGGAGATACTTCTATTAGGTAACAATGATTTCTTTTTTTATTTTTATTTTGTTTTATCAATTAATTTATTTTAGTCTTCAACATTCATTTTCACAAGATTTTGAGTTCTAAAAAGGCAAGATAGATTTCTATATCTCTTTGCTAGTACATCTTATTTGTCTGTTGAATGTAGACATAATTTTTTTACATATGTTTAAAAAAATTTGAGTTGCAAATTCTCTGTCTTCTTCCCCATCATCCCTCATTGAGAAGGCAAACAATTCAATATAGGTTACACATGTGTAGTTATTTCCATAATAGTCATGTTGTGAAAGACTAACTATATTTCCCTCCATCCTATTCCACCCACCATTTATTCTATTCTCTCCTTCAACCTTGTCCTTTTTCAAAAGTTTGCTTCTGATCACTCCCTCCCCCAATCTGCCCTTCCTTCTATCATATCTTCCCTCTTATCCCCTTCCCCCTAATTTCCTGTACAGTAAGAAACGCAATTGTGTGTGTATTCTATTCCTTCCTTAAGCCAAATCTGATGAGAATAAGGCTCACTCATTCTCTATCACCTCTGCTTCTTCCCCTCCTCTGTAAATGTTTTTTTTATTCCCTCTTATGTGAAATAATTTACCCCATTCTATCAGACCCTTTCTCCTTTGCCTGATATATTCCTCTCTCACCATTTAATCTTATTTTTTAGATATCATCCATTCACATTCAATTCACTCTGTGCCGTATGTCAATATATATTTCCTCCAATTACCCTAATACTGAAAAATGTCTCATGAGTTACAAATATCATCTTTCCATGTAGGAATGTAAACAGTTCAACTTTAATAAATCCATTATGATTTTTCTTTCCTGTTCACCTTTTCATGCTTCTCTGGAGTCTTATATTTGAAAGTCAAGTTTTCTATTCAACTCTGGTCTTTTCATCAAGAATGCTTGAAAGTTCTCTATTTCATTGACTGTCCATTTTCCCCTGAAATATTATACTCAATTTTGCAGGGTACGTGATTCCTAGCTCTTTTGGCCCCTGGAATATCATATTCCAATCCCTTCAATCCCTTAATGTAGAAGCTGCTACATCTTTTGTTATCCTGATTGTGTTTCCACAATACTTGAATTTTTCTTTCTGGCTGTTTGCAATATGTTCTTCTTGACCTGGGAACTCTAGAATTTGGCTAAAATATTCCTAGGAGTTTTGATATCTCTTTCATGGGGTGATAGGTGGATACTTTCCTTTTCTTATTTTAGCTTCTCTTTCTAGAATATCAGGGCAGTATTCATTGATAATTTCTTGAAAGATGGTGTCTATGCTCCTTTTTGTATCATGGTTTTCAGGTAGTCCAATTATTTTAAAATTATCTCTCCTGGATATATTTTCCAGTTCACTTGTTTTTCCAATGAGATATTTTACATTGTCTTCTATTTTTCATTCTTTTGGTTTTGTTTTATAATTTCTTGATTTCTCATAAAATCATCAGCTTCCATTTGCTCCATTCTAATTTTTAAGGAATTATTTTCTTCAGTGAGCTTTTGGATCTCCTTTTCCATTTGGCCAATTCTTCTTTTTTAAGGCATTCTTCTCATTGGCCTTTTGGATCTCTTTTGTCATTTGGGTTAGTCTATTTTTTAAGGTGTTATTTTCTTTGGCATTTTTGGGTGTCTCCTTTATCAAGCTACTGATTCATATTTCATGATTTTCTTATATCACTCCCAGTTTTCTTTCCAATTTTTCCTCTGTTTCTCTTATTTCATTTACAAAATCTTTTTTGAGCTTCTCTGGGTTTGTAGCACCAATCCAATATTTACAGCACCCAAAATCATGATAAAGCCAGTGACTATAAGTATACATGATGTTCATTCACAAAATATACCAGATTCTCCAGACAGAGGACAGAACAGAAGGACTTATTAGGCACCAGAAAACCGAATCCTAAAACCAGTAAGCTGATTTCATCATACTAAAAAAGATATTCAGATGCCATAATAACACTGTGAGTCATGCCATACTTTAGCCTTCCCATAAATCAATATTTACTCACAAGCCTCTCTATCTCCTTAATGAGTGCCCTCTCCCCCCAGATTCTGGCTAGCTCTCCCTGTCAGCTTCCTGTGGGCTCTGCTTCCCTTCAGCAAAACTCCTCCCATCACAGAATTTGTGATTACATTCAGCCTATTAAGGGACAGAGTTTAATTTCAAAGCAGAGGAGGTCTTCAAACACTCCTCTAGGTCTATTAAGGGACAGGGAACATCTTCAAATTCCCATTCCTATTACAATGGTCTGTAACCAATCCATATTTTTTGGAGGCTTAGGAAGAAGGAACTATGATTTTATTGTATTCTTCTGGTTCTATGTTTTGATATTCTTTGTCACCAAAGTAAGATTCTATAATCTGAGGGTTTTTTATTCTGTTTATTTATTTTTCCAGTCAAATGCTAAACTTTAGAGCTTTTTGTTCCAGTATGACTCTGTTTCCAGTGTGTAGGTTGTCCTGTTTTAACCCCAGGACAGGACAGCCCAAATGCTGGTTGGAGCGACTTCAGATTACTAGCAGCTGTGGTGGTTTCTAGAATTATCAAAACACAGATGTGAATGACAAAGTGAGAGGTCAGTGCAGTGGGGACTTTGGGAGCAAGTAGTTGGGAGTGTGGTTGGCCTCTGCCCCCCAGGGCAAGAAGCCACTGAGCAGCCGTGGCTATGCAGTTGCCACCACATGGCAGCTTCAGCTCCTGGTGTGAAGTTTGTAGGGGGACAAAGTAACCAATGTGAGGGTTAATTGTTCTTGCTTTAACCTGCTTCGATCTGGATTGTTGTATAGGGTGGAGGTCCTAAGGTGTGCAACCAGCTTGCCAGAGTGTGTGGAGGCTTCAGAGAGGGCATCCAACTAATACCTTCCGTAGCTGAGAAAACCCCAGTATTTGGGATGAAGCTCCCCTGTCTGGTAGCAGAGTCCTACTTTGGCAAAAAGCCAAAAAGTAAAATAATTCAGTGGCAACATGAGCAAAAGAGGGAAGCAAAGTAAACAGAGCAAACCAACTTTGCACTCTAATTTTGGGGACAAAAGGGATCAAAATATGGAAAAGGAGGAAGACAGTGAAATCAGAACTCCTGCATCAAAAGTTTCCAAGCAAAATATGAGCTGTTTACAGGCCAGAGAGGACCTTAAAAGCGATTTTGAAAAGCAAATAAAAGACATCGAGGAAAAATTGGGAAAATACATGACAACAAGGCAAGAAAATTATGAAATGAGAGTCAACAACCTGAGTGAAGAAAATAACACCTTCAAAAATAGAATAAATCAAATGGCAAAAGAGGCTCAAAAAGGTAATGAGGAGATGGATGCCTTAAAAAGCAGAATTTGCCAGATGGAAAAATAATCTCAAAAGTTCACTGAAGAGAATCATTCCTTAAGAATTAGATCGGAGGGGCGGCCAGGAGGCTCAACGAATAAGAACACCGGCCCCAGAGTCGGGATGACCTGGGATCGAATCTGGGCTCAGTTACTTACCACCACACCCAGAAATAACTGGCTGTGTAACCTTGAGCAAGTTACTTAACCCCCAATTGCTTTTAAAAAAAGAATTATATTGGAGAAGATGGAAGTTAGTGACTTTATGAGAAATGAAGATATTAAACAGATCCAAACATGAAAAAATAAAAGGCAATATGAAATATCTCACTGGAAAAACCACTTACCTGGAAAATAGTTCCAGGAGAGACAATTTAAAAATTATCTGACTAACTGAAAGCCATGATCAAAAAAATAACCCAGGCCAAAATAGAGTTTGAAAGAATCCACTAGGGCAACTAGGTGGCACAGTGAATAGAGCATCAGCCCTGAAGTCAGGAGGACCTGGGTTCAGATCCCGCCTCAGATACTTAACATAAAAACTAGCCATGTGACCATGGGCAAGTCACTTAACACCAATTGTCCTCAAAAAAAAAAAAAGAAAGAATCCACCCATCACCTCCTGAAAATGATCCCAAAAAGAAAACT
>NW_027186540.1:10123752-10177132 GCF_028583685.1 Petaurus breviceps papuanus
ATATATATATATATATATATATATATATATATATATATATATATATAATACACACATTCACATATGTAATTATAGGCCTATATACCCAACAATAAAGACTATATATTCCTTTCAACTATTTTCATACTGAGAAAAGTTTTATCAGTTACAATTATCAGTTTTCCATGTAGGAATGTAAATAGTTCAAATTTGGTAAGTTCCTTATGCTTTCTTTTCCCTATTTACCTTCTCATGCTTCTCTTGCTTCTTGTATCTGAATGTCACATTTTCTATTCAACTCTGGTTTTTGCTTCAAGGATACATGAAAGTCCTCTATTCCACTGAATGACCATATTTTAACATGATACATGAAACATGATACTCAGTTTTGCTGGGTAAGTGATTCTTTGTTTTAATGGCAGCTCCTTTGACCTCCAGAATATCATATTCCAGGCCCTTCAATCCCTCAGTGTAGAAGCTGCCAGATACTGTATTATCCTGATTGTGTTTCCAGATTGTGTTTCAAATTGTCTTTTTCCTGGATGCTTATAATATTCTCTCCTTAATCTGGAAATTCCAGAACCTGGATATAATATTTCTAGGTTGGTTTTTTTTGGATATTTTTCAGGAGGTGATTGGTGGATTCTTTCAACCTTTATTTTGTGGTCTGGTTCTAAAACATCAGGGCAGTTTTCTTTGAGAACTTCCTGGAGGATGATTTCTAGGTTCTTACTTTGATCATGGCTTTCAGGTAGTCCAATAATTTTTAAATTATCTCTCCTGTATCTAATTTCCAGGTCAGTGGTTTTTCCCATGAGATATTTCACATTGCCTTCTATTCTTTCATTTGTTTGGATCTGTTTAACAGCCTCTTGATTTCTCCTCAAGTCACTAGCTTCCCTTTTCTACATTCTGAATATGAAGGAACCATTATCCTCAGTGAGCTTTTGAGATTCTTTTTCCATTTGGCAAATTATACTTTTTAAGGCATTCTTCTCCTCATTGCCTTTTTGAGCCTCTTTTGCCATTTGAGTTAGTCTTTTGTAAGCGGTTATTTTCCTCAGTCAGGCTGTTGACTCTCATTTTATAATTTTCTTGCATCATTCTCATTTCTCTTCCCAATTTTTCCTCCACTTCTCTTATCTACTTCTTAATGTTTTCTATGGCCTGTAACCATCTCGTATTTTCCTTTGAAGCTTTTGGTGCAGGACTTCTGAATTCACTGTCTTGCTCCTGTTCCATGCTTTGCTCCTTTTTGTCCCCATAATAGGAGTCTAATGTCAGATTCTTCTGTTTGTTTTGCTTCCTTTGCCTGGTCATGTTGCCACTCAATTACTTGACCCCTGGCCTTTTTGCCACAATAGGACTCTGCCATCAAACAGGGGATCTTTCCTCCCAAATGCTGGGTTTTTTTTCAGCTTCTGGAGGTATTAGTTGGGTGCCCTCTCGGAAACCTCCACATGCTCTGGCAAGCTGGTCACACACCCAAGGACCTCCACCCTAGACCACAATCCAGATCCAAGCAGGTTAAAGCAAGAGCAATTACCCCTCAGACTGGTCGCTTGGTCCTCTTAGAGTCTGCAGGCCAAGAGCTGAAGTTGCACTGTGGGGCTGGCTGTGCTGAGGTGTCTCAACAGCTTCTTGCCTTGGGAGCAAAAGTTGACACTCTCCCAACTATCGGTCCCAAAGTCCACAATGCACTGACCTCTCACTTTGTCCTTTGCATCTATGTGTTGATAATTCTGGAAATGGCCACAGCTGCTGGTGATCTGGAGTCCCTCCAGATGTTGGTTGGTCACTCCCCCCCTGGGGCTTAAACCTCTGGCTCACGTGGGCCTAGGGTCAGCTCCCACTCTGCTGCACTGGCCAATTCTTGCCAGCCTGCCAGGCTTTCCTCAGCAGGAATTTAGTTTCTCTGTGTCATTTTGTGCATTCTGTAGCTCCAAAGTTTGTTCAGTGTCCTCTTTTACATGAATTGGGGAAGGTGGAAGCTGGAGCCACATGGAGGTCCTATTTCTATTCTGCCATCTTGACTCTGCCCCCCCCCTCCTACAAATGTGTTTTCATTCTAAATTGGCATTTCTCTTGGTTGCATATTTCTGCTTAACTAAAAAACAAAATGATTTACTACTGGCAATTTTAAATCACTTTTGGTCTATTCATTCTGTTTATTTACTTTTCATCTTTTATATTCACTTAGGAAATGGTAAAAGTTGATGTTCATTTTGGTTCTTTTATATATTTCACATTTTTAAAAATCAGTAATTCATTTTAATAAGTCTGAATGCAGTCATTTTAATTTTGTTTTATCTTCTCATTTTTGCAATTTTTTCCTAACTTGTTTCTTAGGATTCTTTCTTTAAGAAATCAATGGTCTGAATGATTCTGTGGAGAATGCTGAGTCACAACTAATTGTCACAATGGTAACCAGTTATTTGCTTTCTGTTATATGTAGAGAATTTCAGTTTGAGTAATGTTGCTTGGCACTTGTCATGACCAATACCGCCTGACTCTCTCCTTGAAGAAAGTAGTGCATTTGTGATTCAGTATATTTTAATTTAACATTCTATTTGCTGCTCAGATAAATACTCATAAGAGCAAGGGTTAAGATAGTTATTTACATTATTTTTTTCTCTGTGGACAAGTAGAGTGGTAACAGCTGTGAAAGATGACATTAATTCACACAGACAAAAATTAGAAGACCATTTTCTTGTGCCCACATTTTTCTAAAAAGAATTCATACATTTATGAACTATTTAGAGAATATAAGGAATGATTTTGGTATGTGAGGTTTTTCTTAAATGAAAGAAGAACACTGAATGAATACAAAAAGTTATTCTAGAGTCAGCTTTCTCAACACTTATTCATACTGAAAAAATATACAGTTTCAAAATTCCTACACACATGTCAATTTAATGGATTCCAGATAATAATGTTAGGAGCTTTGATACTGCTTTATGATACTGTAAAAATTAGTGAGGAACAAGTCTCAAAACAATTCAGAAGTCCAATGTGGTTTGGATGCTCATGCTACACATATTTTCTCTGAGTTGGCATAGCCATTGTGATCAATTGAGATAATCTTACTAAGAACTTTGAAACTGATCTTTCTTAGGAATCATGGAAATATTGCATGCAAGATTCTTGACTCTGAAAGGTATTTTTCTTGGTAGCCCAACAATTTTTTGCTTCATGAATCATTAGGGCAAAATCAAAAGCTCATCTTTTTTTTTCGGAAATTTGCTCTATAAGTAGACTAGAATAGGAGGCAAGCATATAATGATAAAGAAATGAATGACTAGGGCTACCCAATATTTTGGGTGTGTACTGTTTGCTCAAAAAATATTGAAGCATAGTTTTACTCATCAGGTGAACTTGGAAAAAAGTTCATATTAACAATTTTGTATACTTTAAATATTTTTATACTAGCATAGGTAGTGTTTCTCAAAGCCTATAATGCTAGGAAGACAGTACAGTAAAGTCCAAAGAGCATTAGAATTTGAGTCAAAAGATGTGGGATTGAATGATGACTTTGCCACTTAGTAGCTTGGTGACTGTGAGCAAGTCACTTAACCATTATGAATCTTAGTTTTTGTTTTTCCATCTGATATTACTTGTAATGTCTACAACAAAAGGAGGTAATTACTTTGTAAAGTGGGAGCCTGTGGGGCATTGCAAAAAGTGTTAGATTTGGAATCAGACTACATAATTTTAATTTTGTTTTGTTTTGCTTTTTAATCTGGGTTATAACATGTCAGATAGTGTATACAGTTCTAGACTTGTCTTCAGTAAGGCTTGATTTCAAATCTTGCCTCAGATTTTTACTAGGTTTATAACACAGGACAAGTCATTTAACCTCTCTGGACCTTAGTTACCTATAGGAGAAATGGAAATAATGATAGTACATACCTCACAGAATGTTTGTGAAAATTAAATGAGATAGTACATGTAAAGTGCTTTCCAAATTTTAGAGCACTATAGAAATGCTAGATATTTACATTATTTTTGCTACTTGAGTGTTGTTATAAATGAGGCCCTTTATAAAGCTTAAGGCACTACACATGAGTAAACCATCATTATTATTGATAACTATAAGGCATTACACAGTAAGTTATTTAATTAAACTTAGAAAAATACATGTTAAGGACTTAGTATCAAGCCCTGTGCAAATTGCTAGGGATAAAAGAGTAGAAGTGAAGTAGTCTCTACTCTCAATGTTTAGGGAGAAAGATTCAACTTGTATAAAGATAGGTATATTGCAAAGTAGTTAAAGCTGGAATAAAGAAGACATTAAGACAAATTGCTTTAGGAGTGTTTGAAGGAGATAACACCTTCAGCTGAGAGGATCAGAGAAGAGAAGAGGTGACTTTAACTGTAAAGGAAGATATGTATTCTCAAAGTCAGGAGAAAGGAGAGTATATTTGAGGCATAGCAAATAGTGTGTAAAATTCATAAAGGTAGGAGATAAGCTGATAATTCAACTTGACTGGGACATAAAGGATACTAATATGAAACATGACTGACAAAATACATAAAAGGACAATATATAATAGGTTAATGAATTATTATTCTCTCCTAGATGAAATAGGGGACATCAAAGTATTTTTGATCTGAGAAGTGACATGATCAGACCTATGTCTTGGGAATATTTTAATAGCAATTTCCAAGATAGATATGACAGGAGACCAATTAGCATGATATCTCAAAAATCTAGGCAAGTTGGGAAGGTAGGAGTATTGACTAGCTGGTGCTTTTGTGTGAATGGAGAAAAGGTCGGGATGGATATGAGATTTGTTGAGATAAAATCTACATTTGGCAAATGAGGAAATATGGTGGAGGGGCAAAAGAAAAGAAAAAGTTAAGAGGATACTGAAATTTTGAATGTGTCTTGTTTATTTGGAATATTATTCTTTTCTATACAATGGTTCTATGTTTTGTTCCTTGTTCTATCTCTGAAACCACTTCAAAATAAACCAGAGCTAGGATTTTCATCCTCATCCAAGTATGTCTAATACCTCTGAATTTCTGGAATTGCTAGATGTTATCCTCCTTCAGCAGTTTATTCTTGTGGGCAAAGTTCCCATCTTGCATTCTTCATCAAGGAAAAATTCTTGTGAGAGTCTTAGCCAATCGGATGCCATTCTGAAAGCTGAAGAAAGAGCGAGACCTTGGATTGACCTTACATTCACAAAGAATCTCCCATCAGGTTACAGTAGAAAAACTTGCTAGGTGTAATTATCAACCACAGAACTTTAGGAGCTGATAGGCACAAACAGAAGAAGCTGATGTTCAGCCAGCACAGTAGTCCTCTCAAAGTAGACTAAACTTAGTCACTGCTCCAGCCTTAGTAGTTAAATTGTATACACCCACACATTGAAGAGAAAAATAAAAGATTTAAAGAAAAACAGGGATCCACAGACTCTGTTGGATAGTACTGCCAGGATTCCTTGCCTAGGGCTGTGTATAGTATAACAATAAAAGTGTGCCTTTCTTGGCACTAGCAGAAACAAAACAAAACAAAAACCTGTCCATCTCATTTAAATAAATCTGAAACAACAAACTTTGTCAAAAATATTTCAATTCTTGTTACCAAATGTAACATCTTAGGAATGGGAACCTCATTCTACTTTTTCAATATATCTTCTTTAGTCAATTCAGTGCCATCTTCCAAGCTCTAGAAGCAACATACAAATGGAGGAGAAGCTTTATTTCTATTTGCCTGCCAAATTCTGTATCCATTAGAGATAGATAGCAAGTGTTTCAACTAACAACATCTCAAGAGGAAAAATGGTCCTGTGATAGAGGGTACATTTTATATATGATTTAAAGGGAAAATTGGGATGTTAATTCAAATCAACCCAGAGTTCATGGGTTAACCAAGGACGAGAAAGGAGATGGAAAATGGATTTCATAGGAGGAGCCTAGAGCTAGCAAATTTGTCAGAAAGTGAATGAGGCTACATTTTAAAGATGAATGGTAAGCACCAGAAAGATGGCAATTTTCCTCATCCATTTGCTGTACCTGAGACAGCATTCTTTTATGTAAATGGCAACATATCATAATTCTTGGACCTTCAATGTCATTTATTACAGCTGTAGTTTCAGATGCTTCTCTCCAAGGATTTTTTTTTCTTTTTGAAAATTAAATGGTGCCCAGATATAGTTGTAAAAGTAATATGCTATTGCCCAAATTTTTTTTAGTCAATAGAAAGAAATATTATGGTATTTTGAAGTGGGAAAGGTCTTTAGAAATTATTCTGTCCAGTTTTACACTCTTCTGTCTTTTATTACACATCTAAGGCATCAAAATGTTAAGCATCCTGCTCAAACTCAAATAATTAATTGGTGGTGGATCCAGAACCAGAGATATTATGACTTACTTAATTTGGTGTCAGAGTATCACAGAAGCCTAATAAAATTAATCAATCAACAAGCATCTTTTAATCTACCATGCAACAGACACTATTTTAGTTGCTTTCATAAAGACAAAAAATGAAATAATCCCTGCCCTCAGGGAACTTCTCTTCTATTAGAAGATAAAACATATATATGAATAGGGGCACACAACATATATACAATATATTTTAGTAAGAAGGCACCAGCAGCAAAGGTAGTACAAGAACTCAGTTTTCAACAAAACTAGAGATGCCCAGAGGTGTAGGTAAGGAAAATGTACAGAGCACCCTGTATGGATTGAGAAAGATCATCATGTATGAAGAACAGCAAAAAATCCAGTTTGGGTGTACTATAGAATGTATAGAGATGAAATAGATATGTCTGGAACAATAGTTTGAAATTAAATTGCAATGAGTTCTAAATGTGAAACAAAGATGATATTTGATCCCAGAAGAAATAGGGAGCTACTGGAATTTACTGAGCAAGGTAATGACCTACTCAGATTTGTGAGTTAGGAAGACCACTTTCTTTGGTGTGAAGGATGAATTGAAAAGAGTAGAGATTTGAGTGGGTAAGAATAAGTAAAGAGTGAATGAAAATTATGGCCTAGAGCAGAGCTATAAGACATACAACAATAACACTCCTTAGGGTCCAAAACCATATTAAAATATAATGGGGAAATATTTAATAAAATAAAACTGCAATAGAATATGGATAAAATTCATATATGGTTTTCTAAGTCAATATGGATCCTCACAGTGATCTATTTGTATTTTAATTCAATACCTCTGATCTAGAGGATGGAAGATTGTAGTAACAAGGATCTGAAGCAGGAGAAATAGACAAAGAAAGTAGACATTAAAGGATGGGTTGCTGAGTGGCAAAGGCAAAGGTATTCAGTGACTACCTCTAACTTCCTAGAATGAACTGTCAATAACATTCAGAGAGGCAAGTTGCCCCAAAATAAGAAGCATTGAACAAAAACACAAATGATAATATAGTTAGCACGCTTTAGCATCTAGAGACTGATATTTGCATACCATTTCAATTTAAACCCAAGATGTCCAACTCTGAAGCTACTCACCCCTTCTACTATACTCTCTGGAGTCCCTCCTCCATATGTAATGCAGTTGCTCTCATCTTAAACAATTTCTTATTTCACTTCTTCCATTTTCTTGCATTCACTGAAACATGGCTCCCTCCTGATGATACAGCCTCCCTTGAAGAAGATATATTAGATCAAAGTCAAAAGAAAAAGAAAACACTGCAGAACACACAAATAACATATCAAAAACAAGTTATCTGGCAAATATGACAAAGGGAGAAAATATCAATCATTTTCATTTCTAAAAACTATGGTCAAAGAGACAAACAAATGAAAAAGAAAAATTGATATTTGTTAATGAGTTGCTCGGTCATGTCCAATTCTTTCTGATCCCACTTAGAGTCTTAGCAAAGTACTGGACCAGTTTGCCATTTCTTTCTCCAGTTCATTTGAGAGGTGAGGAAACTAAAGCAAACAAGATTAAATGATTTGCCCAGGGACACACAACTAGTAAGTATCTGTGGTTGTATTTGAACTCAGGTCCTCCTGACTTTAGAGTGCTTCTATATATTGCACCATTTAGCTGCCCAGAGGGTGGCATATGATATAACATACTAAAAGGAAAAAAGTGCCTATAGCCAAGCTAATTTGTCCTGAAAAACTAATAATAATTCTAGAAGAAAGAAAATAGTAATTTAATAGAATATGTGACTTAAAATAGTATTCTTGAAGTAACCATAGCTGGATAAAATATTATTAAACTTAAATGCAGGAGTTTAGAGAAGCCTAAAATAGTAAATAAGCTTGAGCAACTTGAAAGAACTAAATGATGACTAAATGATTATATCCTAAGACTTTCTCCCCTCCCCAACTCCTGTCTCCTTATTAGGAGACTTCAATATGCAAAACAATACTAGCTCAAATACCCCAACTCTCCAATTTCTCATCATACTTATTTCCCATGGCTTGCTTCTCAACCCCACCAAATATACACACAGAGAGATGGTAATACCCTTGATTTTGCTATTTCTGACAAGTGTCCCACATCAGTGTCCATGAATTTTGAAATTTCTTTATGTGTCGATGGTTCCTGTATCTATTGTCATTCTACTGTCTAGTAACTCCGACTCTCTTACCTGCAGTTTCTTTAAACCTCAGTTCTTTTCCAAACCATCAAACTGACCTGTTTGCATTCTTTTCTTTTCCTCATCTTGGCCCCTTATTTAGTCAGTTAATCTCTACACTACTCTCTTCACTGGAATTTCTTCCCCCTTCATCATATCAAAGAACCTGCCCCCCCCCCCGCCAGACTACAGCCTTGCATTATTCCCACCACCTTCTGCTTTTCTCCTATTCCCATGCTGTTGGACAAAGCTGGAAAAATCCCATGAAACTGTGCTGAATGGCTATACAAGTTTATACAATTGCAGTGGAGGGACTATGCCAGGCATAGTCAGGAAGACCTAACTTCAAATCTGGCCTCAGACACTTATTAGTTGTGTGATCCTGGGCAGTTCAAATCCTGCTTGCCTCAGCTGTCTCATCTGTAAAATGAGATACAATAGGAAATAGCAAACCACTCCAGTGTCTTTGCAAAGAAAACCCCAAAATAGGGTCAAGAAGAGTCAGACACAACTGAAACAACTAAGCAACAACAACAAAATGTCAAGGCAATTCTTTTACATCTGTCTAATTGTTTAACAATCCTGCTCAATGCAGCATATTATCCATACCTTTCAGCTATCCTTGAACATCCTACAGCTTTCCTCCACCCTACCCTCTCAGCTAAGAAGCCTGCCTCACATATCATTGAAAAAATTTAGGGTATTTGCTATGAGCTCTCTTTCTCCCTCTTCTAGCATCAGATATTCTTTGCCACTGGTAACCTGTTTCATCTCATGTTATCCAGAATAATGTTCCCTCTATCATGCCTACACTGCACTAATCTTCAATAATCCCCTCTCTACTAGATGCTTCTCTACTGCCTACAAACATATGCATTTCTCCCCTGTCCTCAAAAAAATCTATTTTTCCAGCCCTAACCTCTCCCCCAAACAGTAGTCTCATATCTCCAACTACCTTTAAGTAAGAGAATTAGATGCCCTATGGGGATTTTTAATTCAATATATCTAAAACTGACCTTATTACTTTTCCCCAAAAAAAACCCTTACTTGATCCATTCATCCCCATTAATTATCTTTCCATATAGCTAAAGGCCAACAGCAATATATTCCTCCATTTTCTTTCTTTTCACTCTCTTAACTCTATTGTCTGTATTTCAACTTCATCATTTAACCAAAACTATTTTCTCCAAAGTCATTAATGATCTCCTTTTTGATAAATCTAATGACCTTTTCTCAATCTTCATCTTTCTTGTGTGCTTTGCAAACTTTAAATATGTTTTTCAACCTTTCTTTTCTTCTTTCTATATTTGTATGACACTGCTTTCTCCTGCTTCTCTACTTATAAGATTATTCCTTACCATTTTCATTTGCTGGAGACAGATTATACCTACTAGCTATGAATGACCCTTATGACTCTCTCTTTGACTTTCTCTTTCCCACATGTCATTTGGAAAGTGCAGCCTTTCATAAACAAGTTTTAAGCCATCGCTAAAGTTAAATATATGAGATATATGTTAATATCTTCTCAACCCAAAAGTTTTGTGGTGATTTTTGGCATTAGATGAACTTGATTTGCATCTTATGTGACCTAGAGAAAAGCACATTCTTTGCCCTTTTTGATCCTTAGTTGCTTTATCTATAATATGCATAAATAAATAAAATTTATCTAAACTCTCCTTATTCTCTAAAACTCTTTTTTCCATGTTCCTGTCCCCCCACCTTTTTATAAGAACAAATAGTAGTCTAATTTAAATAAGAATTCAGTGACTTTAATAATAGGCTAAAATTTGTAATACTAGTTTGTTGTATGACTTAAATCAGGAGGTAATCTTTAAAGGTCTATTGAAAGAATTTTGGGAGAAAAAAAAGAGTTTTTCCTTAATGCAAAATGGCATGGATGATAAGAAGGAAGAAGGGTCCCCCCCCTTCCCATTTGGACTTCTTCCTCTTTGAGGACAATAATAGCTTTCTGACCCCTTAACAAAACAAAAAGTCACACACCACAACATAGCGTGTCTTCCATTCCAGAGTAGTTTTCTTGCTTTAATTTTCTAAATTTCCTAATTTCATCCACATGGCTTTCCCTATTACATAAAGCCAAATCAAAGAGTGGAGGGCTGAACTGAAAGTCATCTATCTGCTTAAAAGCTGTACAGAATGCCAAGCTTTCCATAGAGTACTCCAGAAGGTTTAGATCGGCAATGGGATAGTAGATGTCTCAGTACCACTTGTTTATACCACGGCATTAGCTAGAAACAGCCTGACCTCAGTTCAAGGCTCAACAGAGTGGTTAAGAGCAAGAATTGGATAGACTTAGACTACACAGCCGTGGATATTGCAGAAAAAGTCTAGAGCAAACTGACATTGACTGTACTGCTTTCAATTACCCAGACTTCTCTGTTTTCTTCCACACTATTTAAGCAAATATAATGCACTATTTATAACACTTTCTATACATATGTGAGCTCATTTATTCAAAAGAAGATCACTGTATACCAAAACTGTCAACTGGCCATAAAATAAATGGTATTTGACACTTTGGGAAAGGGATGGAGTCTCTTCTTGATTAATAGTTGTCTTCACTTATAGCACAGTCAAACAAGTGAACATTTAATACATACATCTGCGTATATTTATCAATGACCAGATGATCAAATACTTACATATTTATATGTAGATGTTCATATATACATATGTATATATAAGTAGGTATTCTTACATATATTTATATTTGTAAGTATATACTTATGTATACATAAAGCATATGCTTATATATTTATAGATATGAATTTATATTTGTATTAATTAGAGAATCATCAGACTATATGATTATTTTAATAAATATGAGCAATATTCAAAGCTTTGATTACAGAAGATGTAATGGGGTTAAGTTGAATCAACGATTTCTTCATGTTTGCTTCTACAAATATTGTGTGTATATCAATAGAGATAGGGACAATATAAATATACAGATATCTTTAACTTCACACACTCATGTTTGGCAGACTGGCATGAGAATAGGTTGGAAGGAAGAGGAAATATAGGTAAAAGGGTTACTTTAAACATAAACCCATCTAAATCAAGTGTATTTTTAAATGTTTTTCCAGTTCAGATTTTTAATCAGTGGTCAAAGATAATTAAAACAAAAACACTTCTTTTAGACTATGATGGAGTCAAGAGAGGAATTGTAGAAGGGATAAGACTACAGATGAGAACAACAAAGAGAGGACATGATTGCTTTGCACACTGTATAGCTTTTAGTCAGTACTCACTAAATGGTTGATAGAGAACTCAGTTCTCATTTTATTTCTTTTTTTCTCTGCTAAGGGGAATGATCTCTGGAATGGAAAGAACAGAAAGCTAAAATTCAAAGTAAAAGAATAAATTACAAGAGAGAACTTAGCTTTATTCAATGTATTTGAG
This sequence comes from Petaurus breviceps papuanus, assembly GCF_028583685.1. Classification (NCBI taxonomy): domain Eukaryota; kingdom Metazoa; phylum Chordata; class Mammalia; order Diprotodontia; family Petauridae; genus Petaurus; species Petaurus breviceps. The sequence continues at coordinate 10,135,719 of NW_027186540.1, forward strand.
TCTCCGGGTCCTAATGAGCTATATCCAAGGATACTGGAAGAGCTAACGAATGCTATTTTGTCCATGAAAGATTGTAGAAAGTGGAAGAGGTGCCATAAGACTTAAAATTGATGTCCAAATTAAATTAAGAGATAGAGACAAAGAAGAGATAGTCATAGAAAGTAACAGATAACTTCAATCTTAAGGTCAAAGTTACCCATCCACCATATATTATTGGCAAGATTTTAAACCTACTATCAGAGGGATGCTTAGGAAGGGATTTATAAAGGAAACTGGTAATATTTTTTTTTATTATATCTTCATTTAAAACAGATCATGCCAGACTATTTTTTCTCTTTTTGGTAGGGTCAGTGCACTCCATTATTACAGAAATTTTCAACTCTTGTTACCTTATGACAGCATAATGTGATACTGAATTCTTAACAGCAATGCAGGTGAAAAATCAGATTCTGGGAGCTTCTAAGAAGCTAGAAAATCTTTGAAACAATTCTAGTGAGCAATTCATTCTGTTTCCTGGAGACTAACTTAGGTTCGTATAGAGGAACAAAGCAGATTCATCCCCAGAGGTTAAATTCTTTGGCCATATCAATTCTCTACACAAAAAGTCATTGCCCATGAAACAAAAACATAAACAAGCCTTCAGTCTGGTGTTTGTTTCTATTTTTTTTTTCTCTTATGTGGGGTGCAGAATTCTTTTTATTGCCTTAACTTTTGTTTTTTTTTTCAAATGAGCACTGGGTTTTTTAATATGTATCTTACAACTTTATATTTTAGTAACAAATGAAATTAGTGATATTTAGGTAATTTGTAGTATATTTGTAAACTCACTAAGATAAATAAAATTGAAGCAATCCTACCTACTCAAATTTAGTATTAATTTTCATAGATTTCAGTGTAATACATAGTCCACAACTAGCATATTTGCCCTCCCAGCTACCCATTGCTATTCATCTTCTGGGCTAAGAATTTTTTTTAAATTAAGATTTCATTATGTTGACACGTTCCTTATTCCATGTCATCTTTGGCTAGTCTCTCCACACACAATTCCCTAGTTAATTTTTGGCAACTTAGTCAGAAGCATCTGGAACACCAATGATAGAAGTTTGCTGTAAAACTTGCAACAACTGCTGTGGCTTCCCACAGGCAGCAATGGCATTTGTCAAGTGGATGACATCCTTTTCATAGGCATATTGGGCTGTACTTCCTCACCAAGCTGTATTTCTTCAAGGGAGAACTTCTGAACAGTTTCTGCATCTTTAAGGTCAGGTAATTTGGAAAGCCCAGCTCTCTTTAGCAAACTTCCATTTCTTTCTTTGCTCTCAGAACCTCTTCCTGAAGTTGGGGTCTCTCAATCTCTTGTTGTTGAAGCAAATACAGTAGCCAATGAAGAGGGCCCCACACACACTGGCAGTGATCACACCATGCCCACCCACCACTTTTCTAGTTGTTACTAGGGATGGGGTAGCAGCAGGGGCACCTTCCCTCACTGACTGCCAGACCAGAAGAGTCAGCTCCCTCCTTTCTAGTCAAGGGCAGAGCCAGTGAAAGAGGGGCCTAGTGTTTTATTTTTTAATGATATTAATGTAATGTAGTAGAAAAGGAAACAGAAGAAGCCAAACTAAATCACACTTTTAATGTGTCTTAGAATATGATTTTTATTTTTGACACATTTGATACTTGGTAAAATGTATCTGTCATTCCATAGCAAATAGCACTGTACATAGTAAAGACTAAACAACATCATAAAAATGTGTTTTAACAATCAGGAAATGACTGTAATAATCATTTTTGAACCAATTGTCTGTGTACAGACCATCAAACTGCTAGAATAAAAAGAAAAAAAAAACCTAGAAGACACGATAAAGAGCAAAAACAATGTGAGCAATTACAACATCTCTAGCCCAACTCCTTTGAAAATATTTTTGACTCTTAAAATTGGACTTGGATAAAGTAAAAGACACTGGGAGGATGGAGCCAAGACAGCAAAGTAGAAGCAGGGACTTGCTTGAGATCTTCTTCAAACCCCTCTAAATACCTATAAAAATAGCTCTAAACAAATTCTAGTGCAGCAGAACCCACAAAATGACAGTGAAACAAATTTCCAGCCCAAGACAACCTGGAAGGTAAACAGTAAAGGTCTGTTGCACTGGACTGGGAAAGGAGCATAGTACAATGTGGGCCACACTGGCACAGACCTTGACCTGGCAAACCTGGAGCAGGCCTCAGGGGACTGAATCACTAGTGGTTACCAGAATTCTCAACCCGCAAACACCAAAGACAACTTAGAGGGTCAACTTGGTTAGAAAGGAGCGTGGTCTTGCCGAAGCCCTGGGCAGTGGTTGTGGTGGCAGCTAATTCCAGAGTTCTTCGGAGCACTGAGGCAGGATTCTCTTGTTTTGCCTGTACTTGGATCTCAGTTGCAGTCCTGAGTGGTGGTCCTGGGGGGGAGCAGGAGTGCTGGCATGGCAGATCTTCTGGAAGCAGTGCAGTTGGAATCCTCCTCACAGGTCCAAGGCAGAAAAGGGAGCTTTTGGTCCCTCACAGACAAGTGCACAGATCAGGAAAGAGACTCAGCAGTGAATAGTAATCTACTGTTTGATAAACCCAAAGAACAAAGTTTTGGGGATAAAAACTCACTATTTGACAAAAACTGCTGGGAAAATTGGAATATAGTATGGCAGAAACTGGGCATAGACCATTAACTAACACCATATACCAAAATCAAGTCTAAATGGGTGCCTGATATAGGTATAAAAGCTGATACCCTAAGCAATCTGGGAAAGCAAGGAATAGTTTACCTGTCAGATTTGTGGAAAGGAGAAGACTTTATGACCAAACAAGAATTAGAGGGTATTATAAAATGCAAAATGGATAATTTTGATTACATTAAATTGAAAAGCTTCTGTAAAAACAAAGCCAATGTAACCAGGATTAAGAGGGAAGTGGAAAATTGGGAAAGAATTTTTACATCCTATGTCACTGATAAAGTACTCATTTATAAAATATATAAAGAATTTAGTCAAATCTATAAGAATATGTCATTCCCCAATTGATAAATGGTTGTAATGTAATACCAAGCAAAGGCAACTTCCCAGGTTCAAAATACCAGCATAGGTGCTCTCTATTTTATTCAGTAACAAACCCAGAACAGAGAAGATCAAAACATGACATCATTCAAAATACAGCATTTACTAAGTGTGATTAAATCATCTCCAAGGCCTACCCCACCCCAGGACTTTCCAATCATTCAATCAATTACAAAGTCTCTGTTCCAAATACTTCTCCACCCCTAGGCTATACCTTAATTAAGTCCACCACAAAGCCCCTCTTCTCAAATGGAGATTAGTTTCCAAACATAAGTAAAATACATTCATTTGCTCAACCATAGAACACAAAAAGGTCAAAAGTTCCCCACCCCTGGATCACAATTGAATCTACCCCAGAGTTACATCAAGTTTAAACACAGCACTTAATACCCAAATGGAGGTCTTTTCTTCATCTTGACACGAGGCAAGTTCTCAGCAATCTTAGTTCCTGGAGAGACAAGGCTTAGCAAGGCCATAAGATACATTGCCAGTCCCTTCATGAATTTATCCTCTGTCTGTAGAACAGTCCTAGAACCCCTGAACACATTAGCAAAGCCCTCTCCCAGGATTTCTGTAAACATACAACAAGAAAATCCTTCATCAGGGCTTCTGAACCAACAGAAAGGCTCCCAGACCCCTGCAACAACAGCACTGTCCTTCACCAGTGGACAGTATTCATTCTGTCTGCCGGACAGTCTCCAGACCCCTGCAACAACAGTACTGTCCCTCACCAGTGGACAGTATTCACTCTCAGTACTGTCCCTCACCAGTGGACAGTATTCACTCTCTGTCTGCAGGACAGTCTCAGGCCTTCTTAACCAAATGCCAGGTTCCAGGACTTCTTCAACAGGACAGTCTTTCACCAGTGGACAAATCTGGCAAAATAACATCAAAACAGACAGACAAAGTACCAGCAAAACAGCCATGTCTCCTCAGTCCTTGGCAGCTCAGGGGGCAGGTCTCAAAAGTCCAGGGCAATTCAAAGCGGCCACCAGCAATTTTCTTAGTCTCTCTCCACGAGGTGCTGCTTCCAAAAAGAACTTCCGCCTCTCTCTTGTCTCTCCAAATCTACGTCACCAGCTCCTCCCAGTCAGGACTTTCTTTTCACATCAAAAAGTCCATCCCACAGGTGGGATTAACAAGCTCTGGGTTTTAATACAATCAATTTGAAAACCAAGCCAATACAGGGGAATCTTTAATTGCCATTACTATCACAATGGTCAAAGGATATGAACAGGCAGTTTTCAGAGGAAAAATTAAACATATTTATAAGCATATGAAAAAATGCTCTTAATCACTATTAATTAGGGAAATGCAAATCAAAACAACTCTGAGGTACCACATCTCACCAGTCTGATTTGCTAAGATGACAAAACAGGAAAATGACAAATGCTGGAGAGGATGTGGACAAATTGGAACACTAATGCATTGCTGGTGGAGTTGTGAACTAATCCAACCATTCTGGAGAGCAATCTGGAATTATGGCCAAAGGGCTATAAATAATTTCATACCCTTTTACCCAGCAATACCACTTCTAGGGTTATATCCCAAAGAGATCATAGAAGTGGGAAAAAACCCATATGTACAAAAATATTTATAGCAGCTCTTTTCGTGGTAGCAAAGAATTGGAAATTAAAGGGGTGCCCATCAATTGGGGAATGGCTGAACAAGTTGTGGTATATGCATGTTATGGAATACTATTGTGCTATGAGAAACAAGGAGCAGATGGACTTCATATTTACATGTAGAGGCTTATACGAACTGATGCTCAGTGAGAAGAATAGACCCATGAGGAATTTGCACACAATTACAGACATAATGCATGTGTGATGACCAACTTTGATAAACTGGTCTCTTCTCAATAATCCACAGTCATAAGTCAACCCCCAAAGACTCATGACAGAGAGAGATGTTTACATCCATAGAAAGAACTGAGTTTGAACCCAGATTGAAGCAAACTACCTGCTCTCTTTCTTTTTCTTGTTTGGTTTTGTTTCCTCTTTCCCATTGTTCATTCCATCTGATACAATCCTTCTTTATAACCTGACTAATGCCTAATGTGAAAGTATTTTGCAGATACTATACTTGATTGTATGCCACCATGGTGGGGGGAGGGGGGAGGGAGAGAAAATTTGAAACTCAAGGAACTATGGTAATGAATCTTGTAAACTAAAAGTAAACAAATTAATAAAGACCAAATTTTTTAAAAAAAAATTAAACTGTCAAAATAGAAAAGGAAATCCAAAAGCTCTCTGAAGAAAATAATTCCTTAAAAATTAGAATGGAGTAGATAGAAATTAATGACTTTATGAGAAATCAAAATATTATAAAACAGAACGAAAAGAATAAAAAAAAGAATGGAATGTGAAACATCTCAATGGAAAAACCACTGATATGAAAAGTTGATGTAGGAGAGATAATTTAAAAATTATTGAAACACCTGAAAGCCATGATCAAAAAAAGAACCTACACATTATCATTCCAGAAACTATCAAGTAAAACTGCCCTGATATTCTAGAAGAAGAAAGTAAACTATACATTGAAAGAACCCACCTATCACCTCCTGAAAGAGAAACCAAACAGAAAACTCTTAGGAATATTGTCCAAATTCTAGAGGTCCCAGGTCAAGGAGAAACTATTGCTAGTCATCAGAAAGAAAAATTCAAGTACTGTGTAAACACAGTCAGCATAACACAAGATTTAGTAACTTCAACATTAAGGGATTAGAGGCCTTGGGATATAATATTTCAGAGGCCAAAGGAGCTAATAATAAAACCAAGAATCATCCAGCAAAATGGAATATAATGCTTTAGTAAAAAAAAATAGATATTCAATGAAATAAAGGGCTTTCAAGCATTTTTGATGAAAAGACCAGAGCTGAATAGAAAATGTGAATTTTAAATATTACTCAAAAGAAGTATGAAAAGGTAAATAGGAAAGAGAAATCATAAGGAACTTATTAAAATTTAACTGTTTACATTCTTACATAGAAACACATTGGTAACACGACACCTTTCTCAGTATTAATATAGTTGAAGGGAATACACACACAAACACTAACACAGAGGGCACAGGGTGAATTGAATATGAAGGGATGGTACCTAAAAAATAAAATTATGGAGTGAGAGAGGAATCCAGTGGGAGAAGGAAAGGGAGAGGTAGAATGGTGCAGATTATCTCATATAAAAGATGCAAAAAAAGCTTTTACCATGATGGTGTGTGTGTGGGGGGGGGGAGGTGAGAGGGAATGAATGAACCTTACTGTCATAGGATTTGGCTTAAAGAGGGAATAACAGGGTATGGAAATCTATCTTACCACACAGGAATGTACAGGGGAAAGAGATAATAGATGGGAGGAGAATAAAAGGGAGGGCAGACTGTGGGAGGGGATAATCAGAAGAAAACACTTTTGAAGAGGGACAAGGTCAAAGGAGAGAATTTAATGAATGGGGGAGGCAGATAGGATGGAGGGAAATATAGTTTGTCTTTCACAACATTACTATTATGGAAGTGTTTTGCATGGCTATACATGTATATCCTATATCAAATTGCTTGCCTTCTCAAAGAGAAGGTAGGGAAGGAGGAGGGAAGAGAATTTGGAAGTCAAAGTTTTAAAAATGATTTTTAATCATTGGTTTTATTTGCAAATGGGAAATAAAATATAAAGGCAATTGGAGTATACAAATATATCTTGCCCTATAGCAAAATAGAAGAGGAATGGGATAAGAGAAGGGAGGATGATAGAAGGGAGGACAGATTGGGAGAATGAATATTCAGAATGCACATTCTTTGAAGTGGGGGGGGACAGATGGGGAGAAAATTTGGAATTCAAAATCTTCTGAAGTGAATATTGAAAACTAAAAATAAATTAACTTTAAAAAGGAAAAGACATTGATGTGGACTATCACATGCACATACATATATAGATATATCATAATGTTATTATTCCAGAGAGATTCCTTGTTAGTTCTGTGGTGGCAAGTGTTGGAGTGGAAATTAAATAAAGCATATTGAAATAATCCTGCTTAAATAAAATTTAAAAAATATTCATTGTTTTAATATATTTTGTTATTTGAGCTATTTTAACAATATATAGTTATTAGGATCTACTCTGAGGGAAAGAGGTCCCATCACATTTCTTGAATGAGTGGTGGGAAAGAGAATTTTAAAAAAGAAAATATCAATTATATGTTGTCTCTCAGGGGTATCTGTCAAAGCTGGAATGCAGCACAAAAATCAATGATTTTGCTGCTGTCAGTTATGTATAATAAAGGCAGGAACATGGAAGAGGAATGGAGGTCAAGAGCACTACCTATTCACTCAGCCATTTGTTTATCTTTTAATTGGGTTTATTTTTATTCTAATCAGGGAGCATTTAAGATGCTTAAGGAAGGATATCTCCTCACACCTCCCATGTGATTTTTTTTTTTGGAGGGGAGGGGAAGTGGAATAGAATCTCTAAAGTGGATTTTAGAGACATGAAGGGACAGTAAGGAATTTACTTCAAATGAATTAGTGGTCAAGTTCACAGAAGGATAAAATGTCTTTATATGTGCTACCAAATGTCCAATGTATGTACCACATCATAAGTCTATTGGTATTATTCCAGTTTTTCTTAACTACCTGGCTGAGGGGAAGGCTCATATATATATCAGCTATGTATTGAAAAGCTTTTAGTTGGGCCAGCTAGGTGGCGCAGTGAATAGAGCACCAGCCCTGGAGTCACAAGGACTTGAGTTCAAATCCATCCTCAGACATTTAACACAAAAACTAGGTGTGTGACCTTGGGCAACTACTTAACCCCAATTGCCCTCCAAAAAGCAAAAAAAAAAAAAAAAAAGAAAACCTTTAGCCCTCCCTTCATAGGGTTAAAAGTTCACTAGCAATTTATACCCAAAAAAATGGTAAGGAAAGAGTAGGTTAGTAACTACAAGACCAGGAGAAAGTTGAATACCAAAATACCTATGATTTTGTAAGCATGGGAAATTCCTATTGTGTTAACTCCATGCAAACAATGCAGACTGCAACCTATGCTGGACTAATTAAATAAGTTTTAATAACTTAATATTTTCAACAAATATACAAATAATTATAAAAAAATACAGAAACAATCACCCCCAACCTTTAGAATACAACTATTTAAATTTTAATTAGAAATATATAGTCTATAAATTCTAGCAAAATAATTTGGTCTGTGTCTCCTTCTGAATCAAACTGTATTCTTTTGGGGCAGCCAGGTAGCACAGCGAGTAAGAGCACCGGCTCCAGTTTCGAGAGCACCTGGGGATGGAATCTGGGCTCAGACACTTAGCACCCACCCAGAAATACCTGTCCATGTAACCTTGAGCAAGTTACTTAACCCCGATTGCTTTAAAAAAAAACTATATTAAATAAAATGTTGTTTTGTTTCATATAGCTACAATAAAATGTCTTATGCTATTATTACTCTGATAACACATCATTTTTTAAATATTTTCTGCATTATTCATACTTACATTTTAATGAAAGAATCATATCACCTTACTTTAATGTATTATTATTTTAAGAACTTTCTCAGTTATTGGACATTTATGTTATTTGTAGTTTTTTTGATATTACAAATAGATTAATTATGAATATTTTATAAAGATGATTCTTTTTTCCCGTTACCAATATCTTTAGCATTACTCAAGGGCAATATAGACAATAAATGAGAGCAAATAAATCCCCTGTTATACTACACCTGCAAAAAAAATTGGGGAGTTTGGGGGGGTGTAATAGAATATGGTCTCCAGAAGACCTGTTAAACCTGAAAGTATCTAAGGTTTTCTTAATAATATAGCATTTTCCCTGAGTCTTAAAGAATATGTAGTATTTCATCTGTTCTTTGGGAAAAACTCCATGAACAACTCCACAAAAGTAGGAAAATGTCCTGTTCTGACAGAAGAATCAGAAGTCACAGGTTAAATTCACAAGGACAAATATCTCCAATGTGAGACATTTCAGGGTTTTTTTTCCCCTTGAGAGAATTTCTTTTAAATTTTAAATGATTTAACAATTACTCTTTCAAGGTTCTAAGAGTCCACAGAAGATGTTAATAAATACCATGGTTAAAACATTCATTTTCCTTTTATATAGTCACAGTGAAGGAGTCATCTGCTTTTTTTCAAGCATCATTAGTCTTGATTGAATCATTCCTCCCCAAAGGGAAGAGGTCAAAGAGTCAAGATTAAGAGAAAAATATTGTGAATGGGAATGGGAATGCTTTGTTATTTACTGTAGTAATATTTTATTCTGTAACTCTATTATATTAAATCATTTGAAGAGAGTGTGTTTTTCCTAGATAATATTACATTTGTTTCATTTTAATGCTGGCTCACTTACCATTGTGTCAGAGGTAGGAAAGATATTTCCTTTTTTTAAAAGAATGTATGAGCAAGATCTAGGACTAGCCTATAACCAGGGTCACTTAAAGAAAATACTGGACACCTCCAGTTCTCCATTAGCAACAACATATGTTCAACCAACTTTTAAAGACCATGTGTGCACTAAAGCTTGCATTTATCTGTGATTTGTGATACATGACCAGCCGTTTAATCTCCAGTAGGGTAACCTAAAATTCTGAATTAGGTGACAATTTCATTTTTAAGTACAAGGAACTTCATTTATATTGAAGTTTGCAAGAACATAGAAGAAATGTGTTCTTGCACTTATCAAAGGTTATGAGTGTCAACAGCATTCCTCAAATATGTTTCTCACTCAGACAAGGAGGGCTGTGACTTAAGAGGCAGTGAAAAGAAGGCTCTGAAATAGGTGGTCTATGCACAAACCAAGTTCAATTTTATTCATTTTAGACATTCAGTCCATGATGGATTTACTGTTAGAATCCATTTCTACATACCATGTTGTGTGAGACATCACAACTTTAGGCAATGATTCTCTGGAATTCTGCAAACCCTAGTGACAGAGTTTTTAAGAAGGTTGAATCAGGAGCTTATAAAATAATCTAACCTTAGACATGTATTTAGAAAATATCTTAGATCACTAGGTGTCTAAATGTCCCATCTCAGTGCCCATTAAAAAGAGATATCCAATCTGCCTTTCCTCACAAACTGAACTACCTACCCTACCACAAAAGTCTCCTATGTTTTCCCAACTCTAAAGCTTTGCTCACGTTATTTCCTATATCTGCAATTCCCTTGTCTCTATCTGACAGTATCACAATAATACCTATCTTTCAATGCCAAGATGAAATATTGCCTTTTATAGGAAGCCTTTAGTTAAATGGTACAGTAGATAGAGTGTTGAATTTGAAGTAAAAAAGACTTGAGTTTGAATCTTGCTTCAGGACTTTACATTCCCCTTGCTAGTCAGGTTTTAGCCTGTCTCAGTCTCAAATTCATTATCTGTAAAATGGGAATGATACCAGGGCACTTATAAGGATAAAATTGCATAATATATGGAAAGTAAAGCACTTTTCAAACCTTAAAACATTAAGCATTGTTATTATTATTGTTATCCCCTCAGTCAGAAATAATTTCTCTTTCATCAACACTCAAAATTTAAACTTCATATTTGAAATAATATAATTAAATTCATGTTTCTTTGTTGCCGCAAGGTGGAAAAATGTGTAAAGTCCTTCTTTTGGAGGCAGGAAGACCCAAGTTGAAACCCTGTCCTAGAAGATTACTTCCCTCTGTGACCCTAAGCAAGTCATTTAACGTCAGCTACTTCTTGTATAAAATGGAGATGATAGTATCCACCTCATAGGGGTATGAGGCTCAAATGAAATAGAGCTTTTAAAAACATTATGTGCTATATAAATGTGGATGATGATGATGATGATGATGATGATGATGATGATGATGATGTTGATGACAGCACTAATGATGATGCTAAACCTTCCTTACAAACTTTCAAGCTTCTTGAGGACAGGGACCATTGATGTTTCTCTTTATATCTCCCATAGTACATTGCATAAACCTTTGCACAAAATCTGAGCTAAAAATAGAGAAAATCAACCAAGATTTTATCCTAAGGTATCAACATTTAGAAGGTACTCATAGCAATTGGACTCTTCTAGCAACCTAGAAACAACTAAGCATAAGATATAATTATAATGATTAATTAGACAAGATAGGTTAATACGAGTGGTGCCCTTTCTCCCTTCTCTTTTCTTTCCCAGAAGATTCAGTCTGTGTATACACCTCCCTGGTACCAGTCTCCCTCTTCCCCCCATCTTGAAACACTTGCTCACTTTCCTTTGCTGTTTCTTTTGGGGTTTCTCCCCATGGAATATGCTCCCTCAGAATTTGTACACTTAATTGAATATCTTTTTAAAAATCTTGCTTTGACATATTTTTTTAGTCTTGTTTCCCTGGCCCATTGTGTGCCCTTTGATTTGGGCAGCAGAATTGTGTGATATGCCCTACCTACAATCACCACAATATAAATATTTGCTAGATTTTCTTAAGTGAATTGGTATAGCTAATAATGTCTTTTGAATCATAAATTCTGAATTATTCTTTAGTGTCACACTCACTCTTATTTTGTTAAAAAGGTCTCTATCAGAAGATTCTTTAGGTTTATGAATGAAGTAATATTCAAATAATAAGATGTTTGCTGAAATGAGATAGAAAAGTGCCACAACACAAGAATAATAACAACAAAGACCAATGTTTAAATGAGAGATAGACAGAGAGACATAGAAAGAGACAGAGACAAAAAGAGACAGAGAGAGAGAGGAGATTTTAGAATTCTTCAGTAGACACAAATGATAACATCTAGTTAATGACCTTGATGTCTGGGAAGCAGAATAAGAAAATAAGTCTAGACATTACTACCTTGGAGAACGATTGTCTCACAACAGTGACCAAATGAAATAAAAGGATAAAGCTCAGTAGGGGAAAAAATGGACTCAGTCTTTCTTATAATAATTTTGAGGTTTTGGTCTGACCTGGCTGGATTGAATCAGAGAAAGAGGCATGTGTTAGAGGAGATTAAAAGCTTTCTACATAGAACTGGGATTTGAAATTATTTAAAGGGGTAGGACAAAATGAGAAAAATACAAAGAGCAAAGATGAAACAAATGGAATGTTTATCCAGAAAATCAAGTATCTACTAGAAGGAAGAAAACAATGAGGGAAAAACTGTGACAGAAAAAAGAAAATGAAGTGAAAATGTCTTCAAAAATATTAAAAGTAAAGCAAAAGTGAAGGAGCAGAACATACAAATTTGGCAGGATCTCTCCTATGGCACTTTACTTGTCAGAAAGAAAACCAATCTGGCCCACCAAAATGGACTTGTCATTGTACAATAGGCAAATGTTGACAGTCAGAGTTCAGTCTGTAAAAGCACTCAAGCAGTTGTTTAACTTAAAACTGTGCAAATCTCTTGAGTCTCTAAAAGTGGTCTGGAAATCTTTTGAGAAGTGAATAGATTTTTTTCAAGAGATCCTTTTTTTGTAATGCCTCTTTCTTCCATATTGACAATACTATGTGACTTTCTACAACAATGCAGAACCAAGTTAGTATCCTGATTAAAAAAATTGCAGGGGCATAGGAAAATAAGAAAGAGGACTTAAAAGGAGAGAAAAAAGCTGGGTTAAAGTTCACTAACATTTTCTTAGTAAGCCAGTTTCAAAGAATATTTGATGAACATAATGGTCCATAAGTTTAACTTAAACAAAAATTTAACTCAGTTATTTTTCATCAGAAAAATGGTTTGAGTGCATATGGTTAAGGAACTCTTCACAGACTTCAGCATATACCTATGCGTTTACAAGTAGCCCTTAATTTTTTTTTACTTAATTCCAATACATCTGTGTGTCTGTGGTTTAAATAAATGGAAAAATAAAATTGAGAATGCTATATCACTACGTTAATTATTAATGGAATAAAAATAGTTGATTCAATATGGTAACTTAAAGCAGGTTAAGTGAAGTTTGGGGGAATTTATCTCTTATTAGGAGACATCTTCCAGACAAGAAAAATAAAGTGATAAAAGCTGAATGGTGACAAATACACTTTCATTGGAACTCCATATTGTCAAGAAAGTTCAATCCTGCTTTCAGGGGACAACTTGATTGTTTTTTTGTAATTAGCAGTGAGTTAGTATTAGTCTTGGAAACAGAAAGACTTGCCTCTGTTACATACTGGCTTTGTGACAGCAGGCCCCTGATTTAACAGCTCAGCATCTCTCATGTAATTCTCCAAGAGTTTAAAGGTGTGAATCTGCATCAGAAGGAATTTCTATAATATGAGACCCCTAAGTAAATAAAATCACAATTCTGGACCCAACATGCACATATGCATTGCATAAATGTAAATCTTTACCTATCTTTTTATGTATATTTCAATAATTATGATGATAATGAGGAGGAAGGGGATGAAAAGAAAGAGGAGGAGGAGGAAGAGATGATGAAGATGATTATGATGATGATGATGGTAGAAGGCATAGTGTAAAATATTCCTATGAAAACACATAACAGTTATGCTGGTACCAAAATGTAGGCATCCCAAATCTTGTTAATAGATTTCTCAACAATGACCTTCATTATTTCATATATGTATATTTCATCATTTCAACTATATGGTACAGGGACAGTGGCTGTAATTTATATGTATGAGGTTATTCAGTTGTTTCAGTCATGTCTGATTCTTCATGACTCCATTTGGGGTTTTCTTGGCAAAGATGTTGAAGTGGTTTGGCATTTCCATCTCTAACTATTCCCAATCATGATGGCTCCTTAGCACAGGACTACAATTCTGTGTTAGTCAAAAAGCATTTATTAAGTGCCTAATTATACATCAGGCACTGTACCAGGAAGCCAGCATATAAAGAAAAAGGCCAAAAATATTATGTACTTTCAAAGAGTTTAGATTTAATCATGGGAGTCATCATGGGCATAAATAAATGTATAGGGACAGAGACTGGACCTGTTTTTTCATTGATACAGGGGATTCACAATGGGGAAGACTTAAAAGTGTTGCCTAAAATAATGATAGGTTAAGTGACTTGTCCAAGGCCATACCACCAGTATGTGTCAGAGACAGAATTTGAATCCAGGTCTTTCTGACTTTGAGGCCAATTCTATACTATGTTAATTAATGTCAGCATTTACTATGCATGAGATATATATGAAGTAAATTAGGATAATGCTCCACAGCTGTGGAAATCAATAAATCCACCATTAACAAAGAGATATTAGAGCAAATTCTTGAAAGAAATTAAAGAATCTGTAAGGCAGAGATGAAGAGAGAGCATAATCCAGATGTGGGACATGGGAGATAGAAGCAAGCAACAGTAAGAAGTCAAGGTTGACTGGCCCTTGGATGAGGTAAAGGGCTCTAAGTGACAGAGGGGTTTCAATTTCATCTAAGTAAGACTAGAGAACTGCCAGAGATGGTCAGATCTATGCTTTCAGAATACCATTTTGGCAATTGTAAGAAGAATTGAGTTGGGAGAAACTTGGAGCAGTGAGACAATTTGGATTAGATTGCAATTATCTCAGCAGGAGGTAATGAGAACATGTCAATGGTGGCACCAAGAGTGGAGAAAAGAATATACATTCATTGGTGATATTTGAAGAACCATTTGATTATTGTGACAATTCAGAATGAATGATCTCCTTAGGCAATAACATTAATTGGGCATCCTTATGTGACAAGTATTTTACTAGGTGCTTTAGAAATATAAAATATGATTTGTGTTCACAAACTACAAACACTGTCTTTTGTACCATGATATCATGCTTATAGTTAACTCTAGGCAATAGACCATTTTGTTCCCAACCATTTTTTTGGTAATAACTTCAGACACAGAGGTTTTCTAACTATTATCTTTCCAAATAACATATGCCCTGTAAAATTATTTTTAACATACGGTGTGCCTGCTAGAAACTTTAAAAAACTGTTAACTAGGAAAACTAAAAACTAATATAGCAAGGAAACTTGCATATTCTAATTTTATTTGCCAAGTTAGTTGTTAATTGTATAAGAAAATAGTCAACAAACATGAAAAATAAAATTAATTGTTATTAGTAGTGTTTTATAAAACTCCACATTTACCTCTAAAAATCTAGAAACTTATCTCTTTTCAAAACTACCCAATGTTCCTCTTTTTAATGACTCACTGTACCTTTTTAATGACCATAGTGTGTTTAGCACCATACCAAGGCCTATAAAGTAGAGAAGTAAAAACTGGAGAATTGATATTTTACTTCTTTATCTAAATATAATATGCTTTATATGCTATAGAAAGTAATGGCCACACATAAAAATCTGGCATGATTGGCATTCTTTCCATCAGAATTCTTTATTAAGATATTTACACATTTAGAAAGAGGACAATATTTAGGAAATTCAGGGGTTTTTTTAATCTGTAAAATGAAGTTATTAACATTTGCATTTACATACCTCAGAATTTTGCCATTAATAGAAGGAATGCACCCAAAGCATACTGTGGACTATAAATCAGCATACGGAAATGGATTTCAGTGATTCAATGATCTATGATTTTGTCAGTATGAGTACTCCCTCCATTACAGCAAATGACAATCTCTCTGTGATGGAGTAACTGATATAACTAGTTATATATAATCAAATATCCATCAGCCTTTTTTTTGGGGGGGGAGAATAAAATATATTGTATTTAATATGTTTTTGTTTGCCTCTGTGTTAAAAGAGTATAATGTGTTCTTTCATGTGGTTTTGCTAACTAAATGAAGACCTCTTTATAAAGGTACTGAGTGAAAACATCAATAATTTCATGGTTTTTATGGATGGTTTTGTTGTGAGAGATTAAATTTATTTTATGTGGTTTCACAAACAATAAATGACAAAGCATTTATTAGGTATTTATTATTTGCAATGCTTTGTTCTATGCGTGGGGATACAGATTGAGTAGGAAGATAGTCTCTGATATCAAAGAGCTCAAATTTTAATATGGGGAAGCAAGAGATATAAGGTTTCAGAGGCAAAACAAATGAAAAGGTATAATGGTCTTCTCCACAAGGTCTTCTTTATAGGAGTTGCTCTCCATAATGACCTCTGAACTGGGAAAAATGGGAAGAATGGTTTAGGGGCACCACAATTCCTGGTATTCTAGTTTCTGGGTTCTTAGATGTCTCCACTTGGACTTGAAGGATATTGGTGTTTGAGAAGATAGTAGTGTTCCCATCTGGCACATGCCACCTCCTATTTCTCTGTCAGGGTCAGCTGATCTGGTTTACCTGTTCTAAGAATATTAGTTGACTGGCAATTACTTATGTTAGTGGACATTTTGTTATTCCACAGCTAGGCTGAATGCTAGATCTCCAAACCTGAGAATATAAAGGGTTGACCACAAGTTGCACAATTTCATATAGCAATATAAACTTGATAGCAGATCCACATCAAGTAGAAAACACTGCCTTATACCCAAAGTTCTACACAAGAACTAGAACTATTAGAATCCTAGAATATCAGATATGTAAGAGACCTTGGAGAAGGTGGTGCTGGTTACCACCATCATCATCATCACTCACATTTGTATGGTTCTTTGTTCATAATAGGTACTTAACAAATGCTTGTTGGATGGTAGCATTTATGGTATTTAAAATCCCACCCTTAATTAAATGTGAATCCCATATCCAACATCTTTGACAATTGTTATTGCTTTCTGGCTATACCAAAATGGTCAAGTCATTTTCAAAATGGAAGAGGAAAATACAAATGTTTGAACATTCGAATCAAACTGAATAGCACAGACTGAAGAATTTATCATTATCTCCATGTAGTAATCCTCCATTTGAGCAAGATGTGATTAGTTTGAAGTCCTTTGTTCTAGAAAAGGACCAAAAAGACATCCCTATGTTGGAGTCAAGGAATAGTAGTCTGACTGTGGCTGATCAGACCAATATGAGCACAGAATGTGCTAGTACAGATCAGACACAAATAGTATATATGAACATTTTGGATGGAAATGTCTAAATTCGTGCATCTCACATTTCTTTTGAGCACTGCAATTCTGTGCATAGAGCACAGTGCCTTCTTTGATGTAAGCACACCATGCTGGGCGGTCCTTTGCCAGTGTCTCCCATATCATGCAAATGATTTAAAAGTTTCTGAGAGTGCCCTTTTATTGCTTCTTTTGACCACGATGTGAGTGCCTTCCTCATGTGAGTTGTTCATAAAATAGTCCTTTCAACAAATATGCATTTGGCATTGGCACAACATGGCCTGCCCATCACAGTTGTACACTAGAGTGGGAATGCTTGGCAGTTTAGCTCTAGAAAGGACCTTAGTGTCCTTATATTGATTATGGTCTGCTGAAGCATGAAAATTTCTTTGAAATCTTCTTATAAGACTACGAAGGTTTATATTTGCACTTTGATGTGAAGGTAGGGCAAATAGGTTTATTTATAGGAAAGGAAGATGCATACAAGCCTTGATTTATTTAGATAACATTTTATACAGTGAGAGAACAGTCCTGATATAGGAAAATGAATGATTCAGCATTTAAGTTTGACAAGAGATGGCTTGAAAAATATTGGGGAGAGGGTCCTACTTCTCCATAGTTTTCTTCTGGGGTAAATGTTTTCATGCATCATTATGGCATTTACACATGCTAGTTTATGGGCTTAGGTATGCTAGTCTGGGAACACATATTACTTTATCTTGAGGGAGATAATGCATTGCACAGTTAATTAAGCACTAGACTTGGAACCAGGAGAACAGTGCTTGACCCCTATGTGTAGGATGTCTGTTCATAGACAAGTCACTTCACTTCTCAGAGACTATTTCCTCATCATTAAAATGAGAAATTCTAATACTCAGCTGCATACTTCACATATTTCTTGTGAGGTGAGCACTTAGCAGACTTAAAGCACGACATTCATGGGACTTATTTGCCTAAGCAAGTCACAACCTCCCTAAGCCTATTTCCTCATCCACTTAATGAGAAAATCAGTATTTTCACTGCATACCTAATAAAATCGTTGTGAAGAAATGATCTTGGAAATTTTAAACACTATATAAAAGAGAATTATTTATCTTTGCTTGAAACTGTGGTAATTATCATCGGAGGAGTGGGAGTTTTATTATTACATAATGCAAACACTCAACAAATGCTTTAATCATATTTCCACCACAGACTATTTCTTCCCTACTCATATTTTGCAATGAGGAAGAATCTCTTTGTTTTAGAAATGAAGGATTATAGTATAAAAAGATTCAGTGAGAAATGCATGAATATGAGAACTTAAATATAATAAAAAGAAATGAGTAGAATGAACAGGAATTGATGGAAAAGTGAAATTGAGAAAAGCAAGTGGTAATGTACCCTTGATAGTATACTGTTGGAAATCTAATTTCAAAAATTAAAATCTGATCATTTCATTTATTTTATGTTCAGAAATTCTTCCCAAACAGGCAGGCAGGTCTAGTGGGTTTCATTGGTCAGAGTTATGTGTTCTGTAAGAATCTTAGCTGAACCTATGGCTACAGTCATATTCAAATTTAACATTTCCTGTAGCTTCTCCAATGAACTGTAAGCTAGCAAGCACCATACCAAGAAGATATTCTGAATTCATCAGAAAGCTGCTAACCTGTATAGACCAGAACTGTTAAAATGTGTAATGAGGTAATATTTTGAGTTATGAAATAGATTGTGCATCTGCAAAGTCCTCTTGCAGGTTTCTCTAAACCAAATTGCTCATAAATCATCTAAAATAAAGCTTCCATCCAACATTTCAAAAAAAAATGATGTGATATACTGAAAGGTTATTGAAATTTGACAAAAAATGGTTGGGAATAATGAGAGTAGGGGAGAGATGACAGCCTGTGATAAACAAATGATAACAAAGTCTAATGTCACACCTGATGGTTCCTATCTTTATCAAAATATTAAAAATTAGACCAAATTTGGAAGAACATAAGTTAAAATGATAGTCTGGCTTCCTTTATTATTTGTTTTAAAAGGTGAACTTCATAAACACCAGGAGATACAATTTAGACTGAAGAATGACAGCATATACAATCTTTACAAAAGGAAACAGAGCCAAGTGAAACTGAAGCTCTTTACTTTCCAACAAAATACAGTCTTCAGGGCTCTTATTCTCATGGTACTTTTTGCTAAATCCTTTAAAGGTTGAAAGCTGTTTAAGCATAATTTGAAATTCTTTGAGTTAAGATAATGTAGAGCCTATAGGACAAAGGAACTTTGTCACCTACTGAATGCTGGATCAGGCAAAAAATTTTGTTTGTTTCTTATGGCAGAATGTAGATGTTATGTCTTAAAATAGCAAAAATTATACGTCTACAGGAAGTTTTTCTGTACTTTCCCAGAGAACAATGGAATTTAACTTTGAATCACATAATTTAGTCCTCTTCTGTGATAATTGAAAGAATTTCAACTGTTATGGATTTTTTTAATTAAAAAAAAACAATTAACATAACCACTAAATGTTGATTCATACCTGTGAGAAATGTCTTTAAAGTCTGTGAAATTTCATGTAAAACTAAATTACAAAAGCTTTTACAGTTCAGGGGGAGGGGGGTGATAAACCACTCACAGACATAATTAACTTTGTTAAGAACAATGAAATTTTAAAAATTAGTATTAGATGCCATACCCATGATATGAATTTATTTATTTTTTTCTTTTCCGTTTCTCTTCTAATTGTTCTGTCATTATCACTAGTGTACAACTCCTTCTTACCCCATTTGGGGTTTTCTTGGAAGAGATAATGTAGTAGTTTGCCACTTCATTCTCCAGATCATTTTGCAGATGAGGAAACTGAGGCAAACATCATTAAGTTGACTTAACCAGTATCATACAGCTAGTAAGTGTCTGAGGCCAGATTTGAACTTCGGAAACTGAGTCCTGGCACTCTATCCATTGTGCCATCTAGTCACCCTATTTCCCTCTTTAAGAATAAGTATATTAGGGGTGGCCAGGTAGCACAGAGAGTAAGATCACCGGCCCCAGAGTCAGGATGACCTGGGATCAAATCCAGGCTCAGATACTTTGCACCCACACAGAAACACCTGGCCGTATAACCTTGAGCAAGTTACTTAACCTCAATTGCTTAGGGGCAGCCAGGTGGCTCAGCAAGTAAGAGCAACGGCCCCAGAGTTGGGATGACATGCGATCAAATCCAGGCTCTGATACTTAACACCATGCCCAGAAATAACTGGCCGTGTAACCTTGAGCAAGTTACTTAACCCCAATTGCTTAAAAAAAGAATAAGTATATTCACTCTGGAGGAATATGACTCTTCTTAACAAATTTAAGTAAAATTCCTTGCTCAAAGTGACCATTTAATGAATATATGCTAAATTAAAAGAAAACACCTTTTATTGATCAGAGCATCAATTCAGTTTATCAAGCTTTTAAAAAATGTCTAATGTGTACAATGTCTTTGGTTTACAAAGATTAAAAGTGCCACAGACATTAAGCAGCTTGTATTCTACTAGGAGGGATAAATGATTGTGATTGAGGAGAGTAGCAAAGAATATGCAGCCATGGGGGCAAAGGAGAGATCTAGGAAAAGAACTCTAAGAAAATTTGAGAATGGACATATTGTGTGCTGGGGGAATTGGAAAAAGCCTTAAATCAGAGATGATACCCTTATCCAAACCATGAAGGAAGAGAAAAGTCTTCAAAGCAACAACTGAATGAGCAACAACTGAATTCCAGACTTGGAAAATGTACAAGTTTTGAGATTTACCAGAGCATAGATTACAAAATGAAGATGAATATGAAATATGCTTTCAATTAGAACCACACATAAAAAATAGTTATGTATAAAATCAAATTTGAATAGGATTAATGAGAGAAATTCATTATGCCCTTTTTGCTTTGAGTCAGAAAACAAAACTAGTGTTGCCAGAGTCCTAAGATTTTGACTATTTTGACTGAACTTAGTCAAGTAGTCAATTTAGTCAAAACAATTGACTGATTATTTACAGAGTTGAAGTCATTCAAAATAGTTATTTTGGTAGTTTCATGTAACACTTCACCTAAAAATGAATTATCTCTTGAATATTAACATAGGACAGTCTTGGTATTGAGGACATATTTTTGACTGTATCAGGTTAACTGTGTATAAGATCTGTCAAAATAAAATGTATTTAACAATATTCAATTACTTCTATTATTTAGATGGTATATGTAACCTGTTTTTATTGAAGAATGTACATTTTAGGGTGGAGCCAAGATGGCGGAGTAGAAACAGGACCTCCATATAGCTCCAACTCCCACCACCTCCAATACATGTAAAAAAAAGACTCTAAACAAATTTTAGAGCTACAGAACCCACAAAGTGACAGAAAAACAAATCTCCCACAGAAGGCATCCAGGAAGGCCAACAGGAAAGGTCTATTGTACAGAGCTGGGAGCCAAACACAATCCCACATAAGTGGGCCATGCAGTTCCTTCCCCAGGGTAGCCCCAACCACCAGTGGCTGGAGCAGACTTCAGGTGAGTGAATTACCAGCAGCTGTGGCAGTTTCCAGACATCTCAAACCATAAATTTCAAAAAGAAAGTAAAAGGTCTGTTGGGAACTGTGTTGCACCTGGGTGGAAAAGAGGTCTGTGCAAGCCCTGCCCCTGGCATGAGAATTGGTGGAGTTGTGGTGGTGGCACTTGCTCCCATGGCTGCTTCCAGAGCTCCTGGCCTGTAGATCATAGGGGGACCAAGTAACCATTCAAAGTGTAATCACTTTTGCTTTAACCTGCTTGTATTTAGATCACAGTCTTGGGTGGTAATCCTGGGGTGTGTGGCCAGTGTGCCAGAGCTTATGGGGGTTACAGGAAGGGCACTCTCCTAACAGATACAGCAGCTGAAAAAACCCCAGCAATTTGGGACATACCTCTCTGCAATCTGGAAGCAGTGTTCTACTGTGGCAAAGAGGTCAAAAGTCAAGTAATTGGATGGCAATATGAACAAGCACAGGAAGCACAAACAAACCATAGAATCCTTTTTTGGGGACAAAAAGGATCAAGGCAAGGAAGTGGGAAGAAGACAGCAAAGTCAGAACTCCTGCAACAAAAGCCTCCAAGAAAAATATGAACTGCTTACAGGCCATGGAGGAGCTCAAGAAGGGTTTTGAAAATCAAGTAAGAGAAGTGGAGGAAAAAATGGGAAGTGGAGGAAAAATGAGAATAAAGCAAGAAAAACATGAAAAGAAAATCAGCAACCTGCTAAAGGAGACCCCAAAAATACCAAAGAAAATAAAATCTTAAAAAACAGACTAACTCTTGGGCCGGCCAGGTGGCTCAGAGAGTAAGAGCACCGGCTCCAGTGTCAGGATGACCTGGGGATCAAATCCGGGCTCAGATACTTAGCACCACACCCAGAAATAACTGGCCGTGTAACCTTGAACAAGTTACTTAACTCTGATTGCTAAAAAAAAAATAGACTAACTCAAATGGCAAAAGAGGCCCAAAAAGCCAGTGAAGAGAAGCATGCCTTAAAAAGTAGGATTGGCTAGATGGAAAAGGAATTTCAAAAACTCACTGAATAGAATAATTCCTTCAAAATTAGACTGGAGCAAATGGAAGCTAATGACTTTATGAGAAATCAAGATACTATAAAACAGATCCAAACAAATGAAGAGAGGTAATGTAAAATATCTCATTGGAAAAACCACTGATCTATAAAATATATCCAGGAGAGAGAATTTAAAAAATTATTGTACTACCTGAAAGCCATGATCACAAAAAGAGCCTGGACAATGTCTTTCAAGAAATTATTAAGCAAAATTGCCCTGATTTTCTAGAACCAGAGGGCAGAATAGAAATTGAAAGAACTCAACAATTGCCTCTTGGAAAAAGATCCCCAAAAGAAAACTCCTAGGAATATTATAGGCAAATTCCAGAGTTCCCAGTTCAAGGAGAAAATACTGCAAGCAGTCAGGAAGAAACAATTTTAGTATTGTGGAAACACAATCAAGATAAACAAGAACTAGCAGTTTCTACATTAAGGGATAGAAGGGCTTGGAATATGATATTCTGGAGGTCAAGGGAGCTAGGACTAAAATGAAGAATCACCTACTCAGCAAAACTGAGTAAAATGCTACAGGGGAAAATATTATCATTCAATGAAAGAGGATCTTCAGGCATTCTTTTTTTTTTTTTACTGTCAGTTTTTAAGATTAGATTACATACCGTGTTTCTCTGATAATAAGACACTGTCTTATTAAAATTTTTGGACAGAAAAACACCAGAGGGCTTCTTTTAATGAACATTGACAGCAATTTTTTTAAACTTTAATTTATTAATTTGTTTGTTTACTTTTAGTTTACAGGATTCAATTCCACAATTCTTTGAATTTCACATTTTGTCCCCCTCCCTCCCCTCCCCCCCATGGCGGCTTATTATCAAGTATAGGATCTGTAAATACTTTCACATTATACAATGGTCAGGTTATAAGGATGGATTGTACCAGCTGGAATGAAAAATGGTAAAGAGGACATAAAATCAAATAAGAGAACGAAAAAGATCAGGTATTTTGCTTCCACCTGGATATAAATTTAGTTCTTTCTAGTTCTTTCTCTGGATGCACGTTTTTCTCTCCATCATGTATCTTTTGGGATTGACTTATATCCCTGTATTGTTGAGAAGACTCCAGTCTATCAAAGTTGGTCATCACACATACGTTGTGTCTGTAATTGTGTAAAAATTCCTCCTGGTTCTACTCTTCTCACTCAGCATCAGTTCTTTTAAGCCTCTCCAGGTAAATATGAAACCGCCTGCTCCCCGTTTCTTATGGAGCAATAGTATTCCATAACATGCATATACCACAACTTGTTCAGCCATTCCCCAATTGATGGGCACCCCATTAATTTCCAATTCTTTGCCACAACAAAAAGAGCTGCTATAAACATTTTTGTACATATGGGTCTTTCTCCCATTTCTATAATCTCTTTGGGATATAACCCTAGGAGTGGTATTGCTGGATCAAAGGGTATGAAAGTATTTATAGCCCTTTGGGCATAATTCCAGATTGCTCTCCAGAAAGGCTGGATCAGTTCACAACTCCACCAACAATGCATTAGTGTTCCAGTTTGCCCACATCCTCTCCAGCATTTGTCATTTTCCTGTTTTGTCATCTTAGCCAATCTGACTGGTGAGATGTGGTACCTCAGAGTTGTTTTGATTTGCATTTCTCTAATCAATAGTGAATTAGAGCATTTCTTCATGTGCTTATAGATAGCTTTAATTTCTTTCTCCGAAAACTGCCTGTTCATATCATTTGACCACTTATCAATTGGGGAATGACTTGTATTCTTATACATTTGACTCAATTCTCTGTATATTTTAGAGATGAGTCCTTTGTCAGAGACATAGGTTGTAAAGATTCTTTCCCAATTTCCCACCTCCCTCTTAATCTTGGTTACATTGGCTTTATTTGTACAGAAACTTTTCAATTTCATGTAGTCAAAATGATCCATTTTACATTTTATGTTCTCTAATTCCTGTTTCATCATAAAGTCATTCCCTCTCCACAAGTCTGATAGGTAAACTATTCCTTGTTTTAGCAGACTGCTTACAGTATCAACCTTTATACCTAGATCATGAACCCATTTAGACTTGATTTTGGTATATGGTGTTAGATAATGGTCTATTCTTCAGGCATTCTTGATGAAAAAACCTGAGCTGAACAAGATAATTTGACTTTCAAATACAAGAAGCAAGAGAAGCATGAGAAGGTAAACAGGAAAAGAAATCATAAGGAACTTATTAAAGTTGAACTATTTATATTACTACATGCAAAAACAATAATTGTAACTCATGAGACTTTTCTCAGTATGAGGATAGTTGAAGGGAATGTATATGTGTGTGTGTACATACATATATCTGTATAGGAGTGTATATGAATGTATAAATATATGTGTGAGTGTGGGCATATGTATGTACATGTATACTTAGAGAGCACAGGATGAGTTTCATATGAAGGGATGATATCTAAAAAAATAAAATAAAGAGGCAAGAAAGGAATTTATTGGGAGAAAGAAAAACAGAGAGATAGATTAGGGTAAATTATCTCATGTAAAAGAGGCAAGAGAAAACTGTTACAATGGAGGGGAAGAGCAGGAAGGTGAAAGCAAATGGGTCAACCTTACTCTCATTGAATTTGGTTTAAGGAGGGAATAACATACCCACTCAATTGGGCATCTTAACCCACAGGAAAATAGGGGGGGAGGGGATAAGAGGGGGGATGATAGAAGGGAAGGCAGATTGGGGGAGAGGGTAAGTAGAATTAAACACTTTTGAAAAGGACAGGGTCAAAGGACAAAATAGAATAAGTGAGGGGAAGGATAGGATGGAGGGAATTATAGGTAGTCTTTCACAATATAACTACTATGGAAATGTTTTGCATAACTACACATGTACAACCTCTATTGAATTGCTTATCTTCCCAGTAGGGGAGAGTGAGGAGCACAGAAGGGAAAAAAAATCTGGTACTTGGAAGTTTTAAAAACAAATGTTTAAAAAATGTTTTTTTTGCACACAACTGAGAAATAAAATATACAGGCACTGGGATATAGAAATACATCTTGCCCTACTAGAAAGTTGGGGTGGGGAGAGGGTGATGAGGGAGGATATAACTTACTATTTTTTGGGTGTGGGGTAGGGGAAAGATGGGGAGAAAAAATTGTAATTCAAAATCTTGTGGAAATTAATGTTAAAAACTAAAAATAATAGGTCCATGGGATGGCCAGGTGGCTCAGCAAGTATGAGCACCAGCCCCAGTGTCAGGATGACTTGGGGATCAAATCCAGGCTCAGATACTTAGCACCACACCCAGAAATAACTAGCTGTGTAACCTTAAGCAAGTTACTTAACCCCAATTGCTTAAAAAAAACTAAAAATAAATAAATTGGGGGGAAGGGTACATTTTATTCATTACACATGAACATGATAATCTTTCTTATTTCCAAAGCAAAAAGAACCATGAGCAATGCTAAAAAATTATGTTGTATTAATTAAATTTGGTACCTGCAGAACCTTGAAACTGGAAAATAAAAAGGGATTTTTATGTTATTATTCCAAGCAATCTGGAAATAAATATGTATGAGGAAGAACCTCAAAGGTTTTTTTCTTTGAATTTCTTTTAGCAATTTGGCAATTTGTTTTTTCATATGGCTATTTATAGGTTGGATTTCTTCACTTGAAAATATCTTTTTCATACCGTGTTTCCCCGATAATAAGACACTGTCTTATTAATTTTTTTGGACAGAAAAACACCAGAGAGCTTATTTTCAGGGGAGGGCTTATTTTAATGAACATTGACAGCAATTTTAATAAACAGGTAAATATGAACAAAAAAATGTACCTTTATTCAATAAGCAAATCACTGGGGAAGAACAGGATGATGCGCTCACTGCTGCAGCTCTGATTGGATGCAGCTCAGAGCACGGCGTGCGTTTCACCCGTGGGGGGGGGGACAGTGCATACAGAGGGTACCGTAATGTAGCGTGTAGTGCAGGGGATCACCTTCACTACAGTAGCAATCTCAATAGGGCTTATTTTCGGGGAAGGGCTTATTTTAGAGGAATCTTACACAGTAAGGGGAGGGCTTATTTTCAGGATAGGTCTTATTATCGGGGAAACACAGGTAGTAATTGACCTTTTATCCTTGGTATAATGTACCAGATTTTTAGACATTTGAATTAAATTTTTATATGTCTGGATTATGAGATATCAGAGAAATTTGTACAAGGTCGTTTGAAATAAATTATTGTGAATTGTCAAAGATAAAGGAAGGAAGGAAGGAAGGAAGGAAGGAAGGAAGGAAGGAAGGAAGGAAGGAAGGAAGGAAGGAAGGATGGAAGATAGCTTAAGGTTAGATTGTGGAGCTCTTCAAATGTTAGTGTAGATTGCATGTTATCATAATGGCAGTGAGTGGCAACTGAGCTTGATCAGGAAAGTGACTTAGTCAGATGTGTTTTAGGAATGTTAATTTAGCAGTGATCTGGAAGATGTATTACAGAAGGAAGAGACTTAAGCATGACATACTGCTTATGATATTAAAAGAGTTTAGAGTGGAGGTGATAAGGGTCTAAATGATGTTAGTGACTGAGAGTAGAGAAAAGGGAATGAATTAAAAAGATGCTATGGAGATATAATCAATAATTCCTAGTTCCTAACTGGATATTGGTGGTGAGAAGGAGTCAAAAACTAAACATCACTCCATGGTGAATGGAAGGAGGTGATCTTGATAGAAATAGGAAGGTAGCAAGAAGGTGGAATTCAAGAAGTTCCATTTTGCAGTTATTCTACCTCAGATGTTTATCCAAGGGGAGATGTCTAGGAGACGTTTGTTTAGTAAGTTTGGAGCTTGGGTGAAACATGTTCAGGAAGGTGGTAGTATTTGGTACAAAAATCAACATGAGACAGTATTAGAATTTATATGAGGTTATATGGCAATGACATTTTAGCATGATCAAGTTGTTAGAAATAAGGCAATTATTTCTATGTGCCTTTTCATTGGTTGTCCCCCAGGCCTGGAATGATTTCACACCTTGTTGCTGCCTCCTGACTTCCCTTCCTGCCTTTAAGTCAAAGCTTAAATCCTACCTTTTGCAGGAGGTCCTCCTCAATGTTAGCACTTTCTCTCTAGGATTACCTTCAATTACCCCTGTATATACCAGATACATGTAGTTGTTACCATATTGTCTCTTCCAATAAAATATGAGCTTCTTGATGGGACTGATTGTTTTTACCTTTCTTCATGCCCCTGGTACTTAGCACAGTTTCTGGAAAATAATAGGGACTTCATAAATGCTTATTGATTTAACTTGACTACTGAGAATAACAATTCCACTTTCCATAATTAGCATCCTTCACTCTGGGTCTCACACTATCTTAAAAAATCTCAATTATCATAGCCTGCTAACGAAGAAGGTACTCCTAATGTTACTGAATAGAAACCTAAGCAATGAGTCTTTCTTGTTTCTTTTTTACCCCCATATTGGGTCAAAATACATATGTCAAATAATTCCTCTGTAGGGGCTATATTTAAAGTGTGCTTAGAAAACAAGAGAGCCCCGAACTAATACTGGAGGGGTGAGAGATTCATCGAATGCTTTTCAACATGGTGTAGGTGACAAGAAGAAATAATAACACATCTCCAGATACAACTGAAACACTGGAAGATTCTTATAACCAGAATGTCAAATTGATAGGTATAATCTTTATCTGTGTATAAATAGAGAGCTGTTGGGGGCCTCCAGGCTTGGCTTTGTGATCTAAGCATCCAAATGAGAGTGCCCAGACTGCCTGGAGCCATAGCTTTAAATCCTGTCAACTCAACCCTTCCTTTTCCTGAAGCAGATACAAGGAGTTTCATGTAGTGTCCTCTGTGTGTGTTGTGGGGATTGGGGGGGGGGGGGGCGGGAATTCTTTCAAATGACACCTTCAAAGCCAAGTGCTAACTGCACTTGGGAGACTTTAAAGATCCTTTTGTCTCTTTTTCTTTCTTTCTTTTTTCTAAAGTACAAGTTTGTTTTTGTTGGGTTCTTTTTTTTTTTTTTGCCACAGCACTGGGAGCTAGACCAAAATAGTGGGTGGCCCAACACCCACCTGATCCCTTTAGGGTATTTGGCACTTTAAAACAATTTCATTCCTTTTATTGATATTGGAGAGATGTAAAAGGGAAAGGGCTAACTTTATATGCAAACTTTGGAGAGATTCACTTTGATAGCAAAAATGGTTGAGCCACTGTAAACCCTGGTTTATGGATTGAAAAGAAAGGAAGCACCATAAGGGAAATCTACTATGAACCACCTGGGCTGATGAGAAAGTGAAGGGTGGAAGAAATGCACAAGTTATCACACCCAGGGGGACTTTAATCACCCAGGCATCTGCTAGGGAAGAAGCTAGGCACACCTCATTAAAGGTACTCCTAGGTTACATCTTTGACAAGTTAATGGTCCAGAAAGAATTTTTTTTTAACTGCAAGAGAAAAATGCATCTTGATTTTATGGAAAAGCTTGCATTGAGAACATGCAAATAAGAGGATCCTAATTTTATAACTATGAAGGACCTATAACACCAATATTTCCCTTATAAAATGAGGGGATTTGCACAAAGTTTCATAATTAAGATAGTGACAGAAACTCTGAATTCCAGCTAATGTTCATTTTCAATGTACCTCAGAATCTTTCAGAGAATGACAGTCTTATAAACTGAATAAAAACTAAAACTGATGTCTCAGCATTGGAACTTTAATGTGTCAGGGGGCTCAAGCACTTAGGAGAATTCAGTGGTAATCAGAAAATCAATTGTTTTCAAAGATAAGTACCTTGGTCTGCTAAATTACCATGCTATCACAAAATTGCCCTTTGGGTGAACTGAGTGCTTCCATCAATAACTAAGTATTTATTTTCAATCTGCTTTGTGGCAGACACTGTAATAGACACTGGGCATACAAGGATGAAAATTAAACCATCCCTGCTCCCCCTGCCAGGAGTTTACATTCTCTCTGAGGTGACAATAAATATGTATAATAATATAGTAGCTAACCTTTATATAGATTTTGAGGCACTTTTCATATATTACGTCACTTAAGTTTCCAAAAAATCCTGTGAAGGAGCTGATATTAGTATCCCCAATTTACTGGTGAGCAAACTTAGACTGCAAAAGTTTAAGTTATTTGTAAGTACAGTATCTGAGGAGGAATTTGATCAAGCCCACTACTCTATCCAGAAGTATATCTCCCACATATAAGGGTATGCAAAATAATAGGTAATGAGACAGTTGGAAAAAGGAAAAGCCTTGAGAACATGGCATTTGAATCAAATTATGGATTCTAGTGAGAACAAACTGGAAAAAAAGTGAAGAGAGAGGTGTTGGAGTATGGAAGGGTAGTTTGACTAAAGAACTGAAGATTTGGAAGGAAGTAAAGAAATAAGCATGGAATGGTAGGTTAAGAGTACATTGTGAAGGGCTTCAAAAGTCAGAGAAGATGACATTGGATTCTAGAAGTCATAGGGAGCCATGGGAGATCATTAAACAGGATTAAACCTAGGTTTTAGGAAAATCACTTTGGCAACTGTATACAAGATTCATTAGAGATAGGAGTAATTTGAGAAAGGGAGGTCAATCAAAAGGCTATTATGGGATGGAGATGATGAGGAGGTGGCAGTGTGAGTGAAGAGAAGGGTGCAGGTGAGAGAAATGCTGAAGTAATTTCCTTTGGAAATTATCAAAACATAACTACAACACAGTAGACACAATTGTATGATTCCTTTCCATTCTGGTATTCCAATTTCTGACCAGAAATTCAACATACTAGGAACGCATCCCAAAATATCTACATAAAGGCAGATGCTCCAATAACACAGCTACAACTACAGCACTAATCAACCTTACAAAGTGAATTCTTATTGGAGTTTATTTCTCCAGCCACTTATAAGCTACTTCATGGTAAAAATTCCAGGCAGGAATTCATCTTATATCCATTCTCCTTTTTAAACATGGCAACTAAATATCTCCCCCAGCAAAATATCTCCTCATCAGGATGATACAGTTACTTCTAATGCAATTCATCTGCTGCCTTTCAGTAAAACTCAATTTATTTTGTCACAGTGGTAATGGCAAATATGAAAATATACCCCATTTGGAAAATGCAAAAATCCCAAATTACTTTGAGAGATGCCTTAAAATTGTACCTATATTATATAAAAATGTGCATACACATATTTACTCACATATACATTGCCAAAGGTCATTCCTAAGAAGATAAGTGGTCAACGGACACAAACAGTTCTCAAAAGAATTACAAACTATTAATAAAAACTACATGAAAGGTTGCTCCAAATCAATAATGATAAAAATAAATCTAAATCAAACTAGGATATTTTATCTTACAACCAGCAAATTGGCAGAAGACAAAAGATGAGAATAGTCAGTGTTGAAGGAGTTGTAGGAAGATAGATATACAAGTACAGTGTTGTTGAAGCTGTGACCCTTTTAGAAAGCAATTTAGAATTATATAGATAAAGTGACTGAAATGTCCAGACTCTTTGACTCAGGAATTCCATTACTAAACATATGCCCCTAGGAATTAATTGATAAGAACAAAGTCTCTGTGTCTGTCTCTATCTCTGTCTGTCTGTCTTTGTCTCCCTCTGTCTCTCTCCCTCTCTCTCTCTCTCTACACACACACACACACACACACACACACACACAAACACACCACAAATATTTGTACCATCACTTTGTGGTAGAAAAGATAGAAAAGAGCTAAACACAAAGTAGATTCCAACAAGATAGTGACTCCAAAATGAAGGAGATTGTGGTACATAAAATACCAGAGCATTGCTGTGCTATAAAAAATAATAAATAGGAAGAATACAGAAAATCATGGAAAGATTATATTAATTATTACTTAACGAAGGAAGCAGAGCCAAGAAAACATACAAAATTAAAGAAACACATTTATTAAGTATATCCTATGTGCCTAACACCTTGCTAAGGGCTTTAAAAATATTGCCTCATTTAATCTTTGCAACAACCTTTGGAGGCAGATACAGATGAGGAAACTTGGGGAAACGGGCTCCCAAAGTCAAACAGCTTGTTAAGTGTCTAAAATCATATTAGAAACCAGGTCTTCCTGACTAGCAGGTGGCTAGTTGGCACAGAGTATTGAGTACTGAACCTAGAGTCAGGTAGACCTAAGTTCAAATTTGTCCTCAGACACTTACTAGCTGTGTGACCCTGGGCAAATCACTTACCACTGTATCTCCTCTATAAAATGAACCAGAGAAGGAAATGGCAAATCACTCTGGTATCTTTGCCAAGAAAAACCCCAAATAGAACCATGAAAAGTCTGAAATGACAGCATCAACAATTTCTTGACTCCCATTCCTAGGCTCTGTCTACAACAATATAAATAGAAAGAATGGAATTATGAAGAACAAGCATGGCTCCAAAGAAGAGACATGTCCCTCCACTTCTTTACTGAGGTGGGAGGTCCATTGGTATACTACATTGCCTATATTTTTTTAACAGTTTTCAATATCCTGAGAGGTTTTACTATTTTTCTTTAAAATACTCTTTTTATATGGGGTAATTCTATAAGAGAAGAGGGACACTGGGAAAAATTTAAGGTAATATTAAAAACAAAGTCTATCAATAAAATTTATATTTAAAAAATAATCATAAGAAAAATACATATGTGATGATTAGAGAAACAAGTCACTAAGAGTCAAGAATTTAAAATAGTGGGGCAGCCAGGTGGCACAGTGAGTAAGAGCGCTGGCCCCGGAGTCAGGAGACTGAGGATCGATTCTGGCCTCAGATACTTAGCACCCACACAAAATAACTGGCCATGTAACCTTGAGCAAGTTACTTAACCCCAACTGCTTAAAAAAAAAGAATTTAAAATAATCATGCATGTATTTTTAAGAGTTATCTAGAGAGCTCATGACATATTCGAAAATAGCAACAACAAATAAATGAAGTCGAAAAAGAAACTGACAAGACTGGGTAAAAATGTGCAAGGTCAAAATTGTTTAGAGAAAAAAAAACTGTTTCTGCACCATGGAATTAGTTCATGAAAGCCAGAGGAGTTAGATTTAAAAGTTATCAAAGTAGGAGACTTATCTCCTCCTTATCCTGAGTACTATGAGAATTAGCCAAGATTCCTTTCAATGGTTTGATTGCTTTGCTGCTTTAAAAAAAAAAAAAGGAAGATGTAAATGGAAAGCAGAGGAAGTGTGGTAGGTTAGGGACACACATTGAAGAGAATGAAAAACACCTTAGTCAAAAACAATTAGTGATTTCACTGTGGCAAATTCTGCCTTATTTTCTTTTTTTAGTAGAGCATACATTCTGTAAAGAAATAAAATGTTATAGAGGGAATCCTATTCATAGGCATCATGTTTTAGAGATGTAGGTAAATCAATATCATTGTCTTGGAGCAGAACCTCTTTTAACCAAGTTGTTCATATGAAGTTTCTGAGGAGGCAGTAAACTTAGTACATCTTAGTGTGTGATGGGTAATGTGACTCTGGGCTTGGTGTTAGGAAGATCTGAGCTTAATTTCTGCCTAAGAACTTATTAGCTATTTTCCTTGAGTCAAATAATTTTACCTCCTTAAGAATTAATGTCCTTATTTATATAATTGGATGAGTTGGACTTATCAGTCTATAAACCCCTCTTAGCTCTAAATCTATGATCCTCAGCAGGAATTTGGGCTCTCAGGATTCCCATCACCTGTTCACCTGGGAGTTGGGAAAGTCCAGGTATGCATTGGCATATTTCAAAACTAAAGCTGGCATATTTTTAGTATAGCCCATTAGTTCTGACCCATGGTACCTAACCAAATTCCTCTTAGTCTCCCAATGAAGGTGTTAGGAATTTATGTCAAGTCTATTGGACCATAGTGCCTAGAGATATCTCTGTTGGTTTCTGGCATTTCTTCAAGATTTTCTTCCTTCCTTCCTTCCTTTACTTCCTTCTTCCTTCTTTCTTTCTTCCTTCTTTCCTTCCTTTCTTTCTTCTCTCTCTCATACACACACACACACACACACATACACACACACACACACACAAATAAATATCAACCTCTTAAGCAACCTGAATGTAACTCCACCCCTAGCCCAAGTCAGCTAGGCTTTGGTGGTTCCCTGAAAGCCAGGCTTCTAAAGCTGCATGTTGAATATATTGAAGCAGGCATTCTTTTTTGTTTGAGAAAGCTTTGAGTCTGGGACATTGTGTAAAGCATCTAAGAGGGAAATGTGACTTAAAATTGGTGGGGAAACTGCCAGAAAGGTAGGTATAATTAGATGTGATAAGAGAAGTAATGGGGGCAAACTTTTGAATGCCTAACAGACATCTATGGAGTAAAAGTCATGAAGGCAGAGCTGATTTTTCAAAATGTCCCCTGATTCCCATCACCTACCATTCTATTATCTACTAAGAATTGACATTCTCTTATGAATTTTTACCTTATTCTCTTCTTAGTTGAGCTGAGTATTTAAGTTCTTGAGGAAAATGATCCATTTTTATTCTATCATCCACCTTAATATTTATAATTTCTATAATTTCTCTGACAGATTTCTTAAATTAACATGCATTTGTTAATTATATTTGATTGTCTTTTGTGTACAAACATCTGGTGTGAGGGAGTTTAAACAGGCCAAAACAAGCTATTATCTCCCTGATCTAGAGCAAGACAACTCCAACTCAGAGAAATCCAGAAAGATGCCTTTTATTTGGAACCCTCTAAAGAGCATCCATTGTAAGCCTAGCCTGCAAATATCTGATGAATAGTATGCATACATTTATGAATACATATGTGTATGTATGTGTGTATACATATGCACATGTACACATACACATGTGTGTATATTTATACACAAAAATATATGCATATGTGTGTATGTGTAAAATTCTAGACCAATTCTCTCTTGGAGATACAACAGCAAAAGTGAAAGAGCCCAGTCACAGCTGTCTTGTCTTTCTACTCAGTCCAAAGGTGGAAACTGCTGTATGTCTTAGAGTATGTCTTAGAATAGGGTTTTTCAGATCTCAGATCATATCTATCCATATATATCCTTCCAATTAGGACTTCACTGATCCTTGTGCCTAGTTTAAAACCTGTGATATGAGAAAATCAATGGTACACAAATATAAAATCAAATGAGGAATTTGAAACTCTCATATATGGCTTGACCAGCTGTGAAGGGACAATGGGGACATTAAGAAGCAAAGGGATTGATTAGCAAACTGGGAAACTCACTTCTCCCTAATAGCAGGAAAGGAGTTGCGGTAAGAGGCAATGTTCTTGTCTTCTTTAATATTACTTGGTCAGTAATGCAGAATAAGGCCAATCCATGGTTGACACTTTGAACTCATTCATCATTAACTACTGTTGTCTATTGCCTCACCCGTATGATTTAATCACCCACTAGCAGCTGTCAGCTCCAAAGATTTCTTCTGCCCAGAAGGATATTCAATGGTAGGAGTTAGACAGAAAGAATTTGGGCAATTATCTGTCAACCCCAACTCCCTCATGCAACTTTTAGATAAATACCTAGCCTCCTCAAAGCGTCTATGTCAATGCCCCTGTGGTTGAGATAAAAAAGGAGAGTTATAAGCTAGTACTCTACTAAGAAATTACTTTCCTCTGCTGTTAAGAAAAGTTAACAAGCATGAATCATAAGTAAAAACCATTTAGAGTTCTGTTTGATTTTTATAGCCTTTCATAATCTGGTCCCTTTCTCCTTTTGCATTCTCTATTACTCCATTCCATAAGGATCTGTCCATATGGATTTCTTGCTATTTCTGTAATACTACATTCTATCTTCCAAATCTCTACCTTTTCATGGCAGATCTCCATGCCTGGAATTCTCTCCCTCTTTATCTCTGCCTCTTGGTTTTCCTGTGTTCCTTTGAGATTCAGCTCAAATCCCACCTTCTTCAAGAGACTTTTCTTTGTCTCCCTTAAGGCTAGAGCCTTCCCTTTGAGGTTATATTTTTACTAATGAGATTTTGTATGCCTATAGTTGTTTGCATGTTATATCACCCAATATAATTTGAGCTTTTAAGGGGTAGGAACAATGTTTTCATCTCTTTTTGTATCCCCAGTAATTAGCAGTGTTGCCTGGCACATACAAAGAATTAATTAAATGTTCCTTAATTGATTATTGATTAACCTGAATGTCTCAGGGATTTGTGCAAAGAACCTATTAAGAGTCTCCAGGGTGCTAGTTTCTTAATTGGCCTGATTTTTTTCTCTTCCCTCTAGTCATCCTCTTAGTTCCTTTTGATATTTGGCAGGGATAAGATCTATTTAGATTGTAGTGCTGAAGCAACTGACCCTTCCTCAAGCAAGATATATATGTTGTGAACAGAGGAAACTCACGTTACTACCTTTCCCCCTGAAATGTAAATTCTGCCTCCCAGAAAATTCTAGAAAGCAGGGTTGGGGGATGCTGTAATTATGGGAAACAGAAAAAAAAATCTGAATAATGTCAGCTACCTCTGTGTGTATATTATATAAACTGTTGATGCTTGTATAATTAGAAAATGTGAAGATGAAAGAAAGTAAGGCATAGTGGATGTATAGAGCCAGCCACACCATCAAGAAAGGTTCGTATTCCACATCTGAGACATACTAGCTCTATGAGCCTGGGCAAGTCATTTAATTTCTCTTTACCCAAGGTCATCCTCTCTAAAATAATAAGTTGTAGAGCAACTGCTAATCTACATTGGCAGTGAGAATTTATTTAAAAGATAACTATGCACAGCAATGAAATCAGTAGATGAAGAAAAAAACTACTTCAATATAAAGGTGATTGTTGTTCAGTGCTGGAATGGTTTGACATTTCCTTCTCTAGCTGATTAAGGCAAATAGAGGTTAAGTGACTTGCCCAGAGTCACATAGCTAGTAAGTTTCTGAGGTTGAATTTAAACTCAAGTCTTCCTTATTCCAAACCCAAAGTTCTATCTACTGAACCATCTAGCAGCCCCTAAAGATGATTATGCAATATAATTACACAATTGTATTAATTGTTTGGTATAATGACTCTGGATATGCTAAACAGTTGTCTCCAAATAGAAGGAAAAAATCCTAATATAATAATGCATTTCCTGAGCAAAAATAATACATTATATAATTTTATATATATATATATATATATATATATATATATATAATACATACAATAGTCAGAAATTACGTTTGGGAGAGATTGCATTGATATAGTGAATAAACAAATGACTGAAAAAGCATTTAAGTGCTTACTATGTACAAAGCAGTATATGGGAGAAACACATGGAGGGGAGATAGTTTCCTTCTCCCAAGGTTCTCACATTCCTAGAGGGAGAAAATACGTATACGACCTTTCAGTTATAAAAAAAAAAAAATGGAAAGGTTCTATGGTCCTTGAGGTGCAATGGAAAGCTGATGGTAATGCATCTTCTAATGTAACTTGCATTGATAAAACCATATCCTTTTCTGATGTTGAATTGTTTGACAATACCATGGACTTTAGTGGCAAGAACTTTTATATTCTAGGTCTTCCAAGAACATGCTTGTTAAGAACACCAATGATATAGTACCTGCAAATTATTGACAGTTGGTCCCTAGTTAGAGGTAGTGATAGAAGTTTTACCTCTCCTGGTACATGTTGCTTCCTCTCTCTCCCTCAGAATGCCTTGTTGCTTTGTGTAGGCTGGCTTCCCTGACCTATTGTTAGAAGTCCATAGGGATGGCTGAGTTCTTTTTCCCAGCTCCACTTACGTAAATGATGTCCTTGGGGGTCAGAATGGGGATAGCTAGAAGTAGAAAGAGTGGTTGGATGGAGTTGCTATTGCTCCCTGCACCTTATGTGTCCACTGATAACAGTTGATTAGCGTTGGGTTTTGGTGATATTGAATAGGATCATTATCCACAGGACTTGCTCCCATCATTGATGGCTATAGGATTAAGTCTGAAAGCAGGCCAGCAATCAAAAGGATACTGCTATATCCTGGACTCTTTGCTTCAGGATGCCCAATGCAAAGTGTTGGGGGTCAAACTATTTCCTCATGGGAAAAAAAAGAGGTTTACCTAAAGATAAAATGAGATAAAATCTATGAAGTCCTATAGAAATGTAAGCTATTGTTTCTATGATCAGTCATACAGATCATTGTAGAGAAACCTAAGACTCCTACTTTGTGTTTAGGTATCACTATTCTACCAGGGAAAACTACATGGATATAGTACTCCAAAGGCAAGTCCAACATGCTGAAATGACTGACAGATTTCCTGACAGCAGCACAGTCAATTAAAAAATAAAGGTTTTGCCTTTCTGCTTGTCTTAAGACAATGTGTTAGAATATAATGTGAAAAAATCATTATAACCTCTGAACCAGGGATAGAATAATGAATGTTGTATTAATTAAAATCAATTTTGAAAAATTCCAACATCTTTAGAAATCCATAGAGAAGGAATTCTAAATACTGCATCTCTACTTCTCTTTCTGGTATATATATATGCCCAAAGAACATAGAATTAGATAAGGAAACACAGAAGACAAAGAAATAAAACAACTTTTATAGACCAATGAATCCATTATTTAACACTCCTGTGGGAAAAGAACAAAAACATGAACATAAAAGGTTAGGATGGGGATTTGTCATAGGAGTCTACCAGTCAGTTGAGATTGAATACATGAATATAATCCTCAAATGGCTTATTTGACTTAAATATTTAATCCTGGAAAATAAAACCATTCAGCTGCCCCTATTCCAGATAAAATATCTATTCAGGTACATACTGGACCAGTTCATCACTAAGCTCCTTTTCAATTCAGGTTCTATGATTCAGTTTCTTACCAATGAAAACTACTTGAAAGTTTGTAAACAAATAAAAATAAGTGAGATTTTTAAGAGACCACAAACTTTAATAAATAAAATATAGTTACTACCCAAAATTAATGAAAAGAATATGACACAAAAAATGGATTATTATATTTTAAATACACCTAAATTCTAATTACAAAAAAATAACAATAACGACAATTTGGAATCCAAGAAAATGTTTATTTTTCTAGAAATAAAGAGAAACCAGGAAGTGACACAAATAGAGGGTGGCAAGATAATTTGTGGTTTTCATCATTCTGGTGTGAAGGCTACTACATTTTTTTCCAAAGGATGCCTCATAAAAGAACAATTGTAACATACAGAGGGGGTAATATTTTACCAGCTATATTGGTGTTGCTCCATAAGAGAAAAGGTAGCATCACTCCTTCCCTTATGCCAGGTATGTTGTATTATTTTAATGGATCAAATATTAAGAGAATATGAGTGTTTTAAATAAATCTTTTTAAATCTAGATATATCAGAAGACTTTTATCATGCTTACTGTATGACCTCCCATTCTTAGAATTCAGAATACTAGTTGTATTGTGATTACAATTTCTATAAACTCAGAAGAAAATATCTAATCTGATTTTTAAAAATACAACTTTCCATATCTCAGATGAAAATTTCTATCTAGAGTTTTGATCATTCATAATGTCTAGAAGAGCACAGAAAGCCAAAGATAAATATCAGAAATATGTGCAGCTCAAGGAACAAAAGGGCTTTTTATGTTTCATGCTACATGCACCTATTACTGAAACAAATATGAGCATGAATATGTTTATTCCATGTCCCAAGAACACTTTGTGATGGTCAATTACTAGTCTGCTTCCTAGAAAAGGATACAAAACATACAGGAACAAGAGCCAACCTTATGCTATGCAGCAAAACAACTTGTCATTCCAAACTTTTATTACATATAATGGTCATCAGTTTTCCCTGGCCTGATTGTGCAGTTTGCAATGTCACAGGAATCTGCATATGATACTAGTATCATATTTGAGATGACTAGAAAAAAAATTCAAGAAGTCATGTGCAATTGAAGTGAATTGCTAGAAAGTTTTGTTCCAGAGAGAATCTTGAAGCCCTCAGCAATGACTTTGAATAGCAATTAAAAAATGTTCCTTAAGAGCAAATCATTATCATGGAATGACAATGAATAAACCAATCATCTCCCAATTTATGAGGATCTCAATGGGTAGACTATCATTTTCCTTTGACTATAAATATATGTGTGTATATACACATATATATGTATGTTTGTATATACACACACATGGGTGTATATATATACATCTAGAATATGTATATATGCATGTGTGTTAACATATATACACACAGATGTGTCTATATACACCTAGAGTATATACATACATGCATACATGTATGTATGTATGTGCGTTTATATGCATGCACACATACACACTTACATATACTCTATGTCAGTTTTAAGACTTTTAATTCCTTGAGGGCAGGGACTCACTTTTTACCCCTTAATTAGTTATAACATGAACATGGTACTGTGCATGTGATCAGACTTGAATAAATACTCATCTACTGTGTGAATGAAAATTGCGGCAAAATTCCATTTCTTTTTCCACCCTCAATATCAGAATGCAACATTGAAAGTAGTCTATAATGCCCAAAGATAGATAAGAGGGAGACAGGGAGGGAGGGAAGGGGGGGGGAGACAGAGAGAGAGAAATGGAGATCTTGGTACCAATAAAGTAAGTATCAAGGTTTGTGCAAATGAGAAAAAAACTATTTGTCACCAAGGCACAGATATATTGAATATGTACAAAGAAAAACTCATTGTTCACAAAATTCACTTAGGTTATTGGCCTTTGAAATGCAGCAAAATTTCTACCATGGAGTTGCTGTGTTATGTGTTATCTTGGGCAAGTCCCTTAGTGTTTCAAATTTCAACTGTGTGTGTGTGTGTGTGTGTGTGTGTGTCTGTAAAACTGAGTGTAAGAGAGAGAGGGAAGGAGAGAGGAAGACAGAGAGAGAGAGAGAGAGAGAGAGAGAGAGAGAGAGAGAGAGAGAGATGCAATGAGTTACAGTGAATAGAGAGAAGTTTCGGAAAACCTATAATCTCTGGAAGCCTGGTTAGGCTGCTTATCTTCTCAGTAAGTCTAGGCAACTCTCCAAGACCCTAAGTTTCAGAGTAGGTACCAGCCTTTATTGGTAAAGGGAGTACCCTTTACTAGAAGCTTCCTAAAAAGTAAGGAAGTTGCAAGTCCAACTATTTTTTTTCCTTGTATAAATTCATACTTTCTTCTTAGATCCTTTATGGATTTTGAGAGTGAGGTTGTAATATGTTTTGAAATCAAATGAAAGGTGCCATGTAAGAAAAAAACAAATATTGACACAATTTTTATTAAAGAAATTCAAACAGCTCCTACAATTCTGATTTGTTGTTTCCCCATCTTTTCTTTTGTTTTGAATACATTCTAGAGCCACAACATCTTGAGGTATTAGCACATAGTTAACAGGTAGAGTACAGGTAAAAAAATTATCTCTTTATGAACAAGAAGAGGAAACTCTTATTATGTTTGCTTTCCAAATGATTTTTTAAGAATCCCTAATGTTTTCTATCCAATTTCTCAGCACATATTTCTTCAATATCTTTAAATATAAGATGTGCTCTTCTATCGGAGGAATATCTGTGATTAAATAATTCAATAGTCAAATCGAAAAACTTTTTGTTATTCAAAGGAAGATATGAAAATATGTTTTTTTTTCCATTTAGAATATATATTTCTATATTTGCAAGTACCAGAAGGTCAAACCTCCTGCTGTTTGTTTCAAACAGTGGATACTCTGTTACCATCAACTGAGACATAAAACTGGTTTGACTTTTGTTTTCCCTTAGTGTTCTTCCTGGAGCTGATTGATGGACAGGATATTAATACTAAATCTGCATAAAACTATAGAATCTTAATGGGTTTAAAAGAAGAAAGAAAGAAAGAAAGAAAGAAAGAAAGAAAGAAAGAAAGAAA
>NW_027186540.1:10177232-10187216 GCF_028583685.1 Petaurus breviceps papuanus
GGAAGGAAGGAAGGAAGGAAGGAAGGAAGGAAGGAAGGAAAATAATTCAGATTTTTAAAAATCCTTATTTTTAAAATTGAATTGCTCTTTCAAATTTATCTGGCCAAAATGTGTTGAATTGGAAGAAATGGACTATCAGTAAAGCAGAAAGGACTTGGATTGTAACAATTGCTTTTCAATTCTGTAAAACTCTTGCATTTTGAGTAGAAAACTGAAAGGAAGAAAGTATCACAAGGTTAGCCTGAGTGATCTCTGTACCTTTGAATTTCTGCTAATGGACACTGTCCAGGTTAGCAGAGTCACTTTTCAAGCAAGCATTAAGGTATGATAGTATCTTTATATAATTTAAAACACATAAATTAAACTAAAGTTCTAACTGAATCAATGGAGATGTTCACATAAGGTTATTCAAGAAAAACAAAACAAAATAAAAATGTAAGTACTAAATTACCCAAATTGCTCCAGTGAGCTAAATAGAATAATGCTAATTTGGCACATTTTTAGACATTGTCAGTTAGTTAAAGTTTAATGCATTAGGGACATAATTGAATGAAATTTATAGTCAGCCTGTTTTTACTACCATCCCAAATTTAAATTGAATAATTTATTTTCCTAAGTTCTTAATATACTGCCAAAAAGTGATTTATTCCTAGAGAAAAGTAAAACCTACTAAATGTCGAGTTATTTAGAAATTCACTTTGATCTTTCAGAATTAAATGTCTAAATTTTTCCATAAATAAATAAAATTTCAGGTTTATTCAAAATAGCTATGTGATTCTCCCCAGTTTGTGTTGTAAAGACACTATGAAAACTATGAAACCTATATTATTTTTTCATACCAAATTCATTAATTGATGCAGTATATTTAAAAAAAAAAACATCTTATTCTTCATTTCTAGAATAGCTAGTTAAGTCCCCTTATTTCAATGTTGGAAATTATTTAAATGAATAAAAATTTATTGTTATGTGAATAATAAAATAATCCTTCCTTTTGTTAGCTGTCATAAAATGACTTGTTTTATCATGAATTTTCCATATAAGATTAAAACTTTAAGAGGTCAAACTTTTCTATTTTATGGAAATCTTTCTCAAAAGTAAGAATGTTTCTTTAGCTTTTAAAATAATGCCAATTAGTAATTTGACCATTTATTCATGATTCAATTATATTAAAGAGATTATTATATGCTAATATTATATAATTATTTCATCAGGATTGACTAAGGTGTATAGAATTATTCATTCATACTCTAAGTGCCAATACAATTCATTTTCTTGTTGACATCAGGCAGCCAAGAAATATAGACCTCCCAGTTTAGGATGAACCTCAGATATTATCTTATCCAACCTCTTTATTTACAGATAAGGAACTTAAGGTTCTTTCTTGCCTAAGATTACACGGTGTAAGGCGTGGCCAGGTGGCTCAGCGAGTAAGAGCAATCACCGGCTCCAGTGTTGGGATGACCTGGGGATCAAATGCTGGCTCCAACACTTAGCACCACACCCAGAAATAACTGGCCTCGTAACCTTGAGCAAGTTAGCTAACCCCGATTGCTCATTAAAAAAAAAAAAAAAAAAGATTACACGGTGTAGATCCAAGGCTAAAACCCAGATTTCCTTACTCTCACTTCCATGTTTTTTTTTTCTGTATTTGTTTTGTTTTGTTTTATTTTTCTGCCAGATCTAGTTGCTTGCTTTTCCTATCACTATACCTGTCTCTTGCTGTGTGGTCTTTGCCTTCTAATCCTTTGTCTCTCATCAGGAACTAGGAACTAGGTAGTCTATGATTATCTTTGCCTAATTACTTTTTAAATTAGATAGCCAACATTCTTAGAATAGTGTGTAAAATAGGGTGATTGGTTTAAGTTCATTGTTTCTGAATCAACCCTATTGAGTAAAGCATATGAGATTGCTGAGAGTTCCTTCATCTGCTTAGAAACTTTTTTTTTTAGTGTCTTCAGTGTTTAGAGCAGCATTTATAGAATTTTAACGTAGTTGAGATTGTGGTATTTTTGAACTGATGCATAGAGATGAGATGTTACTATATTTTCATATATGTCTGCACATCATACATGGACTGACATTTTTTTGTTCAGATTTTTAGAAATATTGTTAGAGTTGATCACTTGGTCAAATGAATTGTCATAATATGAACTGATCACTAACATGACCAAAAAAGGTCAACTATTTAAAAACATTATTTGAATGTTTCATTTTCCATTCTAAAGATCACCTTTTAAAAAAGTATTACAGTAGCACTTTTATAGAAAATGTAAAATTTATTATGCTATAAATATCAAGATAAAAGCATGTAAATTTTCTTGCAAAATTTCATTCACAAAAATGCTACAAAATATTTTTTTCAATTTTAGCAAAACTGCTATAGATGGTTCCATTTGATAGATGTAATGGGAAATCTTTAAAGTTAATCCAACAAAAAACTTTCTCTCTAAATTAGTTAATAGATTGACTAACATTCTCATGTTGTTTTATTTTCTTTTTCCTTTTCATTGGCATGATCATTTTTAGTTTAGGATATAGCCCTTTCCCAATATCACTCAACCCTCTCTTGCCCCCCTACCCTCCACTCTCAAAGTAAAAAAAATTAGATCTACAATACGTCCACCAACATTAAAATGTGTAACTTTAGTTAAATAACCAATTTAGTTTGAAAATTGGGGATCGAGCAAGTCAGCTCACTAAATCCATGTATGGGTCTGTTCTGTTAAAATAGTCAATCAAGTAGCTAAGAAAAAAAGAAATAGTTTATTATAGGAAGCCACCTTAATTATGAATAGCTATCATAGTTGTGCAATTTCCTATTCTATAGCTTTTTTTTAATTCCTGAAACAATGTATTTAGTATTCTGCATCTCTACTTTTGACTTAAAGGGTCATTTATTTTTATTAGCATTCACTCTACTGTGCATTGTGGGTTCTGATTCCCAAAATAACTCATTGCCAAATGTTTGTGGGAAAAAAATATTATTACTTCATATCCCATAATTGGAAATAAAATTAGCAAAGATTTTTATTTGTTTGACTATCTATACTTGTATGGGTTTAGTCTTATGAACTTAATGGAAAAGATTCTTTTTTATATGAGGAATTCAATTTTATTTAATGAAATGAGCAAGGGATATTTAGCAGCCATTACTTGAAATGTAGTACATAAATTGTCGTTTACAAATTGAAAAGACAGACATGTTAATTTGTCTTTTATTAAGATAAACATTGTACAATTTTACAATTTTTGAATTTGGACTGTATAAAACCTGAAATTATTTTGCTCACTATTTCAATGGGGCAGCTGTGACATCATGGCCTGAGTGCTAGCTTTGGAGTCAGGGTACCTCTCTGTGTTTGGGCAAAACATTTAATCTCCCTGAGATTGTTTCCCCATCTCTAAATTGAGGAGGTTAAAACAAATAAAACAGTTTCAAATCCTCTGAATCTTCATTTCTTTTTTTTT
Source organism: Petaurus breviceps papuanus (assembly GCF_028583685.1). Classification (NCBI taxonomy): domain Eukaryota; kingdom Metazoa; phylum Chordata; class Mammalia; order Diprotodontia; family Petauridae; genus Petaurus; species Petaurus breviceps. Next base: position 10,180,701 of record NW_027186540.1, read on the forward strand.
ATTAATTTCCTCCCTTTAACTATTTCTTTGAACTGAATTTGTCATTATTAGTGTCCCATATTATCCTAATTCCTTTCTTTGAAGATTTAATTTTCAATTTACAAATTTCAATTTTGTTTTCCCTACAAAATTATCATTATATAGATTGTTCTTGTTCTTATTTTGTTCTGCATCGATCCAAAGTCTTTTCAGTTTTTTTCTATAACTATCAATTTCATCATTTCTTATAGCACAAGAATATTTCATTATATAACACCATGATTTTTTTTTTGAGCCATTTTAGTGGTATACCTCAAGTTTCTAATTTTTAGTTTCCATGAGAAAGGCAGCTATAAATACATTTTTTTTCTTAAAACATATAGGTTCTTTTTCATCTTTCATTCATTTGGGTATTGGTATAGTAAAGGTATTACTGAATCAAAGGACACATACAATTTAGTAACTTTTTAGGCACAGATCCAAATTGATCTCCAGAATGACAAGAGCAATTCACTCCCATATTTTAAAATTATTAATCAGTATGTACTGCCCAGGCAAATTTCTGAAAAAAAATCATCTTTTTAGGCTTCTGTTTTTTTATCTGAAAAATGAGAGAACTGGTTCAAATTATCTCTAAGAATCCTTAAAAATTTGTGATCCAAAGTTTTTGTTTTAGATTATAATTTTATAGCTTAAAGGGAGGCATAGTTAATAAACATTTATTAAGGACCTGGTATGTGCCAGGGGCAACTAGGTGGCACAATGGATAGAGTGATGAACCTGGAGTCAGGAAGACTATTTAGCCTCAGACACTTACTATGTAATACTCATTATGTCACTTAACCCTGTTTACCTCAATTTCCTAATCTGCAAAATCAACTGGAAAAGAAAATAACAAACCACTCCAATATCTTCACCAAGAAAATACCAAATGGAGCCATGAAGAGTTAGACGTCACTTGAGTGACTGACCAACAAGAAGTATGTACCAGGCACTGTCCTAGGCACTAGAGTTACAAAGAAAAGGCCCAAGACAGTCCCTTCTCTCAACAAATTTTCAATCTCAAGGAATTTTTGAGGCTATCTAGTCTTCTTACAGATGAAGCACAGAGAGAAATGACTCTATCAGACCATCATATTCTAAATCCAGTACTCTTTCCATTACACCAATAGTCCTATTCTTATTCATCTTTATATTTCTTTCTATATCAATTACAGAATTTTGCACAGAAGGCATGTTAATCAAATGTTAACTGGTTGAATGAATCACAGAATGAATAAACAAGAATAATAGATAAAAGATGCAAAATTAGAATTTATATAGTGAAAACTCTTCATAACACAATTAGAGCCATCCACAAATGAAAAAGAATAGGCTGCTTGAGAAGTATAGTGCCAATGCATTACAGTGCCCACAATCATGAAAAAGACCTGATTATAAGTATCGCATGGCATTAGATCCCAAAATATACCAAACTCTCCAGATAGAGGATAGAACTGAAGCATTTATTTAGACACCAGAAAACCATATCCCAAAACCAGTAAGCCAATTCCATCATAGTACCAAAGATATTCAGAAGCCATAATAACACTGAGAGCCATGGCATCCTTCAGCCTTCCCACAAACCAATACAAGATCAATATCTACTCACAAGCCTATCTGACTTTTTTGCCTGAGTTCCTCCTCTCTCCCCACTGTCTGGCTAGCTCTGACTACCAGCTTCCTGTGGGCTCTGCTTCCCTTCAGCAAACTCCTCCCACCACAGACTCCATGGGACTGCATTCAGCCTATTAGGGGGCAGTTTATCTTCACAGCAGAGAAGCTTCCTGTGAGCTCTGCTGCACCCTTCAGCAAATTCTCTCAATCACAGGCTCTGTGTGATTACATTCAGCCTATTAGTGGGCAGAGTTTACTTTCAATGCAGGGGAGGTCTTCAAACACCACCCCCACACACACCTCAGGTCTATTAAGGTGCAGGGAAGATCTTCAAATTCCCATTCTCATTACAAGAAGGTAATGTGTCCCTCATTCAAAAAGGTCTTCAAATGTAGGCTAAATTAACATTTGGAATTTCTCTTATGGAGGAGGTTATGGTTCTGGAATAGTTTGAGCTAAGTGGAAATTAAGGGCTCCTTCTACTCTAAAATCTTATTATTCTGTGGATGAATAAATGAATTAATGAATGAGGCATGTAGAGGGCAGAGCAGAAAGAGAAATCACTGAACCTGGAGTCAGGAATACCTGATTTCAAATCTGTATTCAGATACTTCCTAGCTTTATGACCCTGGGTAAGTCACTTGACCTTTGCCAGCCTCAGTTTCCTCATCTGCAAAGAGAGGATAATAATATTTCCTCACCTACTGCCAAGTTTGTTGTAAAGAAAAAAAAAATTACATAATACTTGTAAAAAGTTTTTAAGTCTTTAAAGTTCTATGTAAATGCTAGCTATAATGAATGGAAGGATGAATAAATAAATGAAAGAATGAAGTTTTAAGAAGCAGAGCTAGATATAAGCATGAACCTTAAAAAATATTTCCAGGTACAGTTTGTATATGCCCCCATCCATTTGAAGGTTAAAAAAAAGAGCCAAAACAAATTGTTAAATTTGGGAAGTCTTTTATACATGCTGTATCCTTTGTTCTACTTACCACATTAATAGCAAATCATCTCATAGGCAGTGAATAAGGAAGGACCTTATTTATAATTACTGATAAGTTAATTACAACTACTGATTAATCCCCTAGCTAATATTATTGTAAATGAAATTGTTAATTCGTCAATTCAACTAACATTTATATTTTATGAAGTTTATGTCTAGATATTGAATGAAAATTTTAGTCCCCATTATAGGAATTTCAGGTATGTTTTAAAGCAGAAAAACACTGGAAATATAATACAACTTTTGAACAGAACTAACACTAAACTTAAGTCTGATTCAATCACTTCAGGGTAATTAGCTATTTTCTTGGTGGGGGGCAGAGCATAGCATATGATAAATAACAATATCCTAAACCCTCCCCCCCACCACTCAAGCAAACTAGGCTAGTTTTTCCTTAAAAATTATTTAGACCTTCTTCCACAATATATTGTCTCAGAATAAGAAAGGCTTAAGATGTCACTTCCTCATTAGCTGAGAACTTTTAAGTTCCAGTTGAAATCAAAGCTTTGGTTGGTAGTTCAAAATAGATAAATAGGTAATTCAGGTAAGAAAGTCTGCACTCAGTTAAATCGCCTGAGGTCTTCCTAATGCATGATATTGTTGAATATCCTCATCCTGCTATGGTCACTTTTTTTTTTCTTAATTGTTTGGGTCTTAATTCTGTGTCTCATTTTGTTCCAATATTGAATCTAAAGTGGTCAGAAGGATTGGAATATGATGCAGAAGCAGAAAATGATCCATATAGGGGAAAGGGAGACAGTATTGTCCTTTATGCTTCTGACAGAGTTTTTGGTGATTCCTCTAAAATTGATTATTCCCCAGTCCAAACCATTTTGATGAACAATTTAGAACTATTCCCTGAGGACTATAAAACTGTTCATACCATTTGGCACAGAAATATCACTACTAGGTCTCTATTCCTAAGAGATAAACAAAAAGGAAAAGGATTCATGTCTACAAAAATTTTTAAAGCATATATTTTTGTGGTAACAAAATATTGGAAATTGACAGTATGGCTGTCAATTGTGGAATTGTGAATAAATTGTGGTGAATGGTTGTGATAGAATACTATTGTGCTATAAGAAATGCCGAGAAGAATGCTGTCAGAAAAACCTGTGAAGACATATATGAACTGATGTAATGTGAAGTGAGAACCAGGAAAATATTTTACACAGTAGCAGCAATTGTAATGATGATTAGCTATATGTATTATGTGTATATGTATGTACTCATATATATACATATACATACATATATCTATACATATATATAGATAGCAGTACTTTAATCAATACAATGATGCAAGACTATTCTGAAGATTCATGACAAAAACTGTTATCCCCTTCCTGAGAGAGAACCAATGAACTCTAAGCACAAATTGAAGTAGAATTCTTTTTGCTTTATTTTTTTTTTACTTTTTTTTTTTACAACATGGCTAATATAGAAATATATTTTATGTGATTTCACATGTATAATTACATTTTGCTGGACTTTTCAATGGGTAAGGGAGAGACTGGAGAAAGTAAGAGAATTTGGAAGGTATTTTTTTTTAAATAAATAAATAATAAATTTAAAGGGGGAAAAAAGGGATTGCTTAGACTCTATACTAGTAGGAGATTAGAGTAAACTACTTTGGGCAGTTTCAGAGAAAACAAACAAACAAACAAAAAAGACAATGTAAATATCCTTTAAGTTCTTAAGCAGTGAATCTTGAAGTTAATTGTGGTAAATGGTAGTCTAGGCCCTCCAGGTTTGTTGGGCTTTCACACCTAATGATCAAATCCTCCACCAACTTTTACTAGAAGAATCTCTTCAGAACTCAGTTCACCTACCAAGCAGACTGGTTCAATTGATTTTTTTTTAATTTTGTTGGTAGATTTTCCCACCATCAAAAAAAAAATCATAATTTCAGAATTAGTCATGTTCTTTAGTACCTTACTGAAACTGAATGCCTTTGTATCCCTGATGCTTATCATCACCTGATTACCTCAACAACAACAGTTACAAGTCCCTCTCACCTTTCCAGGATTCATATTCATGTAAACTGTTTACTTTTTAATGGTATTTGGAAATGACCATGTAAATGAACCAGTAGTCATTCATAATCCTGAAATTGTATAAGGACAGAGGCAACCAGTGAGGGGTGGCATAGGGATGCCAAAAGTGATACAATGTAAATCAAGGAAAGTCCCTGGAATTTTAATATTTTCTAACAGTTGTGCTGAAGAAAATGTCTGAGCTTTATTTGTTTGTTCTTAATTTGGAATTTGAGAAACAAAGTACGGTTTTGCCACAAGAATTTTGTTATGACTCCTTTGTGTAAGCCAAAGGCTGGTAAAGGGAAGGGGCATTTGAAAGAAATTGCTAAATGCTCCCAGGTGCTCAGAGACATTTCTGGAATTGAGGATATGGATTTAACTATCTAAAGAAAAATAAGGCGTACTGTATCAGCTTTAAAAGGTTCTGCTCTCACTTCTGAATTGTGAAGGATAATGCTCTTCCACTGGAGATGACAATGAGGAACCTCTGAGGAGCACAGAATTCAGGCCCCAGAAATATCGCGCCATCGCCTGCACAAATAACTACTGCTTGTGTTTTACCTGAAACACTAGCAATACCTAAGTAACAATTTAGAGATGGACACTTTATTGGCGCCATGTTGGCCGTTGGGGGCCTCACCCCAAATCGAAGAGGGAGAGACACCTGCAAAGCCTCAGCTTTTAAAGGCAACCCAGGTGGCCAAAGGTTAGCGATTATGTAAGCTGGAACTTGCAGAGGCTAAAATCAGTGACTGGTCAGTACACATTTTGAAACTCCCCCACCCGCCAGTTTTCCTAGGCGGAGCTAAACCTGGCAGTTTGCTTACCCGTGAAGGAGAGCTGGTTGGAGGAAGGGAAAGGGAGCAAGGGAACCAGAATGAGGCCATGTACAACACTTGTACTCTCACTTTGCCTCTTTCCCCAAGCATAGGAGAATGGAATGAAACCCCAAGCAATAGCAGCATCCAGAGCTCTCCTGCTTTACCTAGGAGGGCACTGGCAGCACAAACACACAGAAATCTTTAAAAAAGGAAAGTGTCAGGTGTGATATAGTGGTACCAACTCAGGACTCTTGCAATGACAGCCCAAATAGCAATGGACACAGCAACAAACAGCACATAGGCTCATATAGTATATGAGTAGATATAATTTTCTATATATATATATAGATATATATTCTGTATATAGTAGAATTCAGGTGGTAGAAGACTGGGTAACGGCTCGTCCAGTGGCAAAAGAAATGCCCACTGCAGCCCATTAATTACTCTAATGTAAAATAGGTTAGCCTCTGTACATTGTTTCCAGAATGAGGCCCAATGAACTTTGTCCAACTCTTCTCCATTGAGGGATACACTGTGAATTATAAAAATTTAGCATCAACCACTATGTGAACCTGATTATTTCATCCCAGCACTCCATCCTTTCTGAGACTCTGCCAGATTCAGTCACTTGTCCTTCCCTGCTATTGTTAAGTAAACTTTTTGTTTACTATTAATGCCATAATGGCCTGCATCAGATCCACCCTGCCACTGAGGGATTCACCGAAAGAAACAGCTTCTCCTATAATCCCTATTCTATTTCCCTCTGGGAAGCATGAACCTACAGTTCTAGCTACCGGCATCTTCTTTCCAAGAGTCATGCCCTTGCTTAGACATCACTAGCTTTTTCTAGAACATGAACTCCATCCTACCTTAGCAACTATATTTCCACTAAACATAACCCCCACCCCTCCCTAACTTCTGAAGTCCAAATATAATTCCTTTCATCAATTGACTCTCTCTCTGTCTCTCTCTGTCTCTGTCTCTCTCTCTCTGTCTCTCTCTCTCTCTGTCTCTCTCT
>NW_027186540.1:10187316-10220423 GCF_028583685.1 Petaurus breviceps papuanus
GTCTCTCTCTGTCTCTCTCTCTGTCTCTCTCTGTCTCTCTTCTCTCTGTCTCTCTGTTTCTCTCTGTCTCTCTGTCTCTCTCTCTGTCTCTCTTCTCTCTGTCTCTCTGTTTCTCTCTGTCTCTCTGTCTCTCTCTCTGTCTCTCTCTCTCTGTCCCTCTCTCTGTCTCTCTCTGTCTCTGTCTCTCTGTCTCTCTTTCCCCCCTCTACTTGTATCCAAAGTTTCTCAGAAGCATATTTTATAGAACACAACACTTTTTCGTTAGAATTTTTCTTTCTAAAGTCTGGAATACTTAATCACATCCCTAGGACCAGGGTGCAGAAGTGCATTATTTCCCTAAACAGTCTATTCCATTCACAAATAGATCTAATTACACATAATTGTTCAAGTTAAACTTTGCCTCTTAGCAACTTCTACCTATTACTCCTACTTCATTCATTCATCAATCCATCCATTCTACATTGACAAAGAATCATGTCATCAGACAGCAGTCTCTTTTCTTAGAACAATTCTGTTTTGTTGATCTCAACTATAACTATTTTATTCTTGGTCCCATCAGTACTGAAAGAATTATCATTACCATATTGAAAAGTAATGATATCATTGAAAATAATAAAATATGTATTAGGCCACAATCATGTTACAGAAACAATATTAACAACAGATTTATTATAAAATATATACAATAATAATTTATGACTTCAAGAAAACAAGTTTTCAGAAACAAACATGCAAATGTTAATTATTAATTCTTTCTTAAAAGACACAGAAGACTTAGTTGGGAGGAAAAAATTTGTCTTTCCATAAAGAGAAAGAAGAAGGTCCAATTGTCTTAAATAACAAGCACTTTGAGTTTAACTCAGGTAAATGTTTGATCCAATGACTGAGGAGAATTATTCCACTTTTTGCAAAGGGAAAATCTGTGCAATGCTTCCCATGTTAAAAAGATTAGTTTGCTAAAGGAGTTACTTGCTGATTTTATTTTTCCTTTTTTAAATTTCTGAGACCTTTACCTGCCAAATAAATAGTACTTGGAGGAAAATGAATTATTTCCAAATGAGCTGTTCTGTGATCTATACCTTGCTGTCTCTGATTGCCTTTGGACTTTACCAGCAATGGGGCTTCCCTGCATGACTGAATTTTGTTGGTATATTTCTGCCATGTAGCCTGATAATGTAAATTGTGCTTTTTTGAATGATACACATTCTAAATTAATTCAAGATGTCTCAGACCAGCATGTTAAAGTCCCACTTGACTAGGTGCCATATTCAGGTGCTTATAAAAACAAATGTGAGGAACAGCATTAATTTTAAATCCTACTGAGCTGCATACAGCAATTTCAGATTATGGAAATACTTCCAGCTTTATTCCAGCTTTATAGTCTCTCAAAATGGAAAGCGATCAGGGTTCTGGGCATTTGTTCTTTAGAGGGATTTTCCAAATAGCAGTGCTTCAGAAAATGGGATCCATGTGGTCTTATTTACCTGACACCATTCCAAGGAAAAACTGAATGTTTGCATATGAAAATTTAACCTACATTGACTTAATGTCTAGCCAATACAAAGAACATCTGTAGTGTGACTATGACCTGCCCTTTCAATTTGTAGTAAATGCAATTGTTAAATGTAAATCACTAATGTTCCTATTACTCTCACCACTTCCTAATAATGCCAATACACAAAGAATGCTTTTGTGCAAAGAAAATAGCAGTGATTGAAGCCAAAAATTTAATTCTGAAAATGAAAGATTAGGGGAGAAATTTTTTCCCCTTCATTTTCAAAGGCAATGGAAAATAAGTATTTTTGGTAAAGTTGTTGGGAGCTAAGAGGGACAAAATATGACCTAGGATTCCACTATTCCACTAGTACAGGGGTTAGCAAACAAAAGCACAAGGCCAAATCCAACCCATTTTTGAATGATGGTACTATGATTTCACAGTCACTTTATCCAATTTGGCTTAATGACATGCACTATATCTATTTGTTTCTGTTTAACAGCTAAGAAACTTTTGCAGGAGTATAAATCTCCTTTGAGATTTCAAACATAGATTGGAAAACAGTAATAGAAAGTGAAGTGTTATGCCAAACCAGATGATTCTTCTTCTTCTTCTTCATTTCTTTTTCTATTTCTTCTTCCCCTTATTTACTCTAAATAAAGGCTTATTGACTGACTGACTGACCTATTGGCTGCCTTACCAGAGTTCAGATGGCCAGATAATTGCCAATGAATCAATCAATTAACAGCCATTTATTAGACACCTACTCTGTGACAGGCATTGTACTAAACAATGGGAATTTAAAGATAAAAAAAATGAAAAATGTGTCTGGCTTCAATTAGCTCACCTATCAAGGAAGACTTACATACATCCTTAGAAGTATATAAGAAGGGGCGGCCAGGTAGCACAGCGAATAAGAGCACTGGCTCCAGTGTCGGGATGACCTGGGGATCGAATCTGGGCTCAAACACTTAGCACCCACCCAGAAACATCTGCATATAACCTTGAGCAAGTTACTTAACCCCAATTGCTTTAAAAAAAAAGTATATAAGAAATAACTACAATATAATGGGGATAGAGGCAACCAGCAGCCGCAGAGACACAGCACAAGCCTCATACAAAAATTGGCAGTTGAGTTGAGTTTTTAATAGACATTTTAGGAGGTGGAGATGAGGACTACTCATCAATTAGAAGCATAGGGAAGAGCCAATGCAAAGAACCAGAGATAAGGGATGGAGTGTCATGTGTATGGAACAGCAGGCAGGCCAGTTTGATCATATTCTGGAGTGTGGGAAAAGAAGTAATATATAATGAGGCAGGAACAGTTGGTGAGAGAAGGTTTAGAAAACTCTAAAGTTATCAATGATCTCTTAAAAACCAAAAAGAGGAACTTATATTTGATTCTAGAAGCACCAGGGAGTAAAAGGGAAATTAGGTGGCATCGTGGATACAGTACCAGGCCTGAATTCAGGAAGACTGACCTTTCTGAGTTCAAATCTGACTGAACACTTACTAGCTTTGTGACCTTGGTCAAGTCACTCTTTACCTCAGTTTCTCATCTGTAAAATGAGCTGTAGAAGGAAATAGCAAACCACTCCAGAATCTTTGTCAAAAAGAGAAATACCAAATGGAGTCACAAAGAGTAGAACATAACTAAAATGACTAAACAACAAGAACAGACTAAAGTTTGTTGAGTAAGGGAGTGACATGACCAGATATTTTTTAGGAAGATTATATTGGAATTTGTTTAAAAGATAGATGTAAGATTGGAGAGATGAACCAAGAAGACGAATTAGGAAGCTGTTACAACCAGTTAAAGGTGGGAAGGACTTGAACCTAGCATTATAAGAGGCTGATAAGGAGGAGGGTATTCAGGATATGAAGGGATATTATTAGTACAACCCAATAAGCCAATCTAACAATTGTACCTAGTAGTTGAACAATATGATGAATTTTGCAGGAGTAGGAAAGGGATTGTACATATCCAAAGGAAAGTTTCAGGTCTTTTGAAAATTCATTCTATTTCACTTATTCCCTTAGTAAAGCAACTATGATGACAAGTTAGAAAAATTAAAAACCACCACCACTTACAGCCATATTCATTATGATCAAAATCTCAGCTTTAAGAAAGGGTACTCACAATGAACACCCCCGCCCCCCAAAAAAATACATTTAACTTTTCCTGTAGCTTTTTTTAAAAAAAAATCTATTTATTTATTTTAGTTTTCAACATTCATTTCTACAGGATTTTGAGTTACAATTTTTTTCTCCCTGTATTTCCCCTACCCTCACTACAAAAGATCAAGCCTACTGAATACCCCTTCCTCCAATCTGTTCTCTCTTATATCCTCCCTCATTCCCTCCCTAACTTCCTACTAGGGCAAGATGGATTTCCATACCCCAGTGGCTGTATATTTTATTTCAGAGATGTATGTTTTATTTTTTTTAATATTTATTTTTAAAACTTTGAGTTCCAGATTTTTTACCTTCTTTTCTCCTCACCTGCCCCCACTGGGAAGACAAGCAATTCAATATAGGTTGTACATGTGTAGTTACCCAAATCATTTCCATAGTAGTTATATTGTGAAAGACTACCTATATTTACTTTCATCCTATCCCGTCCCCCCACTTATTCTATTTTCTTCTTTGACCTCATCCTTTTTTTTCTTGTTTTCTCTCTTTTTAAATTTTTTTTTAGTTTACATTATTCATTTCCATAAGATTTTGAGTTACATATTTTCTCCCCAATTTTCCCTACTGATCACCCCAAAACAGCAATCCCACTGAATTTTGCCTCCCCCCATCTGCTCTTTCCCATATCTTCTCCCATTCCCATTTCAACTTTACAGAAGGACATGGTAGATCTCTATGCCCCAGTGCCTGTATGTCTCATTTCCCAGTTGCATGTAAAATATTATTAATAATATGTATATATATGTATATATAAACATTTTATTTTAAAACTTTGGATCCCAAATTCTTTTTCTTCCTCCCTTGTCACCCACCTTCACTGGGAAGATAAGCAATTCAATATAGGTTATACATGAGTAGCTACGCAAAATATTTCCATAGTGAATATATTATGGAAGACTGACTATATTTCCCTCTCCTATCCCAGGCCACACTTATTCTATTCTCTACTTTGATCTTTTCCCTTTTCAAAAGTGAGTGCTTCCAACTTTCCTTCCCCCAAGCCAGCCCTCCCTTCTATTATCCCCCCTCTGTTCCCCTTCCCCTCTACTCTCCTGTAGGGTGAGATATCCTATTTAGTATGTATGTCATTCCCTCCCTAAGCCAAATTCAGTGAGAATAAGGTTGACTCATTCCCTTTTGCCTTCCTGTTCTTCCCCTCCATTTTAACAATTTTCCCTTTCCTCTTCTATATGAGATAATTTACCCCATTCCGTCTCTCCCCATCTCCTCTCATTATTCCTCTCTCACCTCTTAATTTCACCTTTTAAGTATCATTCCTTCCTATTCAATTGGTCCTGTTCCCTGTCTATGTATACCTTTAGACATATATACACATATTCACATATGTATTCATATGCCCATACACCCTCCTATATAGACATATATGAATGTATACATATACATACATACATACATATATATATATATATATACACAAACACACATATATACATTTCTATTCCCTTCAACTATTCTCATACTGAGAAAAGTTTTATAAGTTACAATTTTCATTTTTCCATGGAGGAATATAAGTAATTTAACTTTGATAAGTTCCTTATGATTACTTTTCCCTGTTTACCTCCTCATGCTTTTCTTGTTTCTTGTATCTGAATGTCAAATTTTCTATTCAACTCTGGTTTTTTCATCGAGAATGCTTGAAAGCCTCTATTCCACTGAATGACCATATTTTCCCCTGGAACATGATAATCAGTTTTGCTAGGTAGGTGATTCTTGGTTTTAATCCCAGCTCTTTTGACCTCTGGAATATCATATTCCAAGCCCTTTGATCCCTCAATACAGAAGCTGCCAGGTCCTGAGTTATCCTGATTGTGTTTCCATAATATTGAAATTGTTTCTTCCTGGCTGCTTGTAATATTTTCTCCCTGATCTGGGAACTCTGGAACCTGGCTATATTATTCCTAGGGGTTTTCTTTTTGGGATCTTTTTCAGGAGGTGATCAGTGTACTCTGTCAACCTCTATTTTGTCCTCTGGTTCTAAAACATCAGGGCAATTTTGTTTGAGAATTCCTTAAAGGATGATTTCTAGGTTTTGTTTTGTTTTGTTTTTTTATCATGTCTTTCAGGTATTCCAATGATTTTAAAATTATCTCTCCTGGATCTATTTTCCAGGTCAGTGTTTTTTCCAATGAGATATTTCACATTACCTTCTATTTTTTCATTTGTTTGAATCTGTTTTATAGTATCTTGATTTCTCATAAAGTCATTCTCTTCCAATTGCTCCAAAATAATTTTTAAAGAGTAGTTCTCTTCATTGAGTTTTTAAAATTCCTTTTGCATCTGGCAAATTTGGCTTTTTAAGACATTCTTCTCCTCACTGGATTTTTATGTCTCGTTTCCCATTTGAGTTAGTCTATTTATTAAGGTGTTATTTTCTTCAGTGTATTTTTGGGTCAACTTTAGCAGGCTGTTGACTCACTTTTCATGATTTTCTTGCATCATTCTCATTTCTCTTCCTTATTTTTCCTTCACTTCTCTTACTTGACTTTCAAAATCCTCTTGAGCCCTCCATGGCCTATCACCAGTTCATATTTTTCTTGGAGGGTTTTATGCAGGAGTTCTGACTTTGCTGTCTTCTTCCCACTCTGTGCCTTGATCCTTTTTGTCCCCCAAAAAGGATTCTAAAGTCTGTTTGTGCCTCCTCTGCTTGCTCAAATTGCCAGCCAATTAATTTCCATGGCAGAACAGAGCCTTGTCCCAAATCATTGGGTTTTTCACAGTTGCCAAAGCTATTAAGAGGGCACCCTCTCTGCAGCCCCCACAAGCTCTGGCTCACTGGCCACACACTCCAAGACTGCCACCCAAGTCTGTGATCCAGATCTAAGCACGTTAAATCAAGGGTGATTACCCTCTGAATGGTCACTGGGTCCCCCTACAATCTGCAGGCCAGGAGCTCTGGAGGCAGCCATGTGGAAGCAACTGCACAGCCACTGTGCCTTTGCTGCTTCTTGTCCCAGGGGCATAGGCCAGACTGTGCTCTTCCATCCCCCCTGTTCCAACAGAGCTCCCCACTGACCTTTTACTTTGTATTTGGCATTTATGGCTTGAGAAGTCTGGAAACCACCACAACTGCTGGTGATTCACTCTCCTAAAGTCTGCTCTGGCCTGTCTGTGCCGCTGGTGGGGTCTGCCCCAGGTCTGGCCCCATGTGGCTCACATGGGACTGCACTCAGCTCCCAGTTCAGTGCAATAGAACCTTCCTGTCTTCCTGCCAGCCTGCCTTCAGTGGGATATTTGTTTCTTTCTGTCCCTTTGTGTGTTCTGTGGATCTAAAGCTTGTTTAGAGTCATTTTTTTACATGTATTAGAAGTGATTGGAGCTGAAGCTCATGCCAAGTTTGTGCTTCTACTCTACCATCCTGGCTCTCTCCTGTAGCTCTTGTCTTCTTTCAGTGTTTGTATGGGTCACTGACTTTGTTATGGAAATCTTACTAAATCAAATTGAATGGTAGATTTGTGAATTTTAACTCTCATGGAAGTGCAAATCTGTCACCACTTAAAATATGGCACATATTTGCAAAGCTTACAGTTCTTTAAATCATCAAATTTCTACCATCTGAACAACAAATATGGAGCACTAAAAAGTAAATTCAAAAGGACACCTCCCAACTCTGGCTACACAAGAGATGAGAGGGACATAACAGCTGTCTTCAACAAAGGTGAGTCAATTTCAGACTTGTTTTTCAAAGTTTCTCGATAACAAGGACATTTATTCTATCATCTGCATACCACAAATGCCATGATACTAGAGAAAACATTAGCCTGGTTCATTAGACAGAAATCAGTGAACATTTGCTAGTTCATTACTTGAAATAATAATGGAAACATATCTGAAGATTTTCGAGATGCAAAATGTATTCAGGAACATGTTCTACTCTGTGTGTGTATCTGGGTGTACATGTGTGTGTTTACACAATGAAAGCTATTAACAAGGACAGATGAAGTAGTAAGTGGGGGGAAAAGTGCCAGAGGTGTGGTGACAGTCTAATATTCACGTGATATTTGTAGAGATATGCCTTGGGCATATGTTTTATATATACAATATATTTTGAAAGCTACTAATTCACTGTCCTTATAAATTTCTCAGTTCAGTATGCTAATGAATGCATTCTCACAGTAATCTGGAGTTGAATAGCCATTCATATGAATTAAATGCTATGTTCTTACTAGTACAGAACTCTCTGAAAGGGATCTCAGAAGTTTTTAAGATAGACCCCCTCATTTTGCAGGTGAGGAAATTGAGGCCCAAAGAGGTGGTCCCAAGCAAAGATAATTTTTATCAAAGATCAATGTTCTTAGTGAGAATCTTAATGTTATCTCAGACTCAGAACAATACCTGAAGTAAAATTGCTGTACACCCTACAAAGCTTCTTGAGCTCCCCAAGACTAGCATACCTCATTGTTTTATAGGTAATGGGTAGATCACTCTTTCTGGCTAATGAGACTAAATTATATTTCAGGAACTCAAGAAATCTCAGTTTAAAATTGCTGCTAGTTTTTCCCTGGAACTCTTAGAGATGAAGGATCATAGATTTAGAGCTAAAAGAATCTTTAAAGACCATCAGTCCAATGCTTTCCCTTTATATATATGAATAAACTGAAGGAAAAGAAAATTAAAATAACTTGCCTAAGATAATATGGTTAGAAAGTGTCTCAGATAGGATTTGAGCTCAGGTTCTCTTGACTAAAATTCTAGTGCCCTATCCAATGCTGTAATATGGAGGAAACCACAGGAATATAAATCACATTACACTTTCAGTTCAACAAGTATTTGCTGCTGTTGTTTGTCCTTACTCATTGGGAGATATTTTCACTTGACTCATCTTGAAATGAACTTAAGTGAGGAAGAGTTACACAAAGTCATCAGACTCATTATCTCTTCCTGAGTCATTGAAGTTCAGTCCCAGGATAAAAGTCAAGAAGACTAGTGATGGCCTAAGATGCAGAGGAAGACCTTGGCATCTTTGATGTCTGACCAATCTCTAAGTGTTCCACAGCACCTGCTTCAGCCATCTTCACAGTTTTGGGAACAAATTGTTTTCATCTACCTATTTCACTGGGAAGAGGTCATCACAAACTTGGATTAGACATCCCTCTAACTCACCAATGGGTTTGAGGCCAGATTTTTACCCTCAAGCCCATCTGCCAACACTATTTTAGTGAGGTGTGGCTGCTGCTCATGCTATAGTTTCTTGGAGCCAAAGGTGAGATTTGTGTGATAAGTGGATACAAACGGTGGATGAGCAGCCTGGAAAAGGCCTGAAAAGGAAGATCTAAGCTCAAATCTGGCTTCTGATACATGCTGGCTGTGAGTCTTTTTATTTCTCAATGCTCAAGACAATGTTCAAGACTGCAAATTGTTGAGGAAATATTGACCTGCAAAAAGAGATCCTTATAACATTGAAATCACAGCTCCAATCCCTATCCCTTCTGTTGACTTTACTGGGGCAGTATAACAGTGGATAAAGATCTGTGGTTAGAGTCAGAAAAAAAGGAGTTAGATTCTTAAAATATGATGTTGATAAAAGTTCTTATTCTCTATGTTCTCCACCCTGCCCCATAACTTCCTAAGGAAAGGCACTTATTTTGTTTTTTTTTGCTTTTGCTTTTTAGAGGGGAAAAGTTAGGGCAATTGGGGTTAAGTGATTTGTCCAAGGTCACACAGCTAGTTTTGTGTTAAGTGTCTGAGGTGGGATTTGAATTCAGGTCCTCCTGACTCCAGGGTTGGTACTCTATTCAATATATCACCTAGCCACCCCAAGGCACTTATTTTCTATGTCTGCTTCCTTGCCTCCCCACTCCCCATAAATCTAGGATTTATCTACTTAATCACTAGGATTCTATTTGTTTTGATGGGGCATTTTCCAATTTGGAGTTCTCTATGCTAACTTAAAAACAAAGAATTTTATCCTATTTTAAACACTATAGTAGATAATAGGCAATAACATTTTCATAGAACCTTAGAAAGTACTTGTCTCACAACAAGTCCTGTAAAATAGATAGGATCACTATTATAATCTGCATTTCACAGAAAAGGAAGTAGCCTCAAATTTAAGTATTTGCCAATGCTCAACAGCTAGTAAGAATCAGAGTTGGGACACAAATTATAGGGTCATAAGATATAGAAGTGAAAGGGAACTTAGAAATCATCTGGTTTATGATCCCCTTTCTTCTCTGTCCAACCCCAAGTTTCCAGATAAAGAAGCTGAGGCCCATAGATTTCATGTGGCTTGCCTAAAGTCATATAGATAGAAGGACTTTAGAGTCCAGTATTACTAATTCTGACTACTCTGTTGCTACTTCCAAGAAATTTCTAATCTAGTATTGTGATAAAGCCTCATAATGACAACTTGGTATAGTTGATAGTTGATAGAGTATTAGATTTGGAATCAGGAAAATCTGGATCCAAATACCTCAGTCAGACATTACCATGTAACCATGGATATTTAACTTAAGCACTTTGAGTATCAGTTTCCTCATCTGTAATATGAAGAGATTAGACTAAATTATCTATAATGTCCCTTCTAGCTCTAATTATGTGACCCTACAAGAAAAGTGAGAAAAAGGTATGAATTAATAACTAACTAATAACTTAATATTTAATTTTGGCTGTTAATAATGAAATATTAGGAATAAAATATTAATTACTATAAATATTTAAAACTTTCCAGCAAGCCCAATTATAGACTAATGGTATTTTAATGATCCCAATTATGCTCACTCAAATCATTAAGTTGCCAGGCAAAAAGTCAGAGCAGCCCTTCATAAAAGAAAAGTGAACAATTAACCTTCTGATACAATTCAGGAGGTATGAAAAACTTTTCTCACCAAAAATAACTTACTTGTCACCAATAGGGGAATTTTTGCCCCTAGAGTCACTTCTCAAGAGCTTTTGTGGGCTGTGCATCTTTCCTTTGGTGGGACACAATGTTATCAGAGAAGACTAACACATTAGCTATTAGCAGGTCCAGCTTTTGCCCTTCTTTTATTTAATACTCTTCATGTGAGAGTTCGACTATAAGGAAAGTTGATCACTATAAAATTTGACACTTGAATTGTATCGTGGGAGAAGACTTCTAAGAGGGCCTTGGATGAGGAAATCTAATCAGGAAATACTTGAGGAGATTAATTCAGACTATTCACTGAACATTCAAATACTGAAGTTGAAGCTTAAATACTTTGGCCACATATTGAGAAGACAGGAATTTTTAGAAAGGACTCAGATATTGGGAAAGATTGAAGGCAAAAGAAAAGAGGATAGAATATGATGAGATGGACAAATAGTGCCATAGGAGCAACAAATATGATCTTGGACAGACTTAGTGGAGAATGGAAGGACCTGACATGCTATTTTCCATGGGGTCATGAAGAGTTAAGACACAACTGAACAAATGAACAACAAATTTTACTGAAGATCCATGATTTCAATTAGGTACATAGCGATTGAACTGACAGAGATCCCTGACCACTCTGAAACTCCATAGATGTTCTTAATGAGTGGCTATGGCCTACTGACCAACCTCCTGATGATGAACCTCTCCAAACATAGCTACTTCTGTCTGGCTCGGAAGAGGATAAGGATAATGAAAACGTATGACATGGAAAAGCAAAGCTAAAATTCATTTTTTTTGTTCTTTCTCTTTATATAATCATAGTTGTTATGTATTTCATTTTACTAATTTTTCACTCTACATTTATTCACATATCTTCAAGCTTGCATGTTCTTCATGCTCATCATATTTTAAAGCAGAGTAATATTCCATTATATACAGATACTGCAATTATTTAGCCATTTCCTAATTGATGGGTATGAACAATTGATCTAGATTAATTTGCTATCACAAAAAATTATTACTATTAAGATATTAGAGTATATGGAATTCTTCCTATTGTTCTTGATCCCCCTGTAATGGAATCTCTGGATCCAAGATATGGTCATTTTAATACTTTGTTTTTCAGACATATGTTTTTGCAGATATTACTTTCCTAATGTTACAATTGCACTAAAACTGTATCTAGAGCACATTAGTGTTCTTCCCATAGGCCCTCAAACATTGATTTTTTTCTATCTCTTATCTTTCTAAGTTTCTTTGGGGTGAGGAGGGGTTGTAAATATCAAAAATTCCAAATATCCTGATATTTTCATTTTTATTATTAGTGATTTGGAAGGTTCAGTCAGTAGTCTCAAAGATTTTCAGAATTCTGCTTGTATCCTTTGACCACATCGGGGGATGTCTTTTTGTCATATATTTGTGTTAATTCTCTGGGAATTTGTTGTATTAGTCCCTATCAGAGATATGTAATACATGCATGCATGCATGTATGTATATATGTGTTGTATGCATGGATGTATGGGTATATGTGTGTACATGTGTATATGTGTGTATAATTATATATGTATATCATTTGTGAATATATATACATATATATGTATATATAATTTCCCTCTTATTCTAGTTGTATTGATTTTGTTTTGTAAAACTTCTGAATTTTCTCTTACTAGACCTGAATAAGACCCTATTGGGGTCAGCTTGTAGCATACACCCATATTCCTCATCGTGTTTGTTGTACTCAGCCCAGGCATAGCTTTGTCTTTGAGATCAATTCATCCCCTCTCCAGAACCTCCACTAATTCCTTGGTATTTATTAAGATAATACCCTTTGATCCCATCCCAACAGGAATATAGTTAAGCATGGCTTAGGTGAGCTCTTTCACAAGCTAGATATCACTTTTATTAAAATTGGCTCTCAGAAAGCAGGTACCACAGTTGATTTCAAATCTGACACCATTTGAGGACACTACAGTTTCTGGAGCACTCATGTTGCAAATAGCAAATCCATATCCAGAATGGACATCAGGAAGCCTAACAGATCTTTGAACAATCCCAAGTAAAGCTACCACATTGCCAATCTGCTTCATTGCTGGAAAAAAGCCACCAACACCTCCACCTTGGCAAACATTCCCTAATTCTTCAAACACTAGTTTCTCAAGGGAATCATTCACATAGAACACTTCTTTCACCTGTGTATTGGGCATGAAGCCCTTCTTGATCCTCCAGCAGTTCTCATGGATTTTCTCCAAGTACTGCAGCTCATCATTGTAGTTGTGGCTCATGGAAACTCATGGCCCTAGCTCTACATCCTCCTTCTCAGCCTCTTCTGCCCATGATGAATCAGCCCCTACCCTGCTGCGACACCTCCCCTAACAAGATCTCAAAAAAAAAAAAATCAACTATGTGGTTATGGACAAAACATAATTAGTTTTTAATGTGAGGCATTGATGAATCAGTTATCTGAGTGCATGAGGGTTATCAGCTATTCAAAGCAAAGGTCAAAATCAGTATCAAAATAAATAAAGGGTAGAGTTGAGAAGCAAGTTTGTAGAAAATAACATCATCTCCATTATGATCTAATTAATGAAGTTATTCGTGATGAAAAATTGGGAATGTCTACATGGTACTTATAATAATGAGTTTCTTATATAAGTTTCTCATGCAAGTTTGGTTAATTTAAAGCATTCATCACAATGAAAAGGACTAAAGAAGATAGAATCTCTTTTAGTCAGCAAACCTTTGATCTCCTTGCCGAGGAAAAAGACATGAGAACCAAAGGCAATGACAGGTAAGAATATAAACTCATTTGCAAAATGTTACAGAGTAGTCTGCTAGAAGATTAAAAGCTGTATCACATCATAAAATATCCAGTCATGGTAGAAATAAAAAACGAGCCTGGAAAAAACTTGGCATGTGAGCCAAATAAGCCAATAGCATTAACATTCATAGATGAAACCTGGAGAAAAAAAAACAATAGATGAAGAATGAAACAAATATGCCACTTTTATTCAGAGCAAAATACTTTCATAATCTATATGAATAAAATCACCTCTAACTTAGTATGCTCTGATACCTCAGCCTTTGGTGTGTTGTATGAGAAAGTAGAAATGATTCTTAAGAAAATGAAGTCAAGAAGTGAAAATGTACCACCCAAGAGACCAATGCTTGATGTGACATGTTTTAAAAAGCATTAGGGTACCTCTTTTTAAGTGAGTTGAAGTAAGAATGAAAGCTAAATAAAAAAATAAATGGCCCATTATACAACCAGAAAAAAAAAATTATCAAGAGCACATTAATAACTACTAACTTATGTGCCTATTAAATGTGCTCCTTAAAATATTCATGACTATTAATTAATAAGCATTTATTATGCATCTAGTACATGTAAGTCACCGTTCTAGCTACTGAGCATACAATTAGAAAGAATGAAATAAACTCTACATCCAAGCAGCTTACATGCTACAGGAGAGGTGATAAGTATTTATAAAATATATTCAGAATATATGTAAAATTATTTTATGCATGTGCATATATATATTATATGTGTATGTATGTATATGTATTTGTGTGTCACAAAACAGTCTGAGAAGAAGGAAACTAGAAGTTGGGAAAATCAGGAAATCATTCAAAAATTGAATAATTTCTTGAAGGAAAAGAAGGACTCAATAAGAAAGAAGTACATTCCACATTCCTAGAACAGCCAGTCCAGTGCAAAATCACAAAGATAGGACATAAAGGTCCATCATAGAGTGTGGTAAGGGTAATAATATCCGATGAAGCCAGAAGACTTGGAATATACTTAATACTCAGTTTTGACTCTTAGGATCCCTAGCTTCATTCAAAACTCAGATCAAGTCTTACCTCTTACCTGACAGTGTTTTCTGATTACCACAGCTGGTAGTACCTAGCTCTCTATTTGCATCATGTTCCCCCAAATAAACAAAACATAAGGTCCGCAAAGTTGATCAATATTATCATGGATAATATTCTACAGTGTCCAAATAGAAAAGGAATTTCCTTATAGATAGAAAAGTCATCCTGATTATCTAGATTGCAGATGAAATTGTGTTGATTTCACCTTGTTCCATAATACTAGCATTTTCAACAGGGCCTGAGCACTTGAAACTGATCAGACTAACAGTGTTTATAGGAAAAACTAACCAAATAAAGGATACTTCTTACTAGACTATGGCTATATATAAGAGTATAATAGTACACTCAACAGTAGTTTAAGTACACTCAGTACACTCTTAACTCAACAGTTATAGCTATCTTGGACAGACAAGGAAGGTTGATAATAAAGTGGCCCTAGAATTAAATTGTAGGAAGGGGGTTTGTCAACTTGGAAAATTACACATAACTTTTAAGAGTCTCAAATGGCTCCCCAACATACACAGACACCCACCCTAAACACAAACATACATGAATACAAATCTTCATAAAAATATCAATACTCATTTGTTATTGTTTAACAATTCATGGAATACTCTATTCCTCTCCACTCCATGACACAAAGCTACAAATAATACAAAAGGGAATAAAAAATACGATGAATATAAGTAAAATGCAAGATATTATCAATGATGAATTTCATACAAAAAGCAACATAAGTGATATCTTCCATGAAATGTTATGTTTGAAAAAGCAGTTTGCTGGTCATCTAGCAAGGGCAAGAGATAAGACATGGACCCCTCAGTTCTGCACCTTTACCTACAGAGTGTAAAAGTTCCAGAATAAAGTGGCTAGCATAGTGTAGGGTTTGTGGAAATAAATGGATAAGAATCAAACAGAATGAGAAAGTATAGATGAGTTATGTGGTCTGTACTATTGTAGGGAGGATTCACATTGAATGCCACAGGGTCATTGAGATTTTCTGAATTTTTACTTTTATTTTATTCTGAACTTAATAAAACAAGCATTTCTATAACATACTAGAATAGAAGAAAAAAGATGATGGCACGTGAAACTCCAAATCTATTATGTACAACTTGCTATACCAATGAAATATATAATAAAATATCATGTAACTTCTTTCTTTTATTCTTTCCTCCCCCTTCCCCCAGCCCAAGAGATGGTTATCATTAGACAGAAATGTGTATGTATTTGTGTGCATGTAAAGTCATTCTGTATAGGCTTCTATTTATCAGTTCCTTTTCTAGATACAGATAGTACCTTCTTTGATAGGTCCTTCGTAGTTAATTTGGGAATTTACAAAAGTCAGAATGACTTAGTTGCTTAAAGTTGTTCTTAAAGCAATATTGCTGTTACTGTATATGTTTTCTTGGTTCTGCTCAATTTGCTCTTTGTTATTTCATGCAAGTCTATTCATGTTTTTCTAAGATCACAGAGCTCATCGTTTCGTATATCACAGTAGTATTCCATCACAATCACATACCATAACCTATTCAACCATTCCCCAACTAACAGGCATCTCTATTTAGAAGTATCCATGCAACAAATCAATCAGTTAATCAACAAGCATGTATTAAGTGCCTCCTATGTGATGGGCACTGGAGATATAAGAGTAAAAGGAAATTGTTTCTGCCCTCAAGGGCCTTACAGTGCATCAGCAAACACCACATGAATAAATGAATACATTCAGTAGACTAGCTACACTTGAAAAAATAATTTCAAAGGACAATAAGATTGCAATCTCCTCTACTAAAGGAAGAATGCCCATATGGTTAAGATCACAAATCCATTTCATACCTAATTAGGTACAATGAATCATTTCAATATTAAGTAAATAGGCTAACATATTTCTATAGTGTTAGAAGTTAGTGATAAAACAGGAAGTATTATCTTGAGACATTTCTATAATTAAATCTTACAGCAGGAAATAGAATTGTGTCCCAGAAAAAATTATAAACCATTTCACAATTTCTTGTTTCGCATGGTAGCAAATAAGCCAAAATATTTGTAACAAAACAAATGCTGAAGTAAGAATGGCATATCTGTATGTATAGACAAATACCAAAATCTATATCTATATATGTATACATATATCTTTCCATATATCATGTTATTACTTACATTCATTATATAATATTTAATTGCATCTCTCTGTTTTACAAAGTAGCTTTAACACTATCATCTTTCTATTTACTTATCAGAAAAAGGTAGGAATGACAGATTATCTCTGCTTTACAGATGAAAATACAGATGTTTAACATAAACTTGTTAAGTTAAGGCAAGTCAAAAAATTATTAAATAGCTAGTACATAATAATTACATAATGAATACTATTTGATGACAATTTAGCAAATTTAGATTATTTTAATAAAGCTAGAACAGCTAGAAAGTGGCAAATATATCAGCCAAAAGAAAATTTTCTGGTTGTAATTCAATGCTTTTTTTTTTCTAATATATCATATCCATTGCCTCTTAAGTATCTGAGAAAATATTGTTCCAAGTAAAGCAAGTTATAGTTAGCATTAGGCACATCTCTAAATGTAGAAAAATGACCTAAAATAGTTTTAGATTACTTCTCAGGGTCAATTATCACTGGCTTCTTAGTACCATATTATAGGGAATGAGAAAATACACCTTGAAAAATGCCAACTCAAGAGGCCTGATCAACTTGGAGGGCAAGTCATCACACCCAACCACAAGGGCCACTACCAGGTCTATCACCAAAGGGCTGGTACTGTAAAGAGCAAGGAAAGAACCAAATGCACGGGCCTCTGTCCCAGACAGCAAATACTCCTGGGGCTACCACTTCATAGCCCAGAAATTAAAAGAAAAAAAAAAGCTGCTATCAGGACCTCCAAAGACCAGGATGACAGAGTGAACCTCTCCTACTCCAACCCCCACCCTAAACCTGAAAACATAGTAACTATTGCCCCAGGGACAAACCCTCAACAGTAAAGGCTTGGGATCCCTAGAGGAAGGGTGTGGCTAGGGCCCTGCCTCAAAATGGGTAGAAAGGAGGCTACAAAGACTCTGGAGTCCTACTATCCAAAGAGGGAGGAACCAAACTCAGGGAGAGACAATGTGGGCTCCACACCCACAGCTGAAACATCAACAGGGAATGGGTCCCAAGCACGGAAAGCTCTCCTAGATGAGATCAAAAGGAACTTAGAAAACCAAATGAGAGAGATAGAAAACAAAATGAATAATTCTCTCAAAACCAAAATTGCAGAATTAGAAAAACATTATAATGAATAAAACATCTCTCTAAAAAGAAAAGTGTATGATTTGGAAAAGGAGCTCCAAAAATTAACCAAGAAGAATGATTTGCTAAAAACTAGAATCAACCAAATTGAAACAAATAACTCTATGAGGAACCAAGAATTAGTCAAACAAAACAACAAGAATGAAAAATTACAAAAAGAGGTAAAATACCTCAATGGAAAAATAACTGACCTGGAAAACAGATCCAGGAGAGATAATCTGAGAATCATAGCCCTACCAGAAAATCATAATGAATAAATGGCCTGGACAACATTCTCCAAGAGATCCTTAAGGAAACTGCCCTGAGATACTAGAACCTGAGGGTAAAATAGAAATTGAGAGAATCCATTGGATACCTGCTGAAAGAGATCCCAAACTGAAAAGTCTTCAAAATGTTGTTGCCAAACTCCAGAACTACCAGATAAAAGAGAAAATACTTCAAGTGGCCAGAAAGAAACAATTCAAATATCGAGGGCCCACAGTGAGGATCGCACAGGATTTGGCAGCCTCTACACTGAAAGACTGGAAGCATTGGAATATAATTTTCAGGAAGGCAAAAGAACTCGGGTTACAACTAAGGATCACATACCCAGTGAGACTGAGCATATTCTTCCAGGCAAAGAGATGGTCATTCAATGATATAACAGAGTTCCAGACCTCCTGATGAAAAAAGCCAGAACTCAATGGAAAATTCAACCTCCAATTAGGAGATGCATCAGTTACTTAGAAAGGTAAACAAGGAAAACACACACACACACACACACACACACACACACACACACACACACACACCGTGCTATTTGATAAGAGCAAACTGGTTATAGACAAGTAGAGGGTATGAGTATAAAATACACAAAATGATGATTAAAAAAATCTTATTAAGGGCTACAAAGGGGCTGCAATGGAAGAAGAGGAATGAATGAAATGGAAAAGAGTAAATTATGCCACACAAAGAGGCATAAAAATAGTATAGCAGAGGAAAAGAAGGGAGGGAGATGAGAATCATATGAGCTTTTCTCTCATTGGGTCTGGTGCAAGGAGGGAATAACAACCAGTGAAGCATAGGATTCTATGGAGAAGAAACACAAAAAGTATCATTTTAGAGGGAAAGAGGGGAGGGAGGGGAGCTTGGCATGAGATTTGTTCTTGTCACTCTTGGTGTGAAGAAGAAATAATATACTTCATTAAGTATAAAAATATCCTACAGGCAGTAGGAGGGTGAAAGGGCTACAAAAAGGAGGGGGGAGTTAGTAGGGATGGAAGAAGTTAAGGGAAAGGGGAGGAAAAGGGAGGGGTCTGATTAGGGAATACTGAGGGAGATGGTGGTCAAAAGGAAAACCATTAAGGGGGGTAAGGGAGAAAAATATGAGCATTAACAGAGGAGGGAATAGGATGGAGGGAAAGAAACAGATAACAATCATAACTGTAAATGTGAATGGAATGAACTCTCCCATAAAATGGAGATGGATAGTAGAATGGATTAGAAATCATAATCCTACAATATGCTGTTTACAAGAAACACATCTAAAACAGAGGGATACACACAGGGTAAAGGTAAAAGGCTGGAGTAAAATATATCATGCCTCAGCTAAAGTAAAAAAAAGCAGGGGTAGCAATCCTTATCTCAGATAAAGCAAAAGCAAAAAATGACCTAATTAAAAGAAATAAGGAAGGAAAACATATCCTGTTAAAGGCACCAAGGACAGTGAAGCAATATCATTACTTGACATATATGCACCAAGTGGTATAGCATCCAAATTCCTAGAGGAGAAGGTAAAGGAATTAGAGGAAGAAATAGATAGCAAAACTATACTAGTGGGAGACCTTAATCTCCCCCTCTCTGAACTTGATAAATCCAACCACAAAATAAAGAAGAAAGAAGTTACAGAGGTGAACAGAATTTTAGAGAGGATAGGTACGATAGATCTCTGGAGAAAACTGAATGGGGATAAAAAGGAATGTACTTTCTTATCAGCGGTTCATGACACATGCTCAAAAACTGACCATGTGCTAGGGCATAAAAACCTCACAATTCTATGCATTAAGGCAGAAATATTAAATGCATCCTTCTCAGATCATGATGCAAATATATATATATATATGCAATAAAGGGCCATGGAAAGACAGACTAAAAACTAACTGTAAATTAAACAATTTAATCCTAAAGAATGAGTGGCTCAAACAAGAAATTATAGAAACAAACAGTAATTTCATTCAAGAGAATGATAATTGTGAGACAACGTACCAAAATGTGTGGGATGCATTAAAGACAGTTCTTAGGGGAAGTTTTATATCCCTGAGTTCATACATGATTAAATTAGAGAAAAGGGAGGTCAACGAATTGGGCATGCAATTGAAAAACCTAGAAAAAGAACAAATTCAAAATCCCCAATTAAAACTAAATTAGAAATATTGAAAACCAAAGGAGAAATTAATAAAATTGGAATTAAGAATACTATTGCATTAATAAATAAAACTAAGAGCTGGTTTTATGAAAAAACCAACAAAATTGATAGACCATTAGTAAATATGATAAAAAAAAAGGAAAGAAAACCAAATTATGAGTATCAAATATGAAAAGGGAGAATCTACCTCCAATGAAGAGGAAATCAAAACAATAATTAGGAATTATTTCTCCCAATTGTATGCACATAAATTTGACAACCTTAGGGAAATGGATGAATATTTACAAAAATACAAGTTGCCCAGATTAACTTAAGAGGAAGTAAATTACTTAAATAACACTGTCTCAGAAAAAGAAATTGAACAAGCTGTCAGTCAACTCCCTATGAAAAAATCTCCAGGGCCAGATGAATTTACTAGTGAATTCTATCAAACATTTAAAGAACAATTGATTACAATACTCTACAAACTATTTGGGAAAAATTAGTGAAGAAGGAGTCCTACCAAATTCTTTTTATGACACAAATATGGTACTGATACCTAAATCAGGAAGAGATAAAAACAGAGAAAGAAAATTATAGTCCAATCTCCCTCATGAATATAGATGCAAAAATTCTAAATAAAATACTAGCAAAAAGACTATAGCAACTTATCTCAAGAATAATGCACTTGGATCAGGTAGAATATATTCCAGGAATGCAAGGATGGTTTAATATTAGGAAAACCATCATTATAATTGATCATATCAACAATAAAACTAGCAGAAACCACATGATCATCTCAATAGATGCAGAAAAGGCTTTTGACAAAGTACAACATCCATTCCTATTAAAAACACTAGAAAGTATAGGAATAAATGGAGCCTTCCTAAAAATAATAGGTAGCATCTATTTAAAGCCATCAGCAAGTATTATATGTAATGGGAAGAAGCTAGAAGCATTTCGCATAAGATCAGGGGTGAAACAAGGGTGTCCACTATCACCCCTCTTATTCAATCTGGTACTAGAAATGTTAGCAGCAACAATTAGAGAAGAAAAAGAAATCAAAGGAATCAAATTAGGCAAAGAAGAGACCAAGCTATCACTTTTTGGAGATGATATGATGATATGCTTAAAGAATCCTAGAAAATCAAGTAAAAAACTACTTGAGACAATAAAAAATTTGGCAAAGTTGAAGGATATAAATTAAACCCACATAAATCCTTGGCATTCCTATATATTTCCAATGAAATTCAAGAACAAGAGATAGAAAGAGAAATCCCATTGAAAGGTACTGTAGACATCATAAAATATTTGACAATCTACCTGCCAAAACAAACCCAGGACCTATATGACCACAACTACAAAACACTTTTTACAAAATAAAGTCATATCTAACTAATTGGGAAAATGTCAGTTGCTCATGGCTGGGTTAAACTAATATAATAAAAATGAAAATTTTACCTAAAATTAAATCATATATTTAGTGCCATACCAATTAATTTACTAAAAGAAACTACTTTATAGAGGTAGAAAAAATAGTAACAATATTCCTTTGGAAGAATAAATGCTCCAGAATAGCAAGGGAATTAATGAAAAGAAATGCTAGGGAAGGTGGACTACCTATACCAGATTTCAGTCTGTATTGTAAAGCAGCAGTCATCAAAACTATTTGGTATTGGCTGAGGAATAGAGGAGTGGAACAATGGAAGAGATTAGGCACATGAGATTCAGAAGTCAACAACCATAGTAATCTATTGTTTGATAAACCCCAAGACTCTAGTTTTGGGGATAAGAACTCACTATTTGACAAAAACTGCTGGAAAAACTGGAATATAGTATGGCAGAAACTGGGCAAACACCATATACAAGAATCAAGTCTAAATGGGCGCATGATGTAGGTATAAAGGTTGATACTGTAAGCAATCTTGGAAAACAAGTAATAGTTTACCTGTCAGATTTGTAGAGAGGGAAAGAATTTATTATTAAACAAGAATTAGAGAACATTATAAAATGTAAAATGGATAATTTTGACTTAATTAAGAGATGAAATTGAAAAGCTTCTGTACAAACAAAGCCAATGTAACCAAGATTATGAGGGAGGTGGGAAACTGGGAAAGAATCTTTACAACCTATGTAGCTGACAAAACACTCATTTCTAAAATATACAGAGAATTGAGTCAAATTTATAAGAATACAAGTCATTCTCCAATTGCTAAATGGTCAAAGGATTTGAACATGCAATTTTCAGAGAAAGAAATTAAAGATGTCTATAAGCACATGGAGAAATGCTCTAAATCACTATTGATTAGAGAAATGCAAATCAAAACAACTCTGAGTACCACATCGTACCAGTTAGATTGGCTAAGATGACAAAACAGTAAAATGACAAATGCTGGAGATGTGGGCAAATTGGAACACTAATGCATTGCTGGTGGAGTTGTGAACTGATCCAGCCTTTCTGGAGAGCAATCTGGAATTATGCCCAAAGGGCTATAAATAATTTCATTTCCTTTGACTCAGCAATACCACTCCTAGGGTTATATCCCAAAGAGATCACAGAAGTGGAAGACCCTTATGTACAAAAATGTTTATAGCAGCTCTTTTTGTGGTGGCAAAGAACTGGAAATTAAGGGAGTGCCCATAAATTGGGGAATGGCTGAACAAGTTGTGGCATATGCATGTTATGGAATGCTATTGTGCTATAAGAAATGAGGAGCAGATGGACTTCATATTTACCTGGAGAGGCTTATACAAACTGATGCTGAGTGAGAAGAGTAGAACTGGGACAAATTTGTACACAATTACAGACACACGTATGTGTGATGACCAACTTTGATAAGCTGGACTCTTCTCAGCAATGCAGTGATATGTCAATCCCAAAAGACTCATGATGGAGAGAAATGTGTGCATCCACAGAAAGAACTAGAAAGGACTGAGTTTATATCCAGTCGGAAGCAAAATACCTGATCTTTTTCCTTTTCTTGTTTGGTTTTATGTCCTCTTTACCATTTTTCATTCCATCTGATACAGTCCATCTTTATAACCTGACTAATGTATAATGTGAAAGTATTAACAGATCCTATACTTGACTATATGCCGCCACGGTGGGGAGGGTAGAGAGGGGGACAAAATGAGAAACTCAAGGAATTGTGGAATTGAAACCTGTAAACTAAAAGTAAACAAAAAAATTAATTTTTAAAAAATGCCAACTCATAGCTTAAACTTTTGTAGTTGCTGAAATCTTAAAATGTGATCTATAAAATGAAATGTATTCAGATATGACACATGGACTATATCAATATAATTTGTGAAAGTAAAAAAAAAAATAGGTCAGCCATGTAACAATGAACTTAAATTCAGGATAGATAGATAGATATAGACATAGATACACATAGGTTTAGATGTGTGTGTATACACACAAACATATACATATAAATATACACATATTCATATTATATATGCTTTTTCTCCTTTCATTTCTCCGTAAGAGTTTTAGCTAGTTTTAGATTATACAAAATGATTTACCATTTTAGACTTTTGTAAACTTTTTTCATTCTGTCAGGAATTAGTAATTTACATATGAATTACACATTGAAAAGTTTGTGATGATATCTGTACTTTCCTTAAAATATTCAAAAAGAGTTTAATATCCTTCAGTAAATATTTCTGCCATTTAAAAAGTTTCTTTTCTAGTGTAAGAGCAGGACTAGAAACCTAGGCACACTACTTCAAGTAAGGCACACATAGGGCTGATCTTTTGAAAAACTTTCAAATGTGTGTTTATGGGCAGCTAGGTAATGCAGTAAATAAGCACTGACCTTGGAGTCAAGGGGTCCTGAGTTCAAATCCTACCTCAGACACAACACTTACTAGTTATATGACCCTGAGCAAGTCACTTAACCCCAATTGCCTCACCCCCCCCCAAAAAAAAAGTGTGTTTAGCTAAGTTTGACTCCACAACACCAAGAGGGTCATGAAGAGTAAAACTTAAAATGAATATTAGTTTTGCTTAAATGACACAAAAAATCTAACTAGCATTTTCAATTATTTAATTTACTTGACTAGTATAGCCAATTGGTTTGAAGA
Organism: Petaurus breviceps papuanus; assembly: GCF_028583685.1. NCBI lineage: Eukaryota > Metazoa > Chordata > Mammalia > Diprotodontia > Petauridae > Petaurus > Petaurus breviceps. The sequence continues at coordinate 10,211,498 of NW_027186540.1, forward strand.
AATTGATCATTGAGGATGAAAAACAAAAGGATAATTATCTCATGCACCACATAGAAATATGACCTAAAATTAGCATGTACCACATGTTCAGGGACTGATCAAATATAGGTAACAACCAAGTTAAGAATATTTCTTTTCCTTACAACATTAATAGGAACTATTATTTCAGCTTCCAGGTGTCTATGACAGTTATTGGTAAACATTGCTAAGAGAAAAAAGATAAAATATTTCAGAATAGAAAAAATATTCAGTGTATGTGTATGTGTGTATATGTTTGTTTGTATATACATATATGTATGTATGTGTATGCATATATTTTCTATCCAGTCAATTCTATAAAGACCACCACAGGTGGTAATAGTTCTTTTTTTTTTTTTTCGCTTTGCTTTTTGGAGGGGAGAAAGCAGGGTGTTTGGGGTTAACAGGTCAAACAGCTAGTAAGCGTTAAGTGTCTGAGGCCAAATTTGAACTCAGGTCTGGACTCCAGGGCTGGTTCTCTATTCACTATGTCAGCTAGCCACCTCAGTAATAGTTCTTAAGTACCTACCTGAAATGACACTTTGTTATTCCATGACCCATAGTAGGCAATCAATAAATATTTACATAATAGATAATGGTTATGCTAAAGGTATTTAGAAGTAGTCATGTGTTCAATACTTTAAAAAACATCATGGTCATTTTGAAAAAAAAGATCGTTTCTTCTTGTCTATCAGTTACCTTTGTGTATAATAACTGAAGAATGGAAAGGACAAATGAAAATTCAAAACAGTTATTTTTCAAATCAATGCAAATTTTCTCTGCACATGCATGTATCCCTTAGTGTTTAGAATTTAACACTAGTTTGCAATAGATAATAAGTTTACTTTCACTCAAAAAATAAACAGATAACTTGACAATTTGCCAGTTACTCATTTGTCTAAAAAGGAAAAAAATCAATGAATTTTTCCTCCATCTGCCAAAGTAAACTCATCCCTACTTTTTTTGGAACATGAACTGAAACCCAATCAATTGTGAGATAATCCTATTCCAGCATTACCCCAGCCAAAATCCCCAAAAGATTAAATTTAAAGAGTGGAATTTAAGTAACACAATAGTTTACTTAGCTAAAATCAGCATACTTTTTTTTCTTTTCAGAGGGGGAAAGTCAAGGCAATTGGTCTTAAGTGACTTGGCCAAGGTCACATGGTTAATAAGTATTAAGTGTCTGAGGTCACATTTGAACTCAGGTCCTCCTGACTCCAGGGCTGGTGCTCTATTCACTGCACCACTCAACCACCCCAACATACTTTTTTTTAATCAAGTTGATTTGTTACTTTGACTTAAAACCAGTATATAAAAATAATGCATGTAACTGTCATGAACAAGATTCTTTCTATTCATTAAGATTATTAATCCCCCCTCAATTTAAAGTAGTAGATTTAAATGAAAACCTCAAAGACTGGGAGTCAACAATGAGGCCTAGGCTCTCTTTCTGGATTCATGATCCACAAAGTCACTGTGTATAAGCTGATTATTACTTTTACTGAAAAACTGCTGCCTCTGAAAAATCTAGGTAAACATGTAGTTTCACTATAGACTTTCACATCAGTATTAGTAGAGCTAAATGCTCAGGAACAAAAACCGCTCTCTTCCCCTTCCTCCAATTTATGAGCTGCTCTTTGGAACCTCCAATTGAGGAAGTACCAAAGGCAGCCATGTAGCCTCCTTCATTGCACTCTTTGCTCTGCTCCTAACTCTTAGGACTTCTCCACCTTGCATCTGTTTGGTACATTTGTCCCCCCATACTTCTCCCATTTATGGCTCTACACGTCTTATCTTCTCCCTTAGATTATAAAGTCCTCAAGGGCAGGGAATTTCTTTTTACTTGTGCTTCTATGATCAGTGTTTAGCAAAGTGCTGCCTGGTATAAAGTAAGCCCTTAATAAATGTTTTTTCTGACTTTTTCTTAAGTGATTTGCCCAAAGCCAGGAAGTAGCTGGTATCAGAGGTATTGTATCAGAAGTATATAGCAGGTATCACCTTTTGAACTTAGAGAGGTAAGAAGTGGAAAGGGAAAAGGAGAGAAAAGAAGAAAGAGGGTGAAAGCATAGAGGAGAGAAGGTAATAGGAAGAGGAGAGGGTAGAGGATGAAGGAAAGCACTTTCATTTTTTTGTTTGTTTGATTTAAACTCTAAGACTTGAAAACCATTCTGGTAATGGATTTTAGTTCCTCTCAGTCCTTACAATCAGCATGACTTTTAGCCTTCTTGGAAGATAGATTGCATAAATTCAAAACTGAATTATTCAATCTTTTTTTTTCTCTAAGAGTATTGTTCTCAGACCCCTTCAGGATGCATCAGTGCATTATCCAAACTACTATTTGACTGAAACTAATTGAAGATTTTTCATTTGGGGGGGATAAGCAAAACATTTTTTCTGTATTGAATTTTAAAAAGACCTTTTTTAAACAATAGTTTGACTTTCTCTTCAACTCATTAGGGGGGCTCTTTTAAAAACCAGAATGGTATTCTCATTTCCCAAGTATTTTTTAGCTCAGCTTTGGTTACTTAGTGACAGTACAGCAAGTTGTGTCTGACTTGGCCATGATCTGTCACAGATTTTTTTAATAATCTCAAATCAAGAACATCTCTCCCTTATACTTTCCTCTCTAAATCCAGTCATGTATGTTGGCATTTCAGATTTCATGATGCCTCACCATGAAGAAAGTGAAAGGACTTCCTTTGGCCTTTAAAAAATATATCTTTAAGTATTCTCTTTGGGAGATATTTAAAAGCATTCTGGGAAACAAATTTTTTTTTAAATGCCATTGTTAGTTCACATTTCTAAATTTGCAGTTTTGACAGACTGTAACCTTTGAGTCATGTTATAGTGATAAAGAGAATGCTAATAACTCCCTTCCCCCCAAACTGCATATGTTTATTGTGCATATGTTTACATGTGGTCATGTTGTTTCTCCCTATAGAATATAAATTCTTTTAGAATAAGTACTATTTCACTTTTGTCTTTGTTTCCAAGTAATTGAAACATAGAAGGCACTTAATAAAAGCATACAGATTATTTGGAGTTGGCTTTTCTCTAAATAGTCTAATAGTACAAAAAAAAAAAAGATTGAATGGGGGTTCTATTGGAACATTTTATGTAGATTTCTGAGGATAAAATTGATAACTTTGCTTCCAGGAATGATTTTCCATTTAACACGTTAGTATAGCTAAAATGTAAGATCAAAATCAGAATGATCTCAACAGATCAGAATAGAGGTGTGGTAAAAGGATGACTTAATTAAGTGTCACAGGATCAAAATTCAAATTTTAGCAGTCATTTAGTAATTGTATGACCTTGGACAGAGAAAAGTCTATGCATATATTTAGAGTTAGAAAGAACCTCAGAGGTCATTTGGTTCAAACTTCCTATTTTATAACTGAAAAAAAAAAACTGAATATGAGAAAGGTTAAATAACTTACCTATGGCCACACCATTGCTTAATATCTCTGGGCCTTCTTCATCTCAAGAACAACTCTAGTCAGACCACATCAAAGACACTATGGTTCAGTTTGGGGTGTTACATTTTAGGGAAGACATTGATAAACTCAAAAGTATGCAGAAGAGGATGATGAGAATAATAAGACCTTTTGAAATATTGTCTCATTTTTCCTTAAAACAACCCTGAGAGGGCTATTAATACCTCCATTTTACAATTGAAAAAAACTAAGGACAACAGACATTAAGTCAATTGCCTAGGGGCACAAAGCTGACAAGTATCTGAGCCTGTATCTGAACTCTAATCTTCCTGGTTTCAGGTCTAGGGCTCTATCTACTGGATCAGCTGACTGCCTGGAGACCAAGTCATTGAAAGTTGGCTGAAGGAAGTGAAGATGGTTAGCCTGGAAAAGGGAAGGCTTGGAGGAGATGTAATAAAAGTCATCAAGTGTTTGAAGAGCCGCCATTTTGAAAACAAAATGGATAAACTTATTCCTCTTGCCTCCAGAGAACACAAAAGCACAATGAGAAATTGCAGTGAAGAAATTTCTTGCTCCACATAACTATTCCAAATAATTAGATTAATCTTCAAGTTGACTGGGCTGACTCAAGAAATCCTGGCTTGCCCCTCACAGTGAAAGTCAAATGAACCCTTGTCATACATGTCATAGAGAAGAGTCTTGCTCAGTTATTTTTGCCCTTCATGACCTCTGATTTCTTTGGAGTTGGAGTCAGGATACTTGCTTTTGAATCCTATCTCAGACACTTAGTAGCTCTATAACTAGCAGCAAATTACATGATTTCACACAGCCTCAATTTCCTCATTAGTAAAATGAGGTCCATAATACTTGTACTACTGACTTGACAGGCTTTTTGTGAGGAAAGTATTTTGTAAACCATAAAACACTTTATAAATATGATATACATGGGGGTAGCTCTCCTTCCTTTTTAGCAATATTGGACTATCAATCAGTCAACTTCATGGAAGCTCATGCATTTTTAAACTAGATAGACACAGATACTGTCTCATTTATTCAGATTGTTCCCTAACACTATATTAAGTCAGTTGGAATGTGTATAAAGTCATTAAAGATCTTCCCATTAAAAAAAAAAAATGTAAGTCATTGTTGGCCAACAGAGGGCTCCTTAAATAGGACTTCAGCATTTTGTATATTGTTGGAATTGAAAGAAATGAAGAGTGAAAGTTTAGTAAGCAATATCATGCTTTAGAAATGGAGCAGACACATTTAAGGTGTCACTTTTGACCCAGTCCTGGGAGCAGTGAAATCCCCAAACCGTAACCTCAGTGTTAGGATAGCTTGAATTTTTGAGAAAGAGGATATTATGCCTTAAAGCATGAAGAGGTCATGAGCGTCTGATGTTTTTTTTTCCCTTTTCATCCAGATGTTCCAAGCAGGCAGGATTCCAGGTTCTCTACATTGCTCAGGCCTCACAATGGCCTGTAATTTGCACAGGCTGTGTTTGTCATCCACCTGCTTTTCAATGACAGTTTTGACATTTTAGGCACCCTCTGCAAGATTTCTTTATAGCACCTTATAGCTCTGTGTTAAATAAGAACTTTGGCACATCATCTTTAATTAAGATCTGGATTAATCTGCTGTCTCAGGTCAGGAAGGTAGAATAGCTACTCATTTCCCTGTTCAGCAGATGTCAAGGATGTGGAAAAATCAAGGATAAGAGGGGCCTTTCATAAGATGCTTTGGGGATGAAGAAGTCTAGTAAATTCTAAACATGTGCTATATATCGCACACAAATCACTAAGTACTAGGGAAGAGTGCCACTTTAAAGAACATTTTTATTATGATCAGAAGGAAAAAAAAATAGTGTGGGGTGGAAAATCACATTTTTATCACCATGCTTATGTTCAAAACTATTGGGTGATATTTTTCACTGTGATAAAATGATATCCAAGGAATTTTTATAGTTGTGAGTTACTATTACTAACAATGGTAATAATGGATAAAGAAGGCAGATGTGTAGCTTCTATCTATCTAAAATGCTGATTAAAATTATTCCATATGGAAAAAAAATTAAGGACACTTAAGGAAGGCATTTTTTTACAAATTATTAAAAGCAAAAATTGCACATACAATTGCATGCACTCAGAAATTCAAGACAAAATTTTATATAATCCTAGCAACCTGCATTTGCTACATGATTGTCCATATGGTTAATACACGAAGTCAGTTTCAGCACTGTGGTTCCTGACTGAGATCATTGAGAAAAGCTTTGAGGTAAAATGTTTCTGAAAATCATGAAAGAACATAACACAACTTGCATGAGAATTTTCCTGGATCTCAGTTGTCTTATCTAAAAGAGTAGGTAGGAGGCAGTAAAATACAGTAGAAAGAACACGGAATTTAGAGTCCAAAGACCTGGATTCAAGTGTCACTTACTCCCAGATGATGTGGGATAACTCACTTCAATGCTGGGACCTCAGTTTCTTCATATGTAAAATGAGAGTATAAAACAAAATTATTCCTAATTTCTCTGATAGCTCTAGGTCAGGCCTGTACAACCTGTGGTGCATGGGCCACTTCCCCAATGGATTTTAGGTGGCCTGTGAAAAATGTAGAGGAAAACTTCCTTTGTATGCAGAGGAAACCCTTTGGCAGGCCCCAGGTTGTGTAGGCCTGCTCTAGATATTATGATTTTACACATTTTGAAGCTTTTCTGACTTTCATATGGCAGAAATGCAAAAATCGCTCCAAGAAGCGAAAGAATAGTTGTAGCACAGTGCCTCACACCTAATAAGCACTTAATAAATATGTATTGGCTATTGATTAATTCTAGTTGTTAATAAGAATTTCCATGCTCTCCTGGGTATTCAAAGTCCCGCAAAAGAACTTTGGAGATAAAGTCTTGATTCTTAGGTCCTAATTCTGGATCTGAACTTCTGCTTTGGGCAAGATAGGATGTTTTGTATAATATTCAAAATGGTTTTCTCCCTTTTATAGAAATTCTGTTACTAAGAATTATGGGAAATGTTCCATTCTTTCTGAAGTGTCTGTCTTCTAAACTCTACAACTGATCTGCTTCTGACTTTAATGTTGTTGCTGAAAGCTTCACAATAGAGATAACACCTAACAATCCCTCTACATTGCTGCAGCCTAGTCTTTATCACCTAATACCAATCTTCACTCCATCCTTGCATTGCCCTAACAGCTCTCCTCTCTACTAATCATTTTAGAATCTAATCAGTCCTTTATATAGCTGTCAGAAGAATTTTTGCTAAATTTTTCATTACACACACACAATTTGAGAACTTACAAGAATTGTCTATCTGATATGAACATCCCAACTTATCTATTTGAGATATTCCCCTAAAGTGTCTTCCTTTATTCCAAATATAACTGTTTTTATTCTATTCTACTGACCCTCTTCTCACAAAAAATAAATCAGTTTGTTGGCAATTGCCTGTGATAAAGTGGCCTTATTTTTTGCAGATTCTCTTCCCTTCCAAATATAATTTACCTCACCTAGAATATCTGTCTGTCCCTTCCCTTCTACTAATTCCCACACTTCTTTCAGATAGTATTTTAGAATTAATGTTAGAACTAAAGTAATTATAAAGGCATCACAAAGCAATTTATGAGTTACAAGGCATTTTCTCATCATCCTCACAACTGACATCTGGATTAGATAAAACCATTATTGTCACTATTATATGAGAGAGTAAACTGAAGGAACTTCTATGAAGTCACCAAGACAGGGAATGGCAGAGATAGAATTCAAACCTAAATCCCTTTACTGTATATCCCATGTTCTTTCCATTATGCTGCTGGGTTCTCCCATACCTCCCACACTGTCTCTAATTTAGTCTCAAAGTTTCACAGATTTGGGGTTGGAAGTACTCTTGGGGCAATCTAGTACAATCATCTTATTTTTACAGAAGACAGAATTTTGGAAATCTAACATGTTCCTCCATACTTCCTAAGAGAGTATTGAAAACATATAGTAAATGCTTATTTTTAAAAAAATGTTAAAAAAGCATTATCTAAATATTATCTGGATACTCTCAGCACATGATCTCCCTTAGAGATTGCCCTGTAGGTTCATTTTATTTCACGTTTAGTGAATTTGCCCATGAGGTTTATTTTGTTTTCTAGAACACAACAGAATCCCATTATGAAGTTGGTTTGGCTAGATAAATATGTTGCCAATATTTAAAGCCATTTGATGTGGCATATACCATAGATATATAGTAGTTTAGAAATCTAAGGAAATTTGGAAATGAATTCCATTTCAGCTATGTTTTTTAATAACACAAATTTATATAAGATTGAAAATACTTTCCTCTTGACAACTTTTTAAAGTAGCAGATGAAGAAACTGAGACTTGAAGGGGAAAAATTCTCTCATTAAGTTTATGTGGCCAGTTAGAAGCAAAGAGTGGACTAGCACCAATTCTTCTGAATCCATGGAAATCAAATATTACTTTACTATACTGTTGCATCTCATCATGTACATAGGATTATAAGAATAATAATTACAGCTCACATTTATATAGCATTTACCCTTCATAAAAGCCATCTCCTGATACTTCATCATGGCATAGAAGTTATCCTAGCTTCTTTAAGAATATGCCAAAAGAAACGAATCTCTGACAGGTCCTGCCAAGCTGGGAGAGCTTCAAGTACCAAAGACTGTATTATATCTGTTGTTTGAGAAGCAGCCCAGCTAAGATCAAATTGATTCAGCCCCAAACAGGCTTTGAAGTGGTGGATTGCATCCATAACTCTCAAATATTATCTACACTGATACAGAGACCCATGATCTAAATAGATGGAAAGAATTTCCAGAGAGATAAAAATCACTAACCTTAGAAATCATGCAGCATAGTGAAAAGAACATTCATTGACTCTAGAGTTAAGGAATTTGGGTTACAATTTTGATTTAGATGACTACTACCTGTATTATTGGGCAAGTCATTTAACATTTACTATGTAACATTTAACATCCTTGGGCCTTAGTTTCTTCATTTATTAAATGAGAGGGTTGAGATGAATCTAGTATCCCTATGAAAAGTATTAAAGAATCCACCATTATGAATTTTACAAAGGGCTTTCCTGATATCCATCCTTTAAGATAGGTAATAAAAGTCTTGTAATTCCCATTATACATATAAAGAAACAAAGGCACAAGTAGGCTATACAGATTCCATATGGTTACAAACTATATAAGTAGTAAATATCAGAGTCAGGAATCAACCCTCAGGCAGGCCTTCTAGATCTAAAATCAGGTCTCTTTCACTACATTGAACCAAAATGGTGATACACAGTTCTCTGTTTTCAGGAGAAACAATGAGAAGATATAAAAAGGGGGGGGGGATTTACTAAAACCATGATCCATCTGAAATCTCTGAAATGGTGGAGAAGGAATATTGGAGAGTTTCAGAAGGGACTTTTCATGATTCAGACCCCCACCCT
>NW_027186540.1:10220433-10250418 GCF_028583685.1 Petaurus breviceps papuanus
ATTGGAGAGTTTCAGAAGGGACTTTTCATGATTCAGACCCCCACCCTACTCTATTGTAGCTGAATCTCTTAAGAGAAGAGAACAGGTTAGTTAATCAATCAAAAATATTCCTTCTCTTTTATGTGCTACGCACTGTGTTAGGCATTAATAATACAAAGGAAAAAAATAAAACATTCAAAAATCCCTTTCACCAAGCTGCTTACATTACATACAAGGTAGACTGGTTGGGAAATGCAGTAGGGGAGGGGAGAGTGCATTCCAATCATAGGGGGAAGTCAGTTCAAAGTCCTAGAGATGAGAGGTGCTATGTTATATACCGTGAAAAAGATTGCTAGTTTGGCTGGATCATATGAAGCATTAATGTGCAATGTGTAATAGGGTTCAAAAGTTTGGGCAAGGTTATGAATGTCAGAAAAGAATAATGTACATTTGATCTTAGAAGGGATAGGGAGCCACTAGAGCTTATGGGAGTTTTATGGTTAGAATTCTGCCTTAGAAAAATCACTTCAGTTACTATGCTAGGTGGAAAGGAGTGGGGTGGAAAGAGACTTGAAGAATCCAACCAATCAGGAGGCTAGTAAAGTAGTCAAAGGGAGACAAATGGGGCCTTGAATTAGGGGAGTGACTGTATATGTGGTGAGGGAGAAATGGATTTGGGAGATGTGAAAATAAACTGACAAGATGTGGTAACTTATTGGATATGTGAGGTGTGAACCCAGGTAAGTGGAGGATGGTGATACTCTTCAGAGAATTAAAGAAGTTTTTAGAGATCTAGTTTTGGAGGAAAACATAATCCATTCTCTTTTATAAATGATGAGTTTGAGATGCTTCTAGGATATTGAGTTTACTATTCAATAAGCAGTTATGAGGGGGGAGTTAGGTGGCACAGTGAATAGAGCACTGGCCCTGGAGTCAGGAAGACCTGAGTTTAAATCTGGCCTCAGACACTTGACACACTTACTAGCTGTGTGACCTTGGGCAAGTCATTTAACCCCAATTGCCCTCTCTCCTCCAAAAATAAAAAAAAAAATTAGGTGGAAAGGGAACTCAAAAAAGAGGCTATTTTATGTATAGACACATCAGGGAGACAAAGATATTCAGTACTGAACAAATAATTAACATGATCAATCATATTTAAAAGCAAATCTTCCAAAACCATATGTTATAGTAATAGATTCAGGAAAAGTTTTCACAAAGTACAATAAAAATATAGGCTTAAAAACCTACAAAGTATAATAGACATTTATTTTTAAGTATTATAAAAAATTTTTTCTAAAAACAAACACTGGCATTATATGTAATGAGGAAACTGTAGATGCTTTCTCAGTAAAAAGAAGAGTAAAGCAAGGATGCCTCTTTTCCCATGGTTACTTAATATATTTGTAGCTAAATTATTATTAGTAGCAATAGGTCAAGTAAAAAGTGAATATATTCAAAATAGTTACAAATGGAAAAAATGTACCCCTATTTCCTAATACCTTAATTATCTACTTAGAAAATATTAGGAAATCAGAAAAAAAAAAACTAAACTAACCTAATTCATATAACAGCTTTAGTAAAGTTGTGAGCCTCAAAATAAATGAACAAAATTAAAATGTGTTTCTAAATACAAAGAATAAAATTCTGGAGTCAAGAAGCCTCATTAAAAAAATCTACAAAATACATAAAAAATCACAGAATCAACTGCCAAGCATATTCAATGTCTATATAGATATAGTTAAAACATGTTCCTTCATGATATATATGTTTGTGTATATATACATATACACATACATATACATGTGTATGTATGAAAACAACTTAACTGAAGCATATTCTGTGCTCTTCTGTGATTTGACCTTGCCTGCGTTATAAATCTGAACTCAATAATGAAATTTATTTGGTTGTATTATGATGAGTTTCAAACTAGAAAAGTGACATTTACAAAGGTAAACAAAATAATTTTTGGAGGAACAAACGATCTTGAATATCAAGGAAAATGATGAAAAAAAGAAAATGTACTTCTAAGTAGTCAAGTTATATTATGTCAAAATAATAATCAAAACTGATTCTAGTTAAAAAATAAAATGAAAAGCATATCAATGGAACAGCCTAATCAATGGAGAATCAAAAATTTTAACTCAATAACCCAGTGTTTGATACATCTAAAAATATAAATTACCATGGAAAGAGGCCCCTATTTGAAAAACAATTGCAAGACAAACAAAAAGCAATCTTGTAGCAATTGGGTTCAGATCACCAGTTAATATTAAAATAGATATATGATCTGAATATTAACAACAAATATTAAATCATTATAAAATTCAAAGAGAAGCAGATTTAATACATGCCATAACTGTTTTAGGCAGTAAATTCTTAATAAAATAAGGATTAGAGGTGATTACAAAATTTGAAATAATTGGATTACATGAAAATGAAAGACCTTTACATGAAGAAAGAAGGAAGGAAACATTTATTAATCACCTGTTGTATGCTTCTAGTTGGCACTTTACAAATAGCATCTCATTTGATCCTACCAAGTACCCTGGGAGAGATGTATTAGCATCATCCCATTTTATAGATGAGGAAACTATGGCAGACAGAGGTTAAGTGACTTGCCTTGAGTCACAGAGCTCATAAGTGTTTAAAACTATATTTGAATTCAGGTCTTCTTGACTTCAGGCCCAGCATTAATTTTATCCACTAAACCACCTAGCTGCCTCAAAAGACCTGACAACTGTTAAAGAGTATATATACCAAGAAGGTGGAGAGAATCCAGGAAGTTGTCTGAGCTCTCGCCAGTTTCCCTCAAAAACATTAAATCAAGCTTCTAAATGGAGTCTGGAGTGACAGGACCCACAAAAAGACAGAGTGAAACAATTTTACAGCTTTACATAGGACTTCAGGAAAGGTTTATCTCACTTCATCAAAAGGGGAGCACAGTCAAGTGCAGGCCAAGTCTGGGCAAGCCAGAGGGAGGCTCTTAGCCATAGCATGCATCAGTAACTGAGACCCGTTGATCCTAGTTCAGCAGATTAGTTGCACAGCAGGCCTCCAGCCACAGTGCAGAAGCATCCCCAGAACCCTGGCATAATAGGAGTATGCCAGGCCACCCCACCTGAGCAGGCAAGGCTTGAACACCTGAGGCCCTAGAATTGAAAGCCAGAGACAAGGCCCCTGGCCCCCAAAACAAAATCATTGGAACAGTGCCCCCCTGTTCTCCAAGAACAGAATTTGGTTAAAAAAAATAAGAAAAGAAAAAGATCCCTGACCATAGAAAGCTACTATGGTAACAGGGAAAATCAAAACACAAACTCAGAAAGGAAGACAATTTACAAATGCCTACATGCGAAGCTTCAAAGGGGAATATGAATTGGTGTCAAGCCCAAAATTTACTCTTGGAAAAGCTCAAAAAGTATTTTAAAAATCAAATAAGAAAAACTGGGAAAAGAAATGAGAGTTATACAGGAGAATAATGAAAAAAAATTGACTGAAGAAAATATGTCCTTAAAAAATAGAATTGGCCAATGAAAAAGCAGATACAAAAGTTAACTAAAGAAAATAATTCCTTAAAAGACAAAATTGGGAAAGTAGAAGTTAATGACTCTGTGAGACATCAAGAATCAGTCAAACAAAGCCAAAAAAATGAAAAATAGTAGACAATGTAAAATCCTTCAATGAAAAAAACAACTGACGTGGAAAAATAGATCCAAGAAAGATAATTTAAGAATTATTGGACTATCTGAAAGCCATGATTTTTTAAAAAGAATCTGGACAACATTTTTCAAGAAATTTTCAAGGAAAACTGTCTTGATATCCTAGAAACAGAGGGTGAAATAGTCATTGAAAGAATCTACTGATCAGTTCTTGAAAGGGATCTCAAAATGGAAACTCCAAGGAATATTGCTGCCAAATTCCAGAATGATCAAGTCAAGGACAAAATACTGCAGTGGACAGAAAGAAACAATTCAAATATCAAGGAGTCACAGACAGGATTACATAGGACTTAACAGCTTCTACATTAAAGGATTAGAGAGCTTGGAATATGATATAACAGAAGAAAAAGAAGCTTGTATTACAACCAAAAATCAACTACCTAGCAAAATTGAGCATAGTCTTTCAGGAGAAAAGATGGTCATTTAATGAAATAGGCAACTTTCAAACTTTCCTGATGAAAAGACCAGAGCTAAACAGACAATTCAGGCTTCAAATTAAAACTTCAAGAGAAGCATAAAAAAGTAAACAGGAAAAAAATGTTATTCAATAAGGTTAAAATGTTTGCATTTTGTAATCTATATGGGAAGATGATACTTGTAACTCTTGAGAACTGTATTTCTTATTAGGTCAGTAAGAGTATACATAGAGAATATGGTTATATGTTGACTTTGATGTTATGATATTAAAAAATTAAAGGGTAGGGGAAAAAAGGATTATACTGGGAGAACAAGAAAGAGGGAGGCAGAATAGGGTAAATTACTCCACGTGAAAAGGTATAAAGGACCTACTAGAGTAGAGGGAAAGAAGGGAGAGGGTGAACATTGTTTGACCCTTACTTTCATCAGATTTAGCTGAAAAACATATGCACTAAAAAGAAAAGGGAAGAAGAGAGGGGAGACATAGGAGAATGAGCAGAAGGGAGGGAAGAAGTAGGAGGGGAAAGGAGAAAGAAAATGGATGACTGATAAAAGGGAGAGCAGCTTGAGGGAGCTGGTGGTCAGAAGCAAACCTCTAGGGACTAGGAAAGGATGAAAGGAGAGTCAAAAGTATAAATGGGGGAAAAGTAAAATGGAAGGAAATAAACAGTAATCATAGCTGTGAATGAGAATGGGATGAATTCTCCCATAAAATGGAAGTAGATAGCATGGTAGTTTAAAAACCAGAATCCTATAATATATTGTTTACAAGAAGCACATTTGAAGCAGAGAGATACAGAGTAAAGGTAAAAGGCAGTAGCAGAATATATTATGCTTCAACTGAAGTAAAAACAAACCAACACACAAAAGCGGGGGTTGCAATACTGCTTTATGATAAAGCAAAGGCAAAAGTAGATTTAATTAAAAGAGATAAGCACACTACCTTTATATGTAATTGGAAAAAATAGTATTAAGAAGTTTTTAAAAATCTGTATGAAAGAGTACCCCACAAGTTTAGAAATAAAAGAACTGTGAATTAAAACAATCCCAAGTTTTTACCTTCAGTGAGCTAATTGGCAAAAATAACAAAAGATAACAAGTGTTGTAAATAAAGGCATATTTTCATTTTTAATGGAGCTGCGAATTTATTTAACCACTCAGAAAATCAGTTTGGAATTATTGTGGAGTGATGTAAATGCCTTTTCCACTTGACCCAGAGATTTTACTTTTATACATGTCCTTTTATGCAAGGAGTCAATTGATTTACAAAAAAAAAGAAGATAAATCCTGATATAAATCTACATATTTATAGCATTAGTTTTAGTTGTATCAAAGAAACAAACTAAACATCAGTCAATTAGGAAATAGCCAAACGAATTGTCATACATGTATGGAACATAAATATACTATAAGAAACAATGCCTATAGTGAATAATAGAAAACTTGTGATAACTTATATGAACTGATGCAAATGAAGTAAGCAGAACCTTGAAAAAAATGAGTATATAAGTGGAAAGACATTTACAAAATAATCAGAACTGAATGCAGTGAAATCATGACAGATTGTTACCAAAGAAAAGTTGTGAGAAGACACTGACACTGGCTTTTTTTTCCTGACATTTTTTTGTAGATACTGGATGGTGGGTGTCTGGAGCACTTCCTGACATCAGACTCTTTGGTACACTGATTATTTGGGTGATTTTTTTTTAGCTTTTTAACATTTTAATTCTTTATCATAAGGGATTTCTTTCTTCATGGAGGAAAGTATGAATAACAGAAAAATATTGGTGAGATGAAAACCAAAGATATCAATGAAATATAGTTTCCAAAAAGATAGCACTAAAAGTATAAAGATAGAAACACCTGTAAAAAAATCGTATTTTGACAATGGAAAATGCATTCATGTAGCCATGAAAATAGCTTTCAGACTCCCATAGACATTACAAAAAAATTGGATAGGCCCCATAAAACTTTCATTGGAATCATCCATATTTATTGGGCCTGCACTCTCTTCACTTTATCATTGTGACCATCTTTTGTATGGCCCAAAATTATAACTATTCATCTAACACTCAAGTTATATTTTGTTTCTACCAATTCAGATAATGGTTGGCTTCCTTCAGTTATTAGGACTTCTGAATCACATTGAAAATATTATTGTAAGATTAGATTTTCTTTTTCAAGTTCAACCATTATAACAGGAAAGATGGTCAGCCACATAGAAATACATTACCATGAAAATTAAGACTGTTTCTACATGACCACCCCTCCAAATATTTAGGAAGTGGGAAAATGGTGAAATTAATGTTTATTAGAATGCCTCAAATGTTTTCATTGCAAACATAATCCAGTCACTTAAAGCAGAGTAGGGGTTTGTTCTTTAGGGCATGGGGGTGTGAAGTTGTTTTGCTTTCTTTTGATTTTTAATCTAGCTCAAGTTACCTTTCTTGATTCTAAAATAGCGAATGGCTAAAAGTGATACAAGTTGTGGCAACTGATGTGGTAATGCCCGAACATGGTTAGAGTATTTGATAGTTATGTCAATATAATTATTAACTTTAAGTACTAGTACATAACTATCCAATAACCTTAAAAAGTAAATATTACTATAATTTATATGGCATGTGGTACTATTTCAATTGTTTTTTCAATCCGCTCTTTAATTGGTGCAACTCAAGTAAACTTTATTAATTACATGTGATTTGGGATCAGAGAAGATAAAAGCTAAGTTCCTGAATTTGTGGATTTTAGAATCTAACAGGAATGACACAAATACATAATTTGATATAGTGAAAAGAGTGCTAGCTTGGAGTGAGGATATTGATATTAGCTTATTCTCTTATTAGCATAGCTAATATTTCTAGTACTATATTAAATAATAATATTAATAATAGGCATCCATACTTCACCTCTGATCTTATTAGGAAGGCTTCTGGTTTATCTCCACTACAGAAAATGCTTGCTGATGGCTTTAAATAAATACCATTTATCATTTTAAGGAAAACTACATTTATTTCTAAGCTCTCTAATGTTTTTAATAGGAATGGGTGCTGTATTTTGTCAAAAGCTTTTTCAACAACTATTGAGATAATCATATGATTTCTGTTGGTTTTGATATTGATACCATCAATTATGTTGTTAGTTTTACTAATATTAAACCAACCTTGCATTCCTGGTATAAATCCTACCTGGTGCCTTGTTGCTTTTTGATTGGGCAGTGGGTCAAGAGGGCTGTGAAATTCTCTGAGCCAGGAGAAAGCTATATATACCCTGATGTGAGGTTTTGTTTTGGGGCTCATTTTGAGAAGTGTTGTGTGATTTGACCAGACAAGACTCTGGGCAGCCGTTAAGAGCCCCCTGGCTTTGAAAACCCAGATGTTGGTGATTCCTTCTTTGGTAACTAACTAGGTATGGATGTAATGATCAGACAGTTGGAAGCCTCTCTGATGATCTGTCTCTCTGTCTGTATTTTTTCTCTGCTTATAACCTCTGTATTCTCTGAAGTTCAGGGTACTGACATTTTTTCCCCTGAACTAGGTAAATGACATATGTTTGATTAAAGCAAGATTGCTAACCCATTTTGAGTTGCTTTCCTTTAGAAAAGCAGATCTAAGAACCTATGTTGGCAGCTACCCTGGGTATGCTAGGGTGCTTGCTGCTACACCTGGTCATAGGTAGTCCTTGTGATATATTGCTATAATCGCCTTGCTAACATTCTGTTCAAAATTTTTGCATTGATATTCATTAGGGAAATTGGTCTATAATTAGATGCTATGTTTTAAATCTATTACACTTATCATTAATACTTTTTAAATCTAATGTTCATTGTTCTTTTAGTTATTTTTTGTTTTTGTTATATAGACATTTTGTAATTTTAATGTAACTAAGGCTGCATGATGTCATGGGGAAAATTTCATTAAAGTTCTCCTCACATTTAATTTTACCATAAAGATGACCCTTGGTTTTGGAAGGTCTATGCCTATTGAACTCAAACTCTAGCAAGTTCCAACAAATAGAACAGGCTTTGTGTAACAGCCACATGACAGACTTATAAAATAGCCAAAAGTTAAGAATTTTCTCTGAAAAGAAGCAATTTCCAAAGACATGTGGTATAGAATAACAGGCACATGGGTTGATAGAGGAGATGACAACACTAATAAAAGCATTGCTTATAAAAGAAATGACATATTCACTGAGGTAGGGAGTGATGTGTATAGAAAGATATCTCCAAGACTGGGATTTCTAGTCAGAGGAATTAGATTAAAATTCTGGTTCTATGATTTACTCCTCTGTGATTATGAGCAAGTAATATAGCTTTATGGTTCAGTGAATAGAGCATTAATCCTGGAGTCAGGAAGGTCAGACTTTGAACCTAGTTTTAGACACTTTCTATACCAGACATGTGACCCTGGGCAAGTCACTTAACTGCTGTCTGTCTCAATTTTGTCAAGTATTGGCACAATACCTGACAAATAAGCCAATACCAATAGGTAGGCACAACAGTCCCTACCTATCAAAGCTGTTGTGAGGATAAAATGAGATAATACACTCTGCAGTGCTATATAATGCTAGCTATTAATATGGTGATCAATAAGAAATACTATCTCTCTTCTCTGGGCTTTGCTGAGTGAAAAGTAAAAAAAAAAGTATCTTGTATACTTCACTCAGTTCCATAGTAGACAATGTATAAGAAAAGTGAATAATTGCTTTTTTCTGCAGACTTTATACATATATACCAATACAATAAATAGTTTTATCAGAGAGGTTTTATATATATCCTTAAATTGTAAACACATATGCCTGTTTCCATGTACAAGCCATATCATATATTTATGGTTCTATATATCTATCAACAAATTTTGATTAATGCCTCACAGATATAATACTTAATCCTCAGTCTTGTTGAGATTGCTAGTATACCAGTAGTCACTATGACTTATAGTCAGATTCAATGAGAAGGTTCATAATAAAGAGGAAAGAAGATCTTGTACTCTTAGATGTTAATACACATTACAAAGCAGTTATAATCAAAACCAATTGGTACTAGGCAATAAAGAGAGAGATATAAGTCAGAGAAACGGAATAGAAATTCCAGAGTTCCAACCAAACATTAGTGTTTGGCAAACCTTCAGAAAATAAACTAGGGAAATTCATTATTGAACATTTTGGGAAAATGGCTCTCTACCTGGCAGGGAAGTGATTTGGATCTACCATTTTTACCACATATCCAAGCAAAAGAGAGAATAGATGAGGAAGTTATTTTTTTTTTTTTGTAAACCTCTAAAAATGGAAGAAAAGTGATGGAACTAAGTGGGGAAATTAAATTGAGAGATGATGGAAAATGAAGAAATTCAAATACTTATTTACCTCCAGATATTTGTTGAGTGTATATTTAAAGCTGTCTAAAAAAGATTTTTTATCCCCATGCATGTCATAGGAACCTAGCTAGAGCTGGAAGATACCTCAGAGACTGTTAAGACCAAATCTCTAATTTTACAGATGAGGAAACCAATTTAAAAAATTCCACCATAGTGATTCTCTCTCTCTCTCTCTCTCTCTCTCTCTCTCTCTCTCTCTCTCTCTCTCTCGCTCCTTCTATACCACCCACAAACATGCCTCTCTCCCATCTTTCCTTAAAAACCTCTCCATAGAGCTGATCAGACAACCCTCACCAATCAACATCTGATACCTATCCTTCCCTTAATGGCTAAAATTCTCAAGAAAGACAGCCACATTTGCTGAGTCTACTTCCTCTCCTTTCTCTTTTCATCTCTTTGAAATCTGACTCCTACCCTCAACATTCAATTAAAACTACTGTCTTCAAACTTTCCTTTTTAATTAGCTCTTAATTGCCAGATTTAATGACCTTTTCTAAATCCTCATCTTTCTTGACCTCTTTACAAGCATTTGACAGTTTGATCAACTTCTCCTAGCTAGGTTTTCAAGCATCAGTTCATGAAACTTTTCATAGACTTTATACTACCTGTTTAACTGGGGTTTTTCCCTTTAACTTCTTTTGCTTATTCTTCATCCATGTCATACCTATTAACTATAGATTTCCCCAATGCATTTTCATGGGGATTCTTCTTTCATTCTTTATAATTGTTCATATCATAAGCAGCCATAGATACAATGAAAAAAGATTCTTAGATCCACAGCCAGAACTTATCTTCCCAGTGATCTACAGCCAAATATATTCAACTGCCTTTTGGATATCTTGAACTGGATTTCCCATTGGTATTTCAAATTCAGTGTGTCCAAAATAGAACTTTCCTCTGAAACCCTTCGCTCTTCACAAATTCCCTACAGCTGTGCAGGACACCACCATCCTTGTTACCCAAGTCTGTAACTTTGATAACATCCTTGTTTCCTCTCTTAATCACCCCATATATCCAAGTCATTGCTGAAACTTTATGTTTCTTCCTTGTCAACATTTCCCATACACGAGTGCCCTTTTTATCCATTCATAGAGCCATTACTATAATACACACCCTAATATTTTCTTGCCTAAACTATTACAAAGATTTTCTAACTGGTATCCCTGTCCCATATCTCTTACCACTCTAATCCATGCTCCAGTCAACTCCAAGGTGATCTTTTTTTAAAGCATAAATCTGATCATCTCATTCCCTTTCTCAATAAAATCCTGTGTCACTTAAACCTCTTCACAACCTGGATATTTTCCATCTGTCTAAATTAGACACAGTCCCCTATGTCCCTTTTTTGCACTTCACTTCATTTCTCTCACTCTATAATCTAACTCACTATCCTACTTGCATTCCTTGAACACAACATTCGATTTCCTGCCTTCATGTTTTTGCATCAGATATTCATTCCCCAATGCTGTAATGTTTTGTTCCTGTGACTCCATCTCTTAGTTTCCAAGCATTATGTCAAGACTTAATTAAAATCTGACCTTTATTAGGTGGCTTTTCCTAATCACCCCTATCCTACCCTCTGCCAGGTTTTAGTACTTTTTCCTCTCAGATTGTCTTCCATTTATTTTGCATATATCTTATAAATGCTTATTTATTTATATTTTGTCTCCCACATTAGAACATTAGTTTTTTTATAGCAGGAACTCTTTTTGCCTTTGTCTATATCCTTAGCACTTAATAGAGCGCTTAGAATATGCCCACTGACTGACAGTTCATGAGAGATTGATTTTGGTCTAGGCCCAATCAGGCAACAGGCATGTTGCCCTGCTGGTGGCCAACATGGTGCTGATAAAGAATTGAGTTACATTGTTAAATATGTGAATTTTTAGGAGATGATACTTGACTTTAATCCAATGTTCATGCATTCCTTCAGGAGTCTATATTCGACCTTTCTACTGAACAACTTAGATTGACTATTCCATAGGCCTGTCAAATTAAGCTTGTCCAAGAGTGAACTGATTGTCCTTACCCTTAAATTTAGTCTTCCTCTTATCTCAAAAGTTGGAATGTGGGCTCAAGTGGTTGCTACAAAGCATTGAACCCATCAAATTATCTTCTGAAAGTGGTAATAAATGTCATCCCTCCCATATTTGCAGGACACAGAATGTGAGTTCTCCTTGGTCCTCACTGCTAGTCTAGGTCCCAAATTCCCTGACAAATTCTGCTAGGAATTTCAGTTCCTGGCCTTTTCAAGATTTCTGATGGCTCTGTACCAAAGGAAAGAAGATGTAGAACAGGAAGTAGCCCTATTACAAACAAAAGCTTCCCTCTAAGGTCAAAAATTGACAGGGTAGAGAGGGCAGTGCAGGAAGGAGAGTGAAAGGAAATTAGAGTAGCTCTACCCCAACCCACCCCCATCCTTTCTGAGTTCAGAGAGTCATTTTTATACTAAGTGGAGAGTAAGAATGAATGAGAACAAGCTTTTGTTTGATTTGGTTTGGTGGAAGTCTTTTGTATGCACAGCCAAAGACAGATCATAATCAAAAGGTCTTTCCTTCACTACAACATAAAGATTAACAGAATACACTCACCGGCTCTTCACAGATTTCCAAACATCGATTTTCCAAGGCCCCACATAAGTCCCCTTTGTATAATCCTCAAATTGGTCTCTCATTGTCTAGCTCTTTGATACATGTATGTGTTTTACATTATATATGTGTGTATACATACATATGTATATGTGTGTATGAATACATATATACTTGTACATACATGTGTGTGTGTGTGTGTGTGTGTGTGTGTGTGTGTGTGTAGTTTCCACCTTAAACGCAAGCTCCTTGAGTACAGGAACTCCTTCACTTTTGGATTTGTTGCCCTAGTACCTAGCACCCTGACCATCATCTAAACTTAATATGTGTTTGTTGAATTCAATTCAATTCAATTTTCAGTCAACTGCTCTTTACTGAATACAGATGGCCAATATACTTCTTCATGAGATTACTCTTCATATGTTTGTCTATTAGCATCATGCGAATGGGCCTATATCTACCATGGAAAGAAGGAAAGAAGGAGGGAAGGAAGGAAGGAAGGAAGGAAGGAAGGAAGGAAGGAAGGAAGGAAGGAAGGAAGGAAGGGAAGGAGGGACGGAGAAAGAATAAGCTCTTACTATGTACCAGGCACTGTACTAAGTGCTTTACAAACATTACCTCATTTTGTTCTTTAAACAACTTTGGGAGGTAGGTGCTCTTATCTTCTCTACTTTACAGTTGAGGAAAGTAAGTCAGACAGAGGTTAAGTGACTTGCCTGTGGTCATAAGCCTAGTAAGTATCCATGGCTGAATGTAAATCCAAATCTTCCTGACTCCAGGCCCAGGATTCTATTCACTATGCCACCTACCTGGTTGCCTCTGGTGGCCAAACATTACAGAACAATTTTGAGAATTAGTAACTGAATTAGGGAAAATTCTTTGCATGTCAAAACGTTATAATTCCATGGTTCTCACCTTTGAACATGTTGGTATCCTAATTTGCCATTACTTCTATACAAAAATCATCTCACTTGGAAGAAACCCCACACAGACTCACTGATGATGACTGATTTTGGCATCATGCTAATCTGTTCCTCAGAGATCATGCATCACCCTGCCTCCTGGATACACACATTAAATTTCCTATAGATATCAAATTCAATATTCCCAAGATTCAACTCATTACCTCTCTCCCATTTCCAAACCCACTGCCTTAAGCCTTTGAATTACTTTGTCTTGACATCTGTGATAGGTGTATATACTCAGCATAAACTGTTACACTGTCCCTACTGTCTCAACCAATGCCCTTTGTGACCAGTAGGATGTACTGAGGACACAGTTGGCCAAAGGGCATGTATGTAGCCTAGCCTATGGCTTTGAAACATAGATTATTCTCCATTCAAAGCTTACTGAATAATAAAAATAGTGAACTTCTAACCTTGTCCTTCATTAGCACCATGTAATAATTAACTGGATGGACCCTCTGAACAAAATCCAAGGATAGCTCTATATGTTTGATATGTTTATAAAGGATTCACTTAAGTCTGGTTATAAAAATCAAAGATAATGAATTTTAATATTAGAAAAGGGAAAATGGTAAAAATATAACAACTGAGTAATTCTGTAGCTATGCAAAAACAAATTTTTCATTTCGACTTTTCATAGACCCCTAGGAATGATCTAATCTTTAGAGACAATCTAGCCCAGCCCCACATTTTACAGATGAAGATACTGAGTCCCATGGAAGTTAACCGAATTGCTTAGTCATGTAACAAATTAATGACAGAGCAGGAACTAGAACTCTCTCCCTCCTGCTCTGTTGCTCTTTCCGCCACACTCTGCTAAACTCCCTCTATTCTTCCATGTTTTTTTTTTTCCCTTGGCTTTAAAAATCTTTCCAATGAAAGGGTTTTATGATTGACATAGTGTTCCTCAGCATACTCTGGTTATTTTCTGCTAAGAAGAATGTTTATTGCATTAATTTGGAATTGAATTGAGGCCAAACTAAATTGACCCACTCATCTTTATACCAAAAGGAATTTTGAAATCTTAAAAGTTTTCCCATTTGTGGAACAGGAATCCACAGAGGCTATATTCCAACATATCCCTGGAAACATAATATTAGAAAGGCTTCCAAAAAGTTAATGGGCTTAGAATAATGCTAATGTTAATTCCAGTAATAAACCAGGAATTTTGATCATCTCATAGGATCCTTGCTTGAGGAAAATTTAAGCAGATATGTCTGAAGTTTTCAAAACATCATAGAACTAATTCCTTCACCAAGTGAAATGAATAGAGTAGGTTGCCCTCATGTATAGTCAGAGTAGGCAACCACCCACTTCATGGCTTGATTTCAGAAATTCTGAGATTTATCTGCTTCTCTACAACATTCATACGCCATGTCTAAAATGTCATCACCACAAATGTCCTTATGTTGCATCAATGTTCCAGCAGTCACCTGCAAAACACAAATAACGATAGGAGACATAATCCATTGTTATCCGCCATTAACACTTCATTATAGACTAGTGAGCCAGATTAACAAAGGGACAGATAGTGGAAAATAAGATTTCTTGACAAAGAACAGCCTTGTTTTCGTAAGTTAGGGATTGTGATATCTGAAATTGAAAGCCATCATTTATTCATTCAGTCATTCAACATATTTATTTATTAAATACCTCCTATATAGAGAAAATAGGCTAGCCTATATTCAGTGGGGTTGTTTGGGGGTTTTTAATTAATTAATTGTTTTAAATGATGAATCCTGTTTCCAATCTTATACAGCCTCTGGACCCCTTGTCAAAATGTTTTTCAAACCCTAAACCAAAATAGGATCACATAGTAAATCAATTAAATTAAAATAAGGCTATTAAAATATTTTTTAAAAGTGAAAGAATGCCAGATTTGGAACTCCCACTAGAAAGATAAAAATACAAATAGATATAGATAATATGCAATTTCATAATAATGTAAATATTAAGAACCAGAAGTAGCAAGGTAGCCAAGAGGACTATGCAACCCTGTAGTCAACATTCTCAGTTAATGCTCTGATGATACCATGAATTTCACTCTTGGATTCCCTCCACTTTTCTTGGTTCTCATCATTTGGCATCCTTGTTACCCATTCCTTTCTTTTTGTTTTGTTTTGTTTTTGTTACAATTTCCCATAAATCTACATATCTAGATTCCAGAGAATAGTATGAAAATTAGGCTTAAATTACTAGAACTCATAATCGAATTAATTTGATTACCAGAGCTGACAATCTAGCTAATAATCTAATTATCTAACTAATACTGTGATCTAATATTCAACAACTCTAGGGTGTTGCTCAAGGGAAGGAAAAATCATGGATGGCTTTAAATTTCAAGCATACTGAAGCAACCCTACGTGAAAGTTCTTGACAGGATGGTGCTGACTGGAAGCTTCCTAGTTCTCTAAACTGGGCTCCAATCTCAATTATCCAAACCTTATCAAAATTTGAAAGTATCTGTTAATGTCTTAGGTGTCCAATCCCTTTGGGAAATAATACAAGTGCTGTGTCAGTATTTAAAGTAATGCAAGTATGAGCATGGCTCAATGGAGCTGAGGGATGGGAGTTGTGATGTTGAGGTTCTAATACCAGGTATTCTGGCAACTATATGAAGGTCTTTGGTAAGATCATTTTCACATTCTAGGCCTCAGTTTCCACATTAGAAAAATGAGAGAATTTAATTAGATAATATCTCGGACAGCTCTAACATGCTTTTTTTCAACATAAATTGATGCCAGCACTTCAAATACCATTCTTTAAAACCTGTCTTAGAAATACACTATAATCTTCCTGAAGGAATGCAAAAGGGACAAAAACCATTGCTATATTTCACTATGATGTGGCCTAGTATACATATATAATAAAATATTAAATCTAAAACCTGGGGCCCTGTCCTGGAAAGACAGGGAGAATTCTGGGTAACCAAGGACAGTATCAGAGCTCGGCATCCTGACAGTAGCAGAGCTCTGTATCCTTATTTTATGGGAAGGAGCAAGGGGAAAATTCCAAAGCAGATCTGGGGAAGGAAATGTATCCCTCTCCTCTTCCCCCATACCACCTTGATCCAGTGACACTGGCCTCCTTGCTTCTTGTTGTATAAGTCATTCTATCTCTAGATTATATGCATTTTCAATGGCTGTTCCCTATGCCTGGAATTTTCTCCCTCTTAGATCTCCACCTTCTCTCTTTCCTGGCTTCCATCAAGTCCCAGCTAATATTCCCATTTCTAAAATAAGCCTTTCCTGTATTCCTTCTGACCAAATAATATATTATTTGTAAACGGCTTAGCACAGTGCCTGATATATAGTAAGTGCTTAATAAATGCTTGTTCCAATCCCTGTCTTCCCCCTCAAAACTCCTTCCCTTGTTGATTAGCTTCAATTTATTGAGTGTCTTTGTAAGGTTGTATTTACTTTGTTTCATTCATTAGTCTACAAATTCCTTGAGAGCAGGAACTATCTTTTTTTCCCCTTATTTTTATATCTCCAGTATTAAGCACAATGTCTGGCATATAATTGGTGCTTTATAAATGTTTTTGACTGATGGTAAGAGAGAAAAATTTTGCCTCAGGCTAAATCTAATGAATCTACAAGGTCTTATTCTTGAAATTGCTTCATCTGCCACTAGAGAGATAACATCAGCCTCCTCTCACAAAGGACAAGGGGAAGGCTAAGCTACCACAGACATAGCAACTAGTATCTTGCCACTTTTGAGGAAAGTTATAAATATGGCAGTTAAGTGGTACAGTGGATAGAGTACCCTGTCTGAAGTCAGGAAGACTTATCTTTCTGAGTTTAAATCTGGCCTCCATTACTTACTGTGAGACCCTAGGCAAGTCACTTAACCCTCTTTGCCTCAGTTTCCTCATCTATAAAATAAACTAGAGAAGGAAATGGCAAACCACTCCAGTATCTTTGCCCAGAAAATACCAAATGGGGTCATGGGGAGTTGGACATAATTGAGACAACTCAAGAAGAACAAAAAAAGATATTTGAATACTTCACAAAGACAGGAAGAAAAGAAATCAAAACTACAGGTTTAGACCTGGAAGGGACTTTGGATGCTTTTGATTCTAATCTCTTCATTTTACAGATGAGGAAACTGAATCATAGAGCGGATAAGTATCTTGCCTAGGTTTATACAGGGAGTATCAAAGGTAGGATTGTAATTTAGGTATCCGGAATCCAAATACAATATTCTTTCCACTGTGTCAACTATGAGAATCCTGTAACAGTCTCAGCTGAAGATTTAAAGCTCATCCCCAGTTCTTTTGTTTCCCCTTTCTCATGACTTGAAGAGAAGCAATGAACACTCAAGTTAGATTGGGTTTACATGCACTCATGCATGGGTGTGTGCATATGTGTGTGTGTTTAATCATTGCTGCTTATGGCTTGCCTTGAAATTTGAAAAAAAAATCATTTTTTAAAATTATCCAAGAATGGGGGACCTTGATCTTCAACCCCCAAAGTGGCACCAAGGTGAGTCCCTCTGGCAAGCCTCTTGTTACTTTACACATAGGATAAATATGACCTTCTGGTAATTCTCCAGAGAGTAGAATTCTCCCTCCCATGCTTTCCCTCACTCCTCATGAAGTAGACTGCTACATAAAAAGGGGCATCAGTTTCTTGGTGGTCTTCAAGGTTAGAACCACAGAGCACACTGTAGTCCAATCTGGCTAGAAGCCCAGTTTTCTAATTTCTACCTTTTTTTGTCTGTCCACTACATCATATACCTTTTGTCTGACATAGTCCATGCTGAGCAATTACACCACATTTTTTTAAAGTGCTAATTGAGAAAATTGATGTAATGGATAAACATACTCACAAATGCACATGTATTCTAAATGCAGAACTTATCTATAATTGTTAATAATTTGCTTGACTGCTGTCATAAGTCCTAGTCTACACAGAGAAAACCTTTAGCTTCTAAATAGGAAGAAAGAGACACACATGTTTTAAGTGAACACAGCTTCACTCAACTGCAGTGTTCCTCAAAGGTGCCAAGCCACAGCAGAATAAAAAACGTATGTTGGGATTTTATAATCCACTAATGCTCTTAGACATGTTATGAGCTGGACTGTAGCTTGCAAAGCAATGTTGCTAGCCTTTTGAGATGAGGTGGCTGCATCTTTTCTACAAAGAGTTCATTCTTTTTTATGATTTGCCTAGGACAGAAGAGGATGATTAACCACATTTCATGAGCAATACAGTTTTATAAGTGGTACATATAACAGACTCAGGACTCTTTCATTGCAGTGAATTAATGGAATGAAATGCTAAATAGTCCCATGGTGCTCTAAAAGTGATTTAAAAAACCCTTTCCCTGACAGTTTACAGAGAAGAAAACTCATCTTCATTTAAGTTAAAGATTGATACCATGTCAACTGATAACAATATTATAGCTAATGATTATCACTGTGTTAGATGGCTTATTGAACAAACTGTCATTCTTGATTTATCTATCTCTAGTTATAGCTGAAACAAGAGAAAACACTAAAGTGGGACAGTCTGCCTGAAATTCAGATAGAACATAACTATGCTGATCAAAAAAGTAGTGTTCTTAAAAATCTCTACATTCTAAAGCTCAGCCTTAGTCTCAAATCCAAAAACAAGAAAGAAAAAAAACTTTCCAAATTCTTTACAGAAAGCACTTCCATGCTGTTCCCAAAGATCTTCATCATGACTTTTATTTAACTTATATTTTCTGAAAAAGCTCAATTAGCTTATATGCCTGTCTGTGCCACAACAGAGGCAGCAAATAATAAGAAGGATGATAGAGTTATTGGATATGAGCTCCTACAGCAGAAGGGGAAGCAGGCAAGAAGGGAAATAAGAAAAGCAAATAATAATAGCTAGGATTCGCACAGTGCGAGGCTTGGAGTCAGGACGATCCATCTTTCTGTGTTCAAATCCAGCCTCAGATACTAGCTGGGTGACCCTGAGCAAGTCACTTAATCATGTTTGCCTCAGTTCCTCATTTGTAAAATGAGCTGAAAAAGAAAATGGAGAACCATTTCAGTATCTTTGACAAGAAAACACCAAATGGGGTCACAAAGAGTCAGACATGACCAAAATGACTCAACAACCAAAAATATATATTTAGTAGTTAAAAGATTGTACAATATCTTATATAAGTTATCTCATTTTATCTTCACAACTACTCTTGTAGGTAGGTTCTATAATTATTCCTATCTTACAGAGGGAAAAACTGAGACTGAGAGTGATTTTCCCAGTCATACAATTAGAGGGGCAGCTAAAGTGGAATCAAGAAGATTCATCTTTCTGAGTTCAAAGTTGGCATCGGATGTCCTTAGGCAAGTCATTTAATCCTGCTTGCTTTAAGGTCCTCATCTGTAGAATGAGCTGGAAAAGGAAGTGGAAAATCATTTTACCTTATCTTTTCCAAGAACACCCCAAAATGGTGTTACAGAAAGTTGGACACAACTGAAATGAGTTAATAATAACACAAGGCTAGAAAGTATCTGTGGCTAGATTTGAATTCTGGTCTTCTGGACTCCAAATCTATACCACCAAACTAATTTTTAGGGGGAAAAACTAAACTAAAAAAGAAGGCATAGGGCTATATTACTCTTCTACTGAATAATTGATCACAATGATTTTTATGTTGATGCCTGCAAATGAACATTCTTTATACCACTTGAAGTTAATTTATTTTTTAAAATAAAATTATGTTTTCTCTCCTCTATTTAAAATGAAGGCAGAGATGTTTATTTTGTCATTTCTGGAAGAGAATATTTAAAATAACACATTTGTTACACTTGCTACAGTACATTATTATCTAATACACAGCTTATGTTTATGTACACATCTATTCTCAAAACAACCCATTCACTGAAATAAATAATTATGTTTTAATTATAGTTGTTGACCTGTGGTGAGACTCAATGCCTTGGAATGTCAATAAGAATCTAGGAATTTCAAAAATCCTGTGTGTGTCTATTCTAACACTTTTATTTGATGAACATACAATCAAGAATGAAATTTGATTCAAGTTATCGAAAAGAGAAATCCAAATGGAAGAATAATCTACTAAGTTAATAATTTTTCTTGCTTTTTTATAGCTATGTTCAGGTAACCACTGCATGGTTATATATGTTCATGGAACAACTCAATAATCATTGAGTTAGAAGGGACCTCAGAGACTAGCTACTCCAACTGCTGATATTGTTATGTCATTTTTCAGCAATTTCCAACTCTTCATGTCCCCATTTGGAGTTTTCTTTGCAAAGATATTGGAGTGGTTTGCCATTTCCCTTCCCAACTTCAACCAATAACTAGCCAAGAATCTTCCAACAATATATCTAACAAATGGATATGCAGTTATAAACAAACAAACAAACAAACAACAACATCCAGTATGAGGGATTCCATCATCTCTTGGGGCAGCCCATTCAACTTTAGGATGGTTGTAATAGTTAAAAAAACTTGTCCTGACATTATGCTTATTTTTCCCTTTCGTAGTTATACCCATTATTCCTACTTCTGCCACCTGGCTCCAAGAGAAATGTATCTTCACTTTGCCTTCCACAAATCCATCCTGTTTATATTTAAATTACATCTCATCCCCCACCCACTCCCAACTTTTCTTTCCAAACTAAGAATCATTCCCTTATTTTACACCACAAATACACACACAGACACACACACAGACACACACACACACTGCAATTACTGGGATGCCTCCTTTAAAACATCCCTACTCCTCCATGGGTGGGTTTGTTTCTGTTTTGTTTTCCCTAGGGTTGTTAAGGCTCATTTGGAGACAGAAAATGGTCTTCTTTTTCTGAGCAGAAGAGCCTCAACTCATATTTTCTTTCATCTGAAAAACCAAAGATAATGACCTAATCTGGAAAATGGAGAATCACAAAATGAGAACATTTTTAAAAAATAGCTTTTGGGAAAACTTCTTCAAATCTCTGTGCTGCCATGTGTTCATACCCTTTTTCCTCCATATGGCAAAGTCCTTCAGAGAAAGAACATTGTCTGTGTTTCTGCTCTGTGTAGTCTCTAAGTTCTATTTGTTTATTAAATCTCAGCATGATGATACTCAAGTCACATTGCATAGAATTTTTCTATTTTGGTCCACTGTGATGAGAAATCCCAACCAGACTAGAAAAATAAGGACTCTTTGAATATGATTGTCATAGTAAAGAAGTATTTTCATTATGAATCTTTGAATGTATGCATTTTAGTTGTGCAAGTCCCCTACCTCCAGTCCTGAGAACTTTGGAAAATTGAGATAGTAATAATAAAAACATCCATAACTGCATAGTTACAGATGACAGGAAAAGGAATAAACCTTTGTTTTCATTGGTGAAAGAAACTATCCATGAGGAAACTTCCTCTACCAATGCTGGTCAGGTAGCAACTTCTTGGCCTAATCTAAAACATTTAGAGAATTAGTGAATTGCCCAAGGCCATACAGTCAATAATTGTCAAAGGAAAGACTTGAATCCACATCTTTAGGGCTTCTAGACTGGCTCTTGTTTCCCACCATGCTACATTGTTTCTGGTAACAACAACTACTACTACTATCACCACCACCACCACTGCCACTGCCACCAAAACTGCTACCACTACTTCTACTACTACTACTACAATTACTACTACTGCTGCTGCTGCTGCTGCTGCTGCTACTACTACTACTACCAACTTGTTAGTTATGGCCTTTATCTATCCCATCCTAGAAAGCTTTTGCTTTCCTCAAGACATTGTCCCTGCTCACAGAAGTCTTTAGGGTAAAAAACTTCTTTGGTATGAAGATATCATCAGAATACCATGGCTATTGAGGTGAAAAGGAATGAAACTAGCTACTAATAAAACATTTCAACCATTTAACCAGAAAACTTTAATGTTGGTATATAAATAGGTAAAATAACTACTTTCCAAAGAATGTACAGACTTTTAAAGTTTTACTGAAATGGTTGTAAGTGTCCCTTATATAGAAATAATTACTGTGTCCCAATTTCACTGTAGAATTCATTTTTTTAAAAATATATTTATTTTTATTTTATGGAATAAAATAAGCATTTCCATAACAGAGTATAATAAAAAAAAGATGATCGCACATGAAACTGCAAACCTATTATGTACAACTTGCTATTCCATTTAAATATATAATGAATTTATCATTTCAATTTCTTTTTTCTTCCCTCTCTCTCTCCCTTGCCCCCCATACACCCCCAACATGACTACAAATAGACAGTGAATCATTACCTCTTGTAAGAAAAGGTAAACAAGAAAAACATGAAACCAGCCATTTGTGGCAGCACATACAATATTCCATACTCATAATCCTTCTCCTTGCAATGAAAGGTGGGAGACAAATTTTCTCAATTTTCTCCAAGAACAAATTTAGTCCTTACAATTGCACAAAGAACAGCTTAGATACTACTGTTCTTCTTTTTCTTTCCATACATATCATGCACTAATTTCCTGTATTCACATATTCAATCTGCATCAGTTCATGGGAACTCATTGTGGTACAATCTTTCTGAACCTCAATTGCCTCATCTATATAAAGGAGGTGGGCTAGGCAGACTCTGAGATCTCATTCTACCTTTGTGTGAGCCTCAGTTTCCTCATTTGTAAAATCAGAGGGTTGTACATCTGAAGTACTTCTCAATTCTTAATATATAACACTATTATCTTACTCATTGGATGATGGGAAAGTCACTTAGCTTATGAATTTTTGCCTCTAGATTTGTGATCCTTATATATCTTCTGATGTTTATGGGAATTCTTCATATTTGTCACTTTATAACTTGCTTTTGAATTACATACTCAATTACATTAGTGTACCACAATTTATTAGTCATTCCTCAAGCTATGGGTGAATCATCCTTTCAAAGATCTTGGTGCCTACAGAGTGTTACCCTGAAAATTTTGGAATATTTGGTCTTTGGGGTATACCTTGATGAAAACAGTGGAATGTCTGAGATAAAGTATATTTCAGTTACTTTGTCACAATTTGTTTTATAGAATTTCTCAACTAGGAGATTCACTCTAATATTATTTCTATTCTTTAGGATTTATCAATATTTATTTTTAAAATGATTATCAGCATGGTGTAGTGGATAAAGGATTTTTGGAGAAATGATTATTAATAACTAATGATTGGGGAGATTCAGATTTCCCCCTTTTTCTTTTATCATCATTTAAAGATCTGAGTCTCTGAAGGTTGAGTTAATCTTTTCCTTTATCCAGACCCCATCTATATTGGAATCATCCTGCTCTACTCAGTTTTGGATAGAGATAAATTTTTGAATAGATTGCCCTAGGCTGGGGCTGCTATTTGTCCTTCCTTCTGGAAGAGGACCAAGACATCAGGAAGGTGATGCCATGACATGCAAATGCATGGATTTAAATGAGGGAGGGCTATACAAAGGCACCAGCCTCACTTTCACCTCTGGAGTCATCTGGGTTCAGTGGCCAGATATCAATCAGAACAATTAGATATGGCCCAGGATGTAGTGGGGAACCTAGGCCTTTTCAAACTAACGTCACAGTTTGACTGAGGCAAAGCCTATTCAGGTATTAAGGCTTAATAAGAAATAAGACAAAGTGTGAACTCCTTTAAAAAATAGATCTGAGAAGGGAAGACCCTCAAGATTTCTAGGCAAAACATAAACAATTGCTGTTTATATTTGTTTTGAGCTAATCAGGACCCAAATTTAGAAGTAAATGGCATAATCAGAATTCAGACACAGACCCATCATTATTATATTAATTCTCTCATTAATTGTTAACCAATCAGAGTTGATTGCCACACTGGGGAACACCCTCTTCCATGAGCATATAAGCTGCAACCACTGCCATGATTATCTTTGGTCATAAAGAGAGTCTGTAAAATGGCCATCCATTTTTCAAATTGCTAGCATTATTTAAAAAAAAATTAAATTAACCAGAAATTGTCTCTCTGAACCTTTTTAAACACCACAATTGAACAGAGTTAGATCTGTGATAAAGCTATTACTCTGATACCTGCTAACTCTGCAAATTAATGTATTCACACATACATGAATGAAAGAATGAAAGGGGAAAAATCTATTAGTCACTATGCTAAATATTAGAAATGTAAATAAAAGCAAAAAAAAAAGACAGTCTTTGCCCTGAGGGAACTTACTGTCCAATAAGGAAAGGAAAACATATAGATTGGAATGGTCACCAGAGAGAAGTATTTTGGTAAGTGAAGTCAGAGGAATGATGATTGAGTCATGGGGTAATTGATAAATATATCTTTCTCAGTAATACTAGTGTTGATTTTGTCTCATGTCAGAGCTAGTGTTGGAAAGTTTGGGGCAGGTAAGAGAACCATGGGGGCAGCTAGGTGGTTCAATGGATGGAGTACCAGATCTAGCCAGAAAGACCTGCTTTCAGATCTAGCCTTAGACACTTACTGATTGTGTGATACTGGGCAAGTTATTTAACCTTGCTTGCCTCAGTTTCTTGTCTGTAAAATTGTCTGGAGGAAATGGCAAACCACTCCTGTATCTTCGTCAAGAAAATTCTAAATGAAATCATAAAGAGTGGAACATAACTAAAATATCTGAACAATAATAAAATGAGTTATGGTAGAGCATGATAATTGAAGAATATCAGGAAGTAATGTTACTGGTATGTGCCTGGGCAAAGTATGGAGAACTTTCATCAATCAGAAGCTGAGAGTCTGGGATGCAGAGCTTGAAATTTGGATCTGAAGGTGGTGGCTGGACAGTTGAAGCACGGAGATTTAAAGATGGCCAAGAAATGAACCTGTTTCCAGGCTAGATGACTACAACAAAGAAATGGTAAGAATAACAGCAAGACAATCTCCACAGAAGGCCATGAAATTATTAACAATCAAACCTGAATACAAAGGAGCAATAATAAGACATTCTCCTTCCCTCTCTGCAGATGTGGAGATCTGTGAGCAAATGACATTGCATAATGGCAAGATTTTTTCAATGGGTAGTGCTGTGGGCAAATTCCCTAATTTCTTGGTGCCCTTAAAACGATTTAATGCTGTTGTTGCAGATACATTGCTGGTTTTTATCAATGGAGAGAGCTTCTATACCAGGAATTTCATCTCCATATTGATAAAATTATGTGTCCAGACTCACTTCCCCTCCAAAAGAAAAAAAAAAACATGACAATACTGATTGAGAGGAGAAATCATTTGGTTCTGTGTATTTATCCCCAGTACCCAACACACTACCTGCCTGCCACATAATATTGTTGTTCTTTAGTCATTTTCAGTCATTTCCAACTCTTCATGACCCCATTTGGGGTTTTGTTAGCAAAAGTGCTGGAGTGGTTTGCCATTCCCTTCTCCAATTCATTTTACATATGAGGAAAGTGAGGCAAACAGGGTTAAGTGACTTGCCCAGGGGCACATAGCTAACAAATGTTTGAGGTCACATTTGAACTCAGGGTTTCCTGACTCCAGGTCTCTCTATCCCATATGCTACATAGCTGTCACCTGCCATAGAGTAGATATTTAATAAATGCTTCTTGGTTGACTGAAATGAATAATAACTGAATAATAAAGTAATGAAAGGATGCCCAATGTGATAAATCCAAGAACTCTTCTCTGTGGGAAAATAAGCTATACCATGAAATATAGGGGGTACATAACTTTCTTAAGTAAATGCCTTTTAATCTCAAATACTAAAGCTAATTGCCTTAAGTTATTCATATCTATGCATTATATTTCATAAGATTACTGCAAACATTTAAGTCATCTTCACTTCTTTCCCTTGTCACATATTTAAGATACACTGTACATTTACTATGAAATATTAATCAAAAAAAGAACCCTTTGAAGCATAATCAATTTAGTACTAAGAGGAACTCTAATAATGAAAAGCGGAATGGAATATATCGTAGTTTCTTTCCACTTTTGCCATCAATCAATTAGAAAGAAAATGATAACGTTACTTTGAACACCTCCTCACTACTTTTTACTCACTTAACATCCTAAGTGTTTGGCAAATGAAAATTAATGAAACCACTAAACACCACTCTGAGTTAGGTAAATATTATTTCAGTCATTTACATATCTGTAGTCCAATGGCTTTGACAGTTAAGTGACTTGCCCAAGGACACAGATCAATTCACCAGAGCTTGAAGCCAGCAGTTCTGGCTGCCAACTTCCCACCGAGCTATTTGCTGTGTAGAACAATGTCAGATCCGTGTTAAAATAAAGAACAGACATGTAGTTTTAATTTAAATCTAATTTATCAAGGCCTTCACTGCCGCAGCCTTTAAAGCACCCTTCCTCTTTCTGGATTGGATCCACAGGTTTTCTGAGATGCCAAATCACTCGGCTTCTCGGCTGTAATTTGTCTTTCCTGATTTCCTGCTAACCTCTATGGATTCTTGAAACCAAGCCTATCTCTTCCCTTGTGTCCAACGCAGATTCTTCAAGTGAAAAGGAATTTACATCAGATGGGGAGGAATTCTTTTCAGTTTGGAAAAGAGCTGCCACAATTTTAAATTGGAAGAAAGAGGTCCATAAGTCGAACATGCTAGATACCACCTCCTCCCTCGGTCCTCTCTCCCTGTTTTCCAGTGCATAC
This sequence comes from Petaurus breviceps papuanus, assembly GCF_028583685.1. Classification (NCBI taxonomy): domain Eukaryota; kingdom Metazoa; phylum Chordata; class Mammalia; order Diprotodontia; family Petauridae; genus Petaurus; species Petaurus breviceps. Next base: position 10,247,062 of record NW_027186540.1, read on the forward strand.
CAATAAATGTGCTTTACATTTTTTCCCCTGACATGTCTTATTCCCCACCTTTGGTCTAAGGATGAACTTTCCACTAGTGACATGAAATACAGAGGTGTGCATGACAGATGGGCTTAAAGAAAAAACAAAAAACTGGGCAAACATCAAAGGAATTAAGACAAAAAGATTATCTAGAAATACATTTTAAAAGTAATTAGCATTCAGGCATAAGAAAAGTATAGAAGCAAACAAATTAAAAACAAAGGTTAAGAGTGTGGGTAATACACATTTCTAGCAAAAAAAAAATTAAACCTTGGTAAATGATAGTCATAAATTTAAACCAATATGATAGCAATATAAGGATAATTTAACGTGTTTAGTATTATTAATTATATATGAAGAGATGTATAAATATTTGGATAGGTACTACTACCATATTTTTACTCAGTGAAATAGTACATAAATAATTATGGTAATGCTGTCTTTTTTCACCAGTGGTAGTATATAAGGGGCCTGTGATTTCATTGGTAGAGGGAACTCCCTCTGAGGAAATTCTCTCTACCACTACAGATCAATATCCCTCAGGAACTTACAGTCTTTGAATGTTGAATGGACATAATATTTTTACATTTCTAGAATGTTTTACACTTAAAAGCAATACCACTTGATTATCAGTCAAAACAAGTCTATGAACTATGTAAGATGGATATTAAAATGCTCATTTTAAAGTTGAGAAAACCAGAGGTCAAAGAGAAGTATCTTGTTTAAGGTCATACATCTAAAAAATGGCAAAATCAGGAATTAAGACCAGTATTATCTATTTTATTTTACAGTGCCCTTTGCAAAGCATAAAGAGAATATGAACTCTAGCTTTACTAATATATTTCATGATTCAGGATTTCATCTCTGAGCACAAAAGAATCTGGTTCAATTATTTCCCTCTTAGTATTTTTGTGGTTGAGACTCAGTTCATGGCAACACCTCTTAGAGCATCATAATTTTTCAGGAAGGTATTTACATTTTAATTAAGGATATGGGGATAGGGACTGGATTTCTGATTCACTGGTACAGGAAATTTTCCATTTAAGAAACTCCTACCAATCAGACATGAACACAGGTCTTCCTGGTTCTAAGGCCAGCTAAAGAGTTATCATGCACTCTAACATTTGTTTTCAGTCATGTCTGACTTTTGGTGAACTAATTTAGAGATTTTTTAGCAGAGATACTGGAGCAGTTTGCATTTCCTTCTCCAATTCATTGTACAGATAAGGAAACTAAGGCAAACAGGGTTAAATTACATGCCCAGCATAATACCGCTAGTTTGCAAGGACAGATTTGATTTCAGGAAGATGAGTCTTCCTGACCAGGCCTACCACTGTCTCCACCGAACCACCTAGCTACTCCCACTATCCAATGATGCAGCTGTTTAACTAAGGATGTAGTAATAAATAAACAAGTAAATAAATACATGGATTGAAAGACAGAAAAAGACAGATGAATGGATCCCTATGTACACAATTTCAACTTAGTGAGACCAGATGTAGATGGTACATGGAGGCACAGCAAACTTTTCACAGACTCCTGAAATTGGACTGCTGACTTCCACCTATTCAAGATCAGCCTTGTTTCATATAACCTAGGTACTGACCTTCAACTCTCCTCAGCCTCCTTCTTTCTTTCTCTAGGTTGAGTCTGTCTCACTAACTCCATTTGTATCTTCTTCAGCCAATTGGTGTGGGTCCCTCAGAAATACAAGCACATGGCTATTACTCTAATTCTCAGAGTTCTATGACAGATTATTCCCATTTACACTATTGATCTTGAACTTCCACCAATGTATTTCTCATCAAGTCAGCCACATACTCAATCTATCTTAACTAATACATTTATTGAAAATATAAAACAAGTACATCATATTGACATAACATTCCACCAAAAAAAAAAAAACTTCAGTTATGTTCTGCTACCAATGCACAAAGTGTCCATATAGGGGAAAATGGAAGCACATTTAAAATCCCAACATAGTCTAGAATACATACAGAGAATATATTTGGCCAGATTAATTCATCACTTTGGAAGTTTATACTTTTATGTCCTCTTTTTTTTTGTCTCAAGAATCATCCATAAAATTTTCCTGAAGAAAATCTCCTTTTTTAAATTATTTTTATTTATTTGTTTGGTTGTTTGTTTACTGTTAAGTAATGCTATGCTCTTTTAAAGAAAACAGCCTTTAACTTAAAACTGGAAAAATATTTCTAACTGTTCATTTTTAGAACTCTTCTCCACCTCAATACAACAGCAAGTGGAATGAATAATTATATTTTCTATCTTCTCTTTTCTCACCTATTCTCAGTAGCAAATAATAGCAGCAAATCAGAGGACACCATTGCTTCCTGTTATTTTTTTTCAGCAGCAGGTGGCACTAGAGAACACTCAAGTTTTTCATTGGCCAAATAACTTTTTCATCAACACCTGACCAGTCTCACTTTGAAGACTCTAGGTAACACATAACACCACACAAAGAGTGTTGTAATCTCTCTTTGACAGTTCTGGAATCTGTTCTTTCATCTCTTTCCTTTCTTCCTCCTAACTGTGCATGGTTCAGTAGCTGATCCTCTTTGTGAATATCTTAGCTTGTAGTTAATAACCAAATTCTAATTTTTTTTTTGGTTTACTATCAGATAAATTAAACTTTTGCAAATATTCTGGTACCCATAGTTCTTCATTTAAATGTTCTGTATTCTGGCATATGCACATGAGCAAATACTATATCAGAGTAGAACTCTGAGTCAGAAATAATTCAGTAACTGCTTCATTTAGTCTATGAGTCAGCTCTATCTGTGCCTGGACAAGTAAACTATCAAGGCAGATTTAAATCGGTAACTAATTTATAAGAAGCAAATGTATGTCTTAGACAACTGAAATATAAAGCATCACTCACTCACACACAAAATACTAGAAAGATCTATGATTTTCTTTTTTCCCAATGTGGAGAATTTCAATCACAGAACATCCCTCTACCAATTCAGGTCACAAACTAACTTTGTTTTACTAGATAATTTCTAGGGAGTTAACTGAGTCACATAACTTTTCTAAGATTATACAAATGCAGAGTTAAAAAAAAAAATAAACCCGACATTCTACTTTGCCACTGTCTCCACTCTGACTTAGAAATAGTGGGGGAGGGAGGGGCAGCTAGGTGGCGCAGTGAGTAAGAGCACCAGCCCCAGGATCAGTTCCCACCTCAGATACTTAACACTCACACAAAAAACTGGCCATGTAATCTTTGGCAAGTTACTTAACCCCAATTGCGAAAAGAAAAGAAGAGAAAAGAAGAGAAGAGAAGAGAAGAGAAGAGAAGAGAAGAGAAGAGAAGAG
>NW_027186540.1:10250428-10348094 GCF_028583685.1 Petaurus breviceps papuanus
GCAATAGAGAGGGAAAAAGACAAAGGAGAAAGTAATGGTTGACAAATGTAATAATGATGGAAGTTCATGATTTTGTTATGGGCTTTTATCATATTTGAAAGCAAAACTACATTTTTTTAGGAGAGTGAGGCAAACAAAAGCAGATTGCTACCTTTATACTTTGGACATTTGCAACTTATGTGTAAGTGAATAATCAGGTAGCATGTAATTTAGCATTCAGGCAGAAGTCTTTACAAGAATGTATTTGGATTTCCATTACACAAATTATCTATTCCCTTAGACAGAAAATTAAGAGATTATTTTAACCTAATTTGTTCAGTCTTCCTAGTAAATTAATCAGTTCTATCTACTTGGAAGCAGAATCAGCATCACGGGAATGTTTCCAAAACTGTATCAAGGACACATTTGGTGTGTATACATTTCCCCCACCCTATTTTCTCAGTATTTCAAGTATTTTATCATGTCTGCTTTTAAACAACTCGCTTTTGTGTTGTTGTTTTTTTTTTTAACATCAGAGTGGATTAGATGACATAAGGTATTTCCTCCTCACAATGTATGCTTTTGATTGTAGGATACAGACAGAAGCTATACTGATGAGATAGTTATCAGAGAACATTTGCTTTTGAAGTAAGAGGTTAATATTGACAATTTGACACATTTATCATCTGGCTTTATCTCATGCTTTATAAGTGTCTGCTTCATTCTATGTTATCTTTTTCCATAGACATTCTTCTAATCGTATTTCTGAACCTAGATTTGTAGTTTCATCTGTATAAGTATCTCACAGCAAGGAATTTCTACTAATGCAGATATAGCACCTTATATACACTTTGTAGCCCTAAATCACTACCTGAGGTACTAAGAAATGAAGTAATTTGTCCATATTCAAAAAGTCAGTATATGCCAGAGGCAAGAATTGAGTCTTTCCTCATTCAAGCTCTCTAATGGCTCCATATGAAACATCATCTCAATGTAAATATTTATATGTCTTGTAAAAGATAAAGATTTACAAATGAAAATTGATATACAAATAATATTTGGGGAACATCAGCATTCTAGAAAGTACTTTAAAAGCCAAAATTTATCTTAATACCTATAGCCACATGAGCAGTATTTATTATAGAGATTGAACATATGGTATAATGGAAATGTTTGACTAGAGTGAAAGGAGTTGAATAGGATGAGCTTTATAGGAGGGTCAGTGATCCAGAGCTGGAAGGACCCTAAGAGGAAAGTCCAATTTCCTCATTATTATGAATAAGGAAACTAAGACCAAGAGAGGTCAAATGATTTGCTCAGGGTCATAAGGTACTAAATATTAAAAGTAGGCTTTTAGAGAGAGACAGAGACAGAGATAGACAGAGAGAGACAGAGACAGAGAGAGACAGAGAAAGAGACAGAGACAGAGAGAGAGACAGAAACAGAGATAGAGACAGAGGTATTTTTTTTTTTTTACTCAGAGACCTTCATCTCTCTATCAGGAGGTAGATAGCATGTTTCATCGTTAGACCTCTGGAATTGTGCCTAGTTATTATACTGACCAGAATTCCCAATTCTTTCTTTTTTGGAGGGGGAAAGGTAGGGCAATTGGGGTTAAGTGACTTGCCCAATGTCACATGGCTAGTTTTTTGTGTTTAATATCTGAGGCTGGATTTGAATTCAGGTCCTCCTGACTCCAGGGCAGGTGCTCTATTCACTGCATCACCTAGCTGCCCCAATTCCCAATTCATTCAATGTTGTCTGTCTTTATCATATCATTGTCATTGTGGTGTGTGTTAGTATGTATATGTGTGTGTGCCTGTGGAGAGAGAAAGAGAGAGATGATATTATTTTTCAATTATTCAGTTATATCTGACTTTTTATGACCCTATTTGGGTTTTCTCAGTAAAGTTACTGAGGCAAACAGCATTAAGTGACTTTCTTAGAGTCACACAGCTAGTCAGAGTCTGATACCATAGTTGAATTCAAGTCTTTCTACCTCCAGAGCCAGCACTCTATCCACTGTGCTACACACACACACACACACACACACACACACACACACACACAAATCCACAAATCTGTGTGTATATAAGATAGATATAGATAGTGCTCCTGGTTCTTCTCCCTAGATATTACATCAATTAATAAAATTCTATGAATATAAGATATTATTTCTAATAATCATTATGCTATATTTTTGATGTTCATCTTGAGACCAAAAAGATCATGGATCTAGAAATGGAAGAAGCATTCAGGATTTTAAAAAATATTGTAAACCCTTGTGGAAGTCTATTAAAACCTGTACACTCCTCAAAAAAATGTTCTTAAGTATATAAAATAGGGTTATAAAGGAAACCATTGATACTGAAAGATAGTTATCAAAATATTTCTTCAAAAGTTCACAAAGTCTCAGTTAAGTATCCCAGATCAAATCTAACAACATGTGTGTATGCATGTACATATGTATGTAGAATCTGAGACCTCAATAAGACTTGTCAAGGGTCTCATAGCCAGTATTTGAACCCAGGTACTCCAACTTTTATTCTGAGTTATGTTGTTTGTAAACTAATATTGATTCACACCATTTTAAGCATACAATTTTAATGGTCGACTCTAGGGAGATTGCATGAGTAATGAAGCCTGAACTCCACCTGTCCTGCTGAAAGCCCTGCTGTCTTGTCACTGGGCTTTGATGACTCTGGAAGAAAGGTCGAGGATGAGGACTCTGAGTTACTCTGCCTTACTTAAATCCAATTCATGTGCAAGTCAAGAAATCACTTCCATAATGTCATTGATCCTCTTAGGAAAGGAGGGGCAACAACAAACTTCAAGATTTTGGTAACATTCCTTAAGAGTAAGAAGCACTCTTAAAGGATTATATACACTCAATGACCACCAGGTGGCAGTATGTATGCAAAAGTGTGAAGAAGAATTTTAAATGCAAGTTAAGATACTTTTAGTTTCAAGTGATGGGAGCTTCTAAAGTTCTACTTTCAGTGTGTAATGTACTCAAAACTGCTGCCACAGCCTTTATAATTATATTTCAGTAGAAAAGCACGTGACTGCAACCTTGAAAGTCACAAAAACCTAAATCAAGATTTAATTGTTTCCTGAAAAGTGGGAATTAGCAACTCATCTTTTACTTGATGGTTCTTTGTACCTTCTTTTGTGACAATTAATATAGCATGTAGCTCATGTTATCATGATCTGTACATAATTCCAATTGTTTGCTGAATTTCTCTGTTTGGCTCTCTTGAGCTCTTTGAGGGCAGGAACTACCTTTTGCATTTTTTGTATTAACAAAGAGTTAACAGAGTGTCTGCAATATATTTAGCACTTAATTAATCTTTAATGAATGAATGATTCACGTACACAACAAAACAACATTCTAAACAAAAAATATTTTTAAAGAAATACAAAATTTAGAAGCAAAGAAACAAACCGGGAAAATGTAAAACAAACCCTTTGAGGTTAATGTACCATGTTTGACAACAACTTTTGGTAGAGATGTACTTTTAACTCCATGTATTTCTGCTGCCCAACTTCACCCCTATTGACAATGTCCTTGAAGTCTTTGTGTGAGAAGATAAGGAGGTCAGGGACTATTGATTTAATTTGTATTTCCTCTCCCCCTACTTCCCTCAGAGGAGGATAAAATGAGATGAGAGAGATAGACAGACAGACAGAGAGACACACATAGAAAGAGAGAGATAAATACATACATGCATACAATTAAAAAGTTTATTGTTGTTGTTATTTTTCAGCCCTGTCTGACTCTTTATGACCTCATTTGCAGTTTTCTTTGCAGTTACTACAGTCAGTTGTCATTTCCTTCTCCATCTTATCTTATAGATGAGGAAATTGAAGCAAACAGGGTCAAGTGACTTGCCCAGGATCACATAGTTTGTAGGTGTCTAAGGGTAGATTTGAATTTAGGTCTTCTTGACTCTAATCTATCCACTGTGCTACCTACTTGCCCATACATACATAGACAGGTATATTGATAAGTATCTCTGTGTGGGGAGAGAAAGAGCACTTCTCATATCTTAAATTATCATATAAATATTAGGTATTACTCTTCCCTGCCTTCTATCTCTAGTCAACCTTAGTCATTATGAGAATACCCATAAAGAGATAATATGTCAGGCAGTAAGAGGAGGTAATATAAAGGCATAATAATGTTAAGAACAGTAGGAAAGTGATGACAATGGGCACATACAAAAAAAGGTTGTTACTAGAAGGAATTTTATATTCTCAGGAAGTAATACTTTCCTATTTTTTCCAATAAAACCATTCTTATTTTTTCATATTATTTTGTATATGAAGCACAAAAAGTATATGCATGTATATGGCAATGTGTGCAGTTGGAGTCTGGGGAGTGATTCCTAAGGTAAAAGAACAAAGAAGCTGCTGAAATTTTCACCAAATAGTCCATTACAAAGTCTATGAAAATACTCCATTCAGTGCAAAATCATTAAGATTTAGTTACTTTTAAGTATAGGGCCATACTTTAAGAATAAGTGAAGAATAAGTGACTTTAAGAATAAGTGAAGAAAAGAGTAGAATATTGACTACTCCCCTGTTAAAAGAAAAGGGGAGAGGTGTAAAGGAAGCACTAAAAGAAATTTGGTTCTATAACAGTTGCTATATTTGGGTTCCAATTCTATTTATGAATGTAACTTTATTTCTTTACTTTTATTTTTATAATTAGCTTATCTTTCTTTGGGAACTCCATGAAGAAACTTAAGGTACATAAAAATAATGAAAGTTAATTTTCAGAATTTTTCACTCTATTTTTTTTTTTTAAGCAATTGGGGTTAAGTAACTTGCTCAAGGGTTACACGGCCAGTTATTTCTGGGTGTGATGCTTTGTATCTGAGCCCGGGATTCAATCTCCAGGTCATCCCGACACTGGAGCCGGTGCTCTTACTCGCTGAGCCACCTGGCCACCCCTATTCTTCGCTCTTTATAGTCACTGCCACCAAACTTGGAGTCTTAGATTTGTTTCTGATCCCAGGAAATTTATGAATTAGAAGCAATTTTAGCAATTCTTCCACTGTCATCCTTTTCCTTTTGAGTCACTCTGTCTTTTCCTCACTCAAGCTTCTAATGTTTTCCTGTTACAGAATCATAGAATTTCACCTTACATATAGAACTCAAAGAATTCCTTCAGCAACATCCCTGAAAAATAATGATACAGCCTTCACTCAGAAATCTTGGATGATGGAAGACTCATTATTTACTAGAATGATCCATTCCAATTTGTTGTTGTTATAGAGTTGTTTCAATCTTGTCCTATTCTTCATGACCCCATTTAGGTTTTCTTGGTAAAGATATCAGAATGGTATCCTTCTCCCCCTCACTTTACCAATGAGGAAACTGAGGCAAATAGGGTTAAGTGACCTATCCATAGTTATGCAGCTAGTAACTTTTTGAGGTCATATTTGAAGTCAGGAAGATGAGACTTTTTGACGTCAGGTCCAGCACTCTATTTGCTGTGTCACCTAGCTGCCTTCCATTCCACTTTAAACAAATAGCTCTAATTTTTAGACAGTTCATCCTTATGCAATCCAAGTCTATCTAACTCTGATTTGCAAGCATTTTGGCCTGCTTTATCAACCAAAACAAAATTAATTCTACTTTCCTATTACATTACTTCAAAATTCTAAATATAATTATCATGTACCTTCTAAATCTTCTTTGGACTAAATGTACTCATTTATCTCAACTGATCCTTATCTGCCAAGGTTTTAAGTCCCTTTTATGAACTTGTACATTTTCTTTCTCAAAGTATTTTTCTAGCTCAGATATGTCCTTTACAAAATATGGAGCCACAAAACAAAGACAGTATTACCCATAATGCCTAAGCAAATCAGTTTATAGCTATGTAATTCTCTCCTTCTCAACCCACTCTCCAGAAAAAAATGTGACATAAATTCATACATCCTTGTAAAGGACTGACAATTTAAAGTTTTGCATAATTAATTAAATGCACATTCTCCAGGAAGCTAAATCTTGAGCCAAGGAATTAAATTTACCTTGGTCACCTTATAAAATCTTTGGCATCAGAAAGCAGATAGAAGAGGTAGGTCGGGTTTGTGTGGAAAGTAGTGGTAGGCTACAGGAGGGAATCCTTTTGTAGATTTCTAAAATTATACTAGCCAAACAGATGAATTGTCTATGCCACATGATTCTCTGAAATCTAATCATCCTGGAATAAGAAGACTCAAACTCAAGATTTTGAGGTAACGCAGGTTTGATTTTATTCAACTTTGGTTCATATTTACCTGAAGTGTGTTAGTTCGGGATAGGTTGGTCAAATTATATCCATATAAGATCCGAAAGTTAGATTCAAGTTAAAGATGCTCTAAAAATAATTTAATTTTGGGGGGTGATTTCATGGTTTTGCAACTTCACTCCTGCTGTGGTAAAAACCAAAACATGTCATATAAGACAGATTTTTTTTTAATTTTGATTCCTTTTTGGAGAGTGTTATAAATACAGGGAACCTAGAAGGAGATAATATTGAAGAGGTAGAACACATGAACATATATGAAATTGGATTTCTTTTTGATAGCACCTCTTTATCCAGAGTTTTTCTTTGGATTCAAGCTTTGTGAAAGGCAAAAAGTAGCCACTGAAGTTTTTCCTCCAAAAAACCAATAAAATGAAAAACATATATTGCAAAAAGTTTGAATTACATAATTATTTTAAATCAAAGTGCAAAATGGTATGCAAAATTTTTATGAAATTTCATTAAAAGAAAAATGACGTTAATTCCAATTATGTTAGGAGGAAAGTCTTTTCAATTCTCTTTTCTTTAGATCTAATAAATATAACATTTCTGAAATAATGCATGAGTTGTTTTAAATTTTAGCTAATAAAAAAAACCTCTTCTCTAGTTTGCCTTACTTTGTTTTTTTTACCAAAACCTGAATGTAATATACTTCCTGCTAATTGCCAGTTTTCATTGCATGAATGCTGCATATTTCTGTGAGTAAAAATATTTGACTATAGTTGCCTTGACTGGAAAGAATAGTTTCTAAAATCATCAAGTTCCTATTTCATGATTTTTTTTCAAGACTCAGTGACAGTAATTAACTTACCAGTATTTCCCCAGTTATAATGGAAACATTCAATAACACCTGATTCTGTGTGTGTTTGCTGCCTTTTCTCTTCTAATGATTCAATTAAAGACAACAACTCTCAATGATAAGAAATTCACTAAGACTATGTTGGGAAAATGAGTAACAAAAATAAATATAAGGTATATGAGTTTTTCATCATCTTATCCTTCATTATACAAATGCTAAAAATTTTTTATGAGTACTATAAAACCAAGAGATAATCTTTATTCTGTAATAATTCCAATCACCAAAATTGTTATCTTTTGGGCATGTGGAAGGTATGTGTTGCTAGATTAGGGAGTAGGAGAACAGAAATTTGGATAGAAGACTAATTAGATAATGTCCATCTTTTTCATGATCAATTTATGCAAACATCATGTTTGATCTGCTCAAATCATAAAGAAATAGTTTAGGCTGTGGAGAATAATTGGCTCAATGGTCATAGTCCTTGACCTCATTTGGATTGATGTTTCAAATTCCTATCTGCATGCATGTGGTAGAATTGGAGACAATTAGAAGATACCATTAATTCAATTCCTTATGGCATATTAAGATAAATGTTCTCACTCAGAAATGGGCTATTATTTGTTTTACTGTTTTACTACTTAAGTTGTATTATAGATGTGCATATACATATATATATACACGTGTATGTGTTTATATGTATATAAGTATATATGTATGTGCTTCTCTGTGTATCTGTGTGTAGAAAGATCCAGATCCCTAATTTTGTCAGACACAACCCAGTCTATGTATATAACATACAGAATGATTGTTCATGTGTGTGTGATAGAAATGCTTTATTATTATATCTGTAATATAAATATTCAAATACTAATTGAAAGTAAAAATGAAGTTAATTTGTCATTCTAGATCAATAAAGATGGTATATAATCCCTCCCTGTGTCACAAAAATGCAATGTGGATAAACAAGCTGATACTTTCAGGTATGTCATGGTTGTTGGGTAGAAAGGATCTATGCCCATACCAAAATTAGCATGATAGCAGATACAGTCAGAGTCATTGTATGCTTTGAAATCATATAGGGTATCCCCAAAACTTAGTGCAGTTTTAAACTATTAAACTATTTAAACTTTAAAAACTTTAAACTTTTGGGATGCCCTATATAAAATTTCATGAGAACATAGAACTTGTGCCTTACTTTTTTTGTTTAGTTTCATTTGGGGATGAATTTTCATTTATTATCTGATCAGAAAAGGAGGTAGAACAGTCTTGTGAGAACAAGGCATGAAGGACAGTCCAAGTGATTCACTGGTACCAGAGGAATGTTAAGAGGGATATCTGATGGCAGAGTAGCTAAGAGCTATGAACGAAAAGTCAGGAAGAACCAACTTTTAATCCTGTCTCACATACTTAATAGCTAGGCAAGTCATTTAGTGGTGCCTGACTCAGTTTCTCTGTCTGTAAAATGGGGATAATAAAATAATCTCCCAGGATTATTGTGAGGACAAAATAAGATACTATATGTAAGGCACTTTGCAAATCTTAAAGTATTATTTAAAAATTAAATATTCTTATTAATATTATTATGAGAAGGTAGGTAGTACAGTAAATAGAGCACTGAGCCTGTAATCAGGAAGACCTGAGTTCAAATCTAGCTGCAGACACTAGCTGTGTGACTCTGGGATTACCTTCTTTCTCAGGGTAGCTGTAAGAATCAAACGAGGTAACATTTGTAAATTATTTAGCCAAGTTCCTGGGCAGTCAATGGTTGCATCCATTTATAAATGTTTGTTCCCATCTGCTAAAAAAGAACCAAAGGGAGGCCTTCAGCACATTGACTGGATCTTCTAAGAAGGTTGTATAGGAGAATGTAGAAGTGAGTAACAAAGTAAGGGAGATTATGCAGGGGTTTAAGGCCCTATGATTGAAAGAATAATCACATTGAGAAGGTGCATTGATGCACCATTCTTTCCTAGATATCAAAGAAGTGATTGACACTTTTAATTTGTAAAAGGAGAAGATTTAGTGCTTTTCCTTCCCACCCCTTTGGATCATTCATTCATTCACTCATTTCATTCACTATATTAAATATCTCCTCTCTGTTTCTGCCCTTCTATGAGCTATGCCTTTTAGGAGGCTAAGGATGTTGTTCCTACAAGTGTTCAAATTGGGTGGCTAATAAAACGTCACTCTAGAATCCAAATGAGATAGAAACAGATGAACCAATTTAGAAGCAGGCTAAAAAACAAAATCCAGGCCAAGGCAAAAAAATAAAATAAAATAACGCCCTAGATTCAGACTCAGAAAAGCAAAAGCAGACATGCTGCTCAAGAAACTGAGTAACAGCCAAATTCAAGTAGACATGAGCTAAGAAATGGCTTTCAAATACCCATAAATCATCACTGTTATTATTGGTCCTAAATGGAAGACTGAAAAGAAAAAGAGAAACTTGTTGGTGACATACAACAACTGAAATATTTTTTTAGGAAAAAAATAGTTTCAATTATTTTTTTTATGTTGTTTGTCAGTATTCAGCTTATTCCAGGACTCCTTGCCTTTTTCTCTTTTGCATCATCCTGTAGGTTCTAAATATAAAGAGTACCAAGGACTCTTGGTCTCAATCATGTATATTATTGAATATCCAGCAGTTTTTGAAAACTATACAAATGGTCATTTAAATAAGGAGGGGAAAAAGTGCATTTCAAAGTATGCTAAAAATGTGGACTAATTGTACCGCAAGGAATTTGCTATCCTGTGCAAGATTTCTCCCATTCCAGTAGCACAACATAGGTTTATGTTTGTTTTCTACTGACTTGCTTAAATTCAGTTCAATTTTTTTTCCTTAACAAGAAGTTTGGATAGGAGAGCAAACCCCCACAGAAAGAATGCTTTAATTAGCATTTGTGTTTATATAAGACAATCGGTTTATTTCTAATAATATATAGAATGTACATTTTTAACACAAACACATGAAGTTTTCTGCATAAGGTTGTAGAATTTCTGCAAGACTTTTAAATGAGCTTTTCGTTTCTTTATCTTTCCTTGCTCAGACTTCAAATGGTTTTTATCAATACTATAAAACATATAAAGACCTTAAAAGCAAGGGGTCTATGCTTTTCTACCAATGCAAATATTCTTTATGGAAGTTGCAAGAATAGACATGATTTCAACCTCATTTGTTGTGGCTCATAATAGTGTGGCACCTTGCAAGCTCCTTGAGGGCAAGGGACAATTGTTTTTGCCTTTTTTTGCATCTCCGTTACACAACACAGTATCTGGCACATGGTAAATGTTTCATAAAGTTTTCTCGACTCAGTGACTGACCTTTAAAATTTCATTTACAGGAAAACTGAAATGAAGGTAATGAATATTTTCTTAAGGAAGCACAGATAAGTGTCATCACTGAAGGATCTTTTCCTGCCAGCAGAAGGGGATCCAAATCCAGGCTGTCAGTACAAAAGGACTGTAAGAACAGTTTAAAATTATGAGTTTGGCAGCTTTCCCCAGAGACATTAACAATGAAAATGGTGCCTTTAGAATCACACAATGGGACATTTCATATCACGCTGTCATGATTGAACAGTGCCACCTTGAGAGGAAGTATCTCCCTATCCCCCTACTTTAAACTTTACCTCTCAAAAAATAAAAAGCAAAGACTTGGGAGAAAATAATTCTGAACAGGTCGTCAAATCCAAACAATTTAAGAAGCTACATCAGTCCAAGGACAAAGTTCATTCTTAACCATCACATATGAGAATACATTTAAAACTTGGCTTTCTCCCTCAACTATGAACTTCTGATGTTTTATAAAATTAGAGGGTTTTAGAGTAAGCCAGTATTAACAATAATATTTATATTACCAGTCTTCCTATCCTCAAGGAAATCATAATTAGATGTGTCCAGTACAAAACAACTAAGTAAAAATGAAAAGGATCCTTTCTGCTGATCAGGAGATAGAATTAATAGCATTTCTTATTAGAAATTAAAGCTTTCTGCTTTGTTTTAAGAACTGCTGATGCTTGCTAACTGAGAAATTTGGAATTTTAATGATAACTATATACTTGATCAATTGGAGTTATTTTCAGGTATGCTATGTGTGTGTATATACATATATGTATATATATATAAACTTGTTTGAAGGTAATATGGAGGAAAAAACTTAGAAGTTATGATACAGAGCTCCTGGAAGGCCTCTGTCAAGATAAGAAAAAGGCGTGTCCTCAGAGTGGTGCCAGCCTGCTACTGGAATTTGCTCCCTGTTTGTACTCAAAAAAATATTGGATTGGAAAACTGGTAAAGCACAGAGCAATCCTTCATTTCTTCCTTGAGGAAGGAGTTGTATTGCTAAGAAAAATAATGGATTTAGATAAATTCTTCCAACACTGACATCACCTTCCTTCCAGCCCTCACCTCAACAACCATCTTTCTTTTTGCACAGTAATAGAAATGCTGAAGAAATTTTAATAAAGAGAATGTACATGCATGTGAATAAACACATATATACGTGTGGATATATGTGCATATATACAATATACATAGACATTATATATAATACAAACATGTATGTGTTTGTGCAGAAACATACATGTGATAGCACAGATAAATATGCTTATGCACACACATACACATGTGTATGTTTTGCATATGTACACATTATATTGTATACACACATATACCTATATGTGCAGAGACACACACAGATATGGAGAAAGAGTTCCAAAAGTCTTAATACTGTTTTAAGCTTTAATAGCTTTAATGCAAAAACTCCTTTTAAACTTTTGGGACAGCCTGCATATGTGTGTGTATGTATCTTTGTGTGTGTGTGCACAGAGTACATGAAGAGAGTATATTCAATAAACTTCACTTTCTTAAATACCACTGTTACTGCTGTCATCAACAACACTTCCATCAAAGCACATAAAAAATTCCAGAAGCAAAAATTAATAAATGAATAAATTTCCTCATAAAAGAGAAAGGAGGATAGACCAAGTTACTAACACAGATCTCGCTCTTCAGCCCCTCTAAACACTTCAGATTTACTATCAAATATTTTCAACTTCTTCCTTTGGGTCTGTTGGTTTCTCTCTTCTCTTCCCATTTCAAGACTATGATGGTATAAGACTTTAGCATTCAGATTACCTCTTTCGAGGCTTGGTTATCCCACCTCCCTAAGTACTGATATTACTCTATAGGGATTTCCATTAGGATCCAGCACCAATAATTTCCCCTTTTTTCTATAAAGTCAGGCATCATCAGCTCCTGTATCTACTCCACAGATACTCAACATGGAAGCAGCTTTTAATGCCACACTTGGGCTATATCCTTTCCTATCACTTCCCTGTTATTAAACAATCACTCCATATATATTCAATTGTTTCGTTCCTTCCTCTCCTCTTTTCCACACCCATTCACTTCCATCCCCTCCTTCTCTTTTCTCCTCTCCTTTCATTTCCTTCCTGCTCTTCTCACCTATTATCCATCCTTTCTTCCCCTCTCTTTCTCCTCTTCTATTCATTAACCCCCCTACTATTCTTTGTCACAAACATGGATAAAAAAAGGTTAGACCTTAACAGCCAAAGCAAACCACATAACCACCAAATCAAAGGAATGTCGGGGTAATCGTCACACATCTTGGCTGTGTGTATGTATTATGTGTTAAGGTAATAAAGGAGGGAATTTTTTTTTCTGAGAAGGTATATGAGAACACAGTTGCTTCCCTGTGAGGGGAATCCTTTTTGATTATTAACCTTAAGAGAGATATATAGAAGATATAGATTATTTAGAAATGCATAAGTATACATGTATCTATACCATATGTATATACACATGAATATGTCTCTATATTAAATATTTATTAAAATATATTTTATTATTTAAATTATATATATACATATTCTAACCCACTCCTAGAAAGATGACTTTTATTCTTAATAAAAATGAAGATTGTATATATGTTATCATTGTGAAGGCCATATGATCTAAAAAAGAGGATAAAATACATACTTAATTGAAACCACCCTCCCTTTCTCCAACATTTATTTCTATTAATAGAAGGGCAATGGATAAGGAGGAATTTAACTTGTGTGGTATCTTCCTCTTTCCTCCTCCTTCATCTCTTGTACTAAGTGATTAGTGAGAGGAAAAATATTTTGAAAATAACAATTGTTTCATTATTGTAAAGTCTGAGATCCACTTTTTCTATCTTTGTTATTCTCTAGGTTATGTGCATGACCTTTTTTTTAACTCAAAATATAAATAATCAGAATAATATAAAATATATTTTTCTGCATATGAAATATTGCTTAACATCATAAACTAATAATCCATTCTCCCTTGTTTATCATACATATGTGTTGATTTACATAATAATAATATGTAAGATCTATAAATGTCCCATTTAGTATCTGTTATTAAAAATCAGGATCTGTTTCATTTCATGCTACCCTCACAAATTCAAGATAAAGCCATTTGAAATTTGAAAAATTGAAATGATATTATAAGATAAGACCATGTTTACACAACTGTAACAGAACAGGACAATAAATTTGGTCAGGATAATGGCCATCCAAATGCATAAAAACCAGTGGAGACTAAATCTATTGCTCATACCCTAACAAAGAGCTATAGACTTGGAGTGAGAAGACTTGGGTAAGTTTCCAAGCTGTCACTTAAAAGATAGATGACCTTAATAGATTTATGACCTAATTTCATCCTGTTTCATTTTCATCCTCTCTAAAATGTTGACAAAATTAGATCATGCATATAAAAGTACTTTGTAAATTGAAAAATACAATACAAATGTAAATTATTGTAAATGAGGTATAATTTTATAATATAAAGCACTAATAACAGTGATAACAATACTAATACACCTATCTACTTCCTTCTGTGCTTGTACCCTACTCAAAATCCTTCAGAGGTTTCTTACTACCTTGAGAATAAAATGTAAACACCTCATCCCAGTGTCTAAGGCCCTCACTAATCTAAACCCAAGCTTACTGCCCAGTCTTACTTCCTATTACTCTTCTTTGCATGTTCTTTAATGCTGCCCAATTGCATTACTAGCTTTAACTCAGACTTAACTGTTGACTTCCTACCCTCATGTGCAAGCAATCTTCTATTTCTAGAAGGCAGTCCTCTCAGAACCTTTATCTCCTTTGAAGCTCAGCTTAGATATTACCCACTTCATGAAGATTTCCCTAATGTTCCCCAGCAGTCATGCTGTTTGAGTTCTTATATCACTTTGTACTTATTTATATTTATCTGTTTACCTGTTGTGTTCCCCAAGTGGAATGTAAGGTCCTGAATGGAAGATGTTTTTAATTTTTGTTTTGTATCCCAAAAGTATTGCACACAATAAGTATTTAATAAATACTAATCATATTCTGCTGAAGTATAAAGAATTGTTTGGAAAAAACATGGTTCTGTTATTGATTACTTTGCCAGCACTCTGAAGTTTAGATGACTTTGACAGTAGATATATTCAACAGAGTTTGATACAAACTTTTAATGAATTTATCATCTTTTGAATGTATCCACAGGAGAGTTCAGTTTCCTGAAGATTTCCCAGTATCAAATATTCTAATACATCTAGCTATAATTCCTTGAAGATTTAGTCATCCATGGGCCCAGATGGTATGGAAACCCACAAGAAGACTTTCATGTTGGACATAAATTGTTATTCATCAAGGAATTGGCAGTTAACTAGGGAGTGCTTCTTGTGAAACTTATTATGCAATCATTTACTCCAGAGCTAAATGCATCTTAACACAGATGAGTCATTCTAGAGGAAATACTGAGACCTCAAAGAAAATATCAATTCTTTCTGGGTTAGACTTTTTCAATCAATTCGCCAAATCAGCCAGTAAGAATTTATTTAGCTTACACTAGGCACACGGGATTCTCACTCTATGGGGTACAAAAGAAATGTGTGACATAGTATTTGTCAACAAGAAGCATAAAATCAGATTGAAGAGATGTGTAGAAAAGTCCATTCCACAGAGCATGCTCAGAATTTGGTTTTAGGTGATAATATGGAAGCTTTAGGACATTGCCGCTTCTGGACATCACTGGGTGCTTTCACTTCCAGATGATGAGGAGGCCCTTTGTTAGTTGTGGAGACCACGAAGCTGATCACTCAATGAATGTTTAAAAGTGAGTGACCCTATGTTCTCCTTTCTTCCCTTTCAGCTGAGAAGAGTAGGAGTAATGCCACATCCCAAGAGGGAGGTGAGGGTAAATTCAGCTTCCTCCATTCCTGGCTTACTTGAAGCCACAAGCATATGGCATCTTTCGTACATAACCTGTGAAGGCAAGCCTGAGCCTGAGTTGAAGTCGCCTCTTTTTTTGTTTGTTCTTTCCTGATCATAGACAAATGAAAATCTCTACTGAGAGGGACATTCACAGACTTGGAAATAATGACTGTGAGTCTGATAGAACCAGAGGTCTTGGGTCCAAAAGGGTCAGAGCTAAATGGCAGCAAGGCAATAGATCCTGTGAACTACTTAAGTACATTTATAGAGCACAGAGACATTAAGAGGATTGACCCAGGCCTGGATCTTTTACCAGCAGATGTTCTAAGAGTTGTTTAGAAAGTATAGGGGTAAAGTCAAATTTAAAAGGCCGAATTAACAGTCCTGGGAACTGTTTTATGTTTGTATGAACTTTAACATATTGAGACTGACACCGTCACCCAGAAGATTAGAACAGTAGTTATGAGTTAAGTTGTCCAGTTCTGTTTAAAACTGTTCTGCTACAAAGTGTGGGGCTTTTATGTTACCATTTCTTTATGGTGTAAAAAAAAAACTCATCCCATTCCTAGGTTATATTGCACAGGGATATTTTTTTTAAATGACCCCCATTTTGGGCAAATCATATTGTAAAGGTAGGATAGTAACCCCACCTCCGATGTGGTTACAATGCCTTGCATAGGAGAGAATTTAATATGAATATAGGGCTTCTACACCTTCTTGAATAAATCACAAGTCATTGTATGAGAAACAGGGTTATCCCAAAAACAATTTACTTAAAAGTGAGATACTATCTCAATCTGGAAATAAAGGGGAAGAAAAAATTCTGTGCATCTGGATTCTAGATATTAGAACAACTATGGAATAATTAGAGCACAGAGGTGGGGTAGATGAAAGCAGGGAGTGTATGTATAGGAT
Source organism: Petaurus breviceps papuanus (assembly GCF_028583685.1). Lineage (NCBI taxonomy): Eukaryota > Metazoa > Chordata > Mammalia > Diprotodontia > Petauridae > Petaurus > Petaurus breviceps. The sequence continues at coordinate 10,266,669 of NW_027186540.1, forward strand.
CAAGAACTGAAATGGTAAAGTTCCACGACCTTGTACATTCATACAAGCAGAAATGTTAGGATCATTTTATTGTCCAAGTCCTTAAAATGAAATAATTTTGTAACAGATTGTTCTGTTATATATTATTTATTATCTAAATTATAAGTAATTTGGCCCTAAAGCACTGGGGGGTGAGTATACATCAAGCCAAAGTGTGTGAGGGGAAAAAAATAAAGAATCTACCCTTTCCTCCATCTTAATTAGATGTCTGGTTCCCCAGGAGGGATCCTGATCTATACCTCATGCCTGGGTACAGAGCAACAAATTATGCTGTAGTCCAGACCCTGTGGGACCAGTAGAAGTTCTTCTAAAGGTTAGACCAGGGGTGTGCTGATAAGTGTTTAATAACAAGCTCTCTGCAAAGGAATGCCACACTTTTAAGTATAATATTCATTTTTTCCATCACTTAAGTCTAGGTTATCGATAAAACAATAAATCAAGTTCCTATCTATAGCATTTATTTTCTTCCAAGGTATAAATGCACATACTGAAAAATTTTTAAATCAATTCTCCTCAAAGAGTACAAGGTGCTTCTACCACGTCCTGGGTTTAGAAACAACCTATACATATAGAAAAGAACCATTAAAGACAAAGAAACTGTTATTAATACAAGCTCATAGTGCATTAATATTTGGTATTGTTCAGTCATTTTTTTCAGTTACGTCCAACTCTTTGTGACCCCAATTGTGATTTTCTTGATAGAGATACTGGAGTGGTGTGCCATTTCCTTTTCTGGCTCATTTTACCTATGAGGAAACCGAAACAAACAGGGTTAGGTGACTTCCCTAGGGTCACACAGCTAATAAGTGTCTTAGGTCAGATTTTAATTCAGGAAAAGAAGTCTTACTGACTCCAGGCCAAGACTCTATACATTGTTCCACTTAACTACCCCTGTATATACTGTGTATATTCAAAGAAATACTAAAAAAGATGTATGATTCCATTGTTATGAGCTCCTTTTTAAAAATTTCCAATATAGATCAAAACCCATTTTGAGCTTCAGTGGGCTCATAAGTTTCTGTGACCAAAGACATGCCATATTACTATGGTCAATGTTCTCATCATGAACTCTTAAGTTAACTGGGCTGTTTTGGTGTTGTTGTTTTTTTGTTTTGTTTTGTTTTTACTAACAAACACAGTATCTTTCTGAACCCTCACAGAAGCCTTTTAGATTGGTAAGGTCTGACATGCATTTAGCTACACTGGTAGAGATTTCATGAACCATAGGTAATCTCTGCACAATAATGAGATAAGACAATAACCACAAAGTAAAACAAATGTCAAATACATATTTGACTTTAAAAAAATCACCTTGTAAGTATAAGATAAAGGAGGCAAACTTAGATAGGATTTTCTGTTGGGGGGGAAAGATCTGAAGAAGTTCTCAGTGAACTATAAGCTCAATGATAGTTAATAAGATAGCAGCAAAAGAAAAGAAAAAAAGCTAATATAATATTGAATGCTGCTGAAGCCCAATAAATGAATAGGTGTTGGTACTCTGCTTTGATCAGACCACAACTGGAGTATTGCATTCAGTTCTTGACCCCAAAGTTTGGGAACTGAAACGATGGAAAACTTTCAGAGATTAGCAACCAGCATGAGAAGGACCCATATTCCTGTCATTTGAGAATCGGTTTAAATAACTGGGAAGAATTGGCCTAGAAAAATGATGAATCAGGGGCAAATGATAGTTGCCTTCAGGTAATTTAAGGGCTATTCCTATTAAGGAGGACAGAACAAGAAGAAATGAGTTAAAGTTGAAGAGAAGAAAATTTAATATTGACAGGGAATATATATATTCCTGACCATTAGACACATAGCTCTGTAGGTAGAATGGGATACTTCTGTAAATACTGAGTTCTTTTCCATTAGATGTCTCTGAGGAGATTCTGGTCTACCAGGTGACTTAAATTGGGGGCTTTTGGGAGGATACAGGTTAGACTAGATGAATACTGAGATCCCTCTAATGGTAAAGTTCCATGACCCCAGTGAACACTAATATAAGATGACATGATACAATAAAATATAATACATAACATAAAGTGAAAATGTGTAGTAAAGATACTTGGAGAATAGGTAGCATATAACAAAGTGTTTATTATGTGGCAAATACACTACAATACTTAAAAAAGAGTTGTCGAACAAATTAATCAATTAGACTTTGATGTCACACAGAGATTTGGGGGAGTGATGAGATTTGATCTAGGCCTTGAAGGATGAATAGGATATGGGTGGAGGTAGACAAAGCATCAGTTGAGAAGCAGAGAAAAGAGAATGAGTGAAGACTTAGGGTGATCACAGCAGAGAATGAGGAAGACTATAGGGCAATGCTAAGCAGTATCAGAGCCAAAATATCATGCGCCAACCTGATTTTAAGTTTTAAACAATGAAAGGATGTACATCACACAACTTCTCTTTGGTTTCCAACTCACCAGACCTAACTTCCTTATTATCTGTTTCAACAATATACTTACTGTTATTGAGAATTGCCCTGAGCAGGAGGAGGGCATAGAAAGAGCAAAGGAAAAAAAGAGAGCGTCTTCACCATCACAAAAGAAATTTCAAGATACAAGACAAACACATCTGAAAAAGTCAAGGTCATTTAACAAACCAACATTCAAATGAGCAGTGGCGAATATAGTGAGTTCACAGTACAAAGACAATAATAAGTACTAGACGCACAGTTTAAGAATGCGCAAAAGAGCAGGCTTGTGGGCTAAATAAGCAATGCTTCCTAGAAGTGGTGAAATATATTTTGTAACTTTTAAAAATATATGAGCTTTCAACCTTGCCATGGGAATGATCTTTTTCTTGCCTGCCACACATCTCCTTTCCATAAGTGGAAAGAGCTTTGGACTTGGGAGTTAGAAAATGTGAGATGTAGAGTTGTTCTATAGCCATTGGGTAATCTGGAACAAATTGCTTTCCCTGTCTTGGACTTGATTTCCTTGACTGTAAAAATTGGGAGTTATATTAGAAGTTCTACCAACTCCTGTCCATCTCTGGCATTCTATAATTCTTTCAGTTAAGTATGAGAGGAGCAGTATTTCCTAGAGGCCTGGAGTGTAGACTGTTGTAAGCTTTTCCTAAGGCCCTACTCATCATAAGGTTGTATTTATGAGGAGGCCTTAGCCTTTTTAAGGTTGTTTTTATTTTCCTTAACCCTGAAACTCTCTTTGAAATTCAGTTGACTCAGGGGTCATGCCATTCAGAGCATGATGGAGATTTTTTTTTGTCACTCACACAAGAGGAGCTGAGGATTCTTTAAAAAACTTAAGACTTGAGAATAAACAACATAAGAGATAATTCAGGAAAGGATGATGTAATGGTAGTGGGAATTTGAACATCTTCCCTGCCTCTTAATAAGCCTAAGGGAATTTGAAGACCTTCCCTGCTTTGAAAATATACTTTGCCCCCTAATAGGCTGAATGTAATCACATGGAGCCTATGGTGGGAGGAGTTTACTGAAGGGTGAAGCAGAGCCCACAGGAAGCTGGGAGTCAGAGCAACTAGATATGGTTGGGAGGAGAGGGCATATCCAAAGGAAACAGTTAGGCTTATGAGTGACTATTAGGCTTATGCTGGTTTGTTGGAAAGCTAAAGGATGCTGTGGTGCTCTATGGTGTTGTGGCTTATTAACTTCTTTACTACTGTGATGGAATCAGCTTACTGGTTTTAGGATCCAGTTTTCTGGTGTTTGAATAAATGTTTTGCTTCTGTCTTCTATATGGAGGTTTTATATTTTGTGGTTGAGCACTATGAAGATATATTTATAGTGACTTCTGGCGCTGTGCACATTGCATTGGCACTACAGATGACAAGGAAGAGAGTGATGCCCTGGGGAGTAAGATGGAAGTTCAGAAGATAAGAAATTTTGAGGGGAAAGGTAATGAGTTTTATTTTGATAAATTGAGTTTGAGATGCACAGGGAACATCTAGATTGAGATGTTTCAAAGGTAATTGGTAATTCTCAGGAGAGAGACTTTTGTTATGGTAGGCTTGTTCCAGACTCTTTGTGACCCAATTAGGGGTTTTCTTGACCAAGATAACGGAGTGGTTTGCCCTTTCCTTCTCCAGCACATTTTGTAGATGAGGAAACTGAGGCAAAGAGGGTTAAGTGACTTTCCCAGGGTCACATAGCTAATGTGTCTGAGGCTGGATTTGAACTCATGAAGATAAGTCTCCCTGGTTCCAAACCTAATACTTGATCCATTGTGCCACCTGGTTGACCAGGAAAAAAACTAGGGCTAGCTATATAAATGTGGGAATTCTCTGCATAAACAATAGTTTCAGAGGAATTATGAAGTTAGAAGTCAGGTTGCAAAGTGCTGAAGAATGAGAGAGAAAAGAGGAACAGAAGGCATCAAGTAAAGAAAGCCTTTGGGGGGGAATTTGCCTAAAAAAGGGCAGAGATAAATGCCAATCACTTAAAATTGAGGATAGTGTTTATTGGGATTTTTTAAGGTTTGGATGAATTGGCATGTTTGCAAATTACATGAAAAGAATGGATTGGGCATGTGTGAAGACTAGAGAGAGAGAGTAACGACTTGGAGGGCAATGTACAAGGGAAGTTCTGAGGAGATGGCATCAAGGTCACTTGTAGACATGATGTTCTTGGCAACTAGAAGACCTAAAATTTTATCAAAAATTGAAGGAAAGAATAGAGGATGATAAAAGGGGGTTTTGAAATGAAGAGAAATGGGAAAGAGAGATAAATAACATCAGTTTTCTCTGTAAAATAAAAGGATGTCATCAGTTGAAAGGAAGATGTGGTTGGAACATTTCCTCTTTGACCTCATATAGTACTTTCTCTTAAAACTGTTTCACTTACTATGTAATATTGTATACTATAATTATCTAAATTTGAGTCTTATCCTGCTGTAAGCTCTGTTGGCAAGAGGACCATGTCTTATCTAAACTTTGTGTCTCCCTTAGCTCTTAGCACAATGGTAAATAAATGTTAGCTGAATGAATGAATGAATGTTCAACCCTCATGGGACTAGATTTCTCATGAAATTTAATAATAGCACACATGAAGAGTTTCTGGGCCAATTCCATTCTCTTCAACTAACAATTATTGTCTACTTGCCTATGATCAAGTTTGTGCTAAGCTGGGGATATAAAGAAAACAAAATGGGGCAGGAATTCTCCACAGAGAGCTTAAATTTGAATGAAGGTATCTTTCTAAAGATTTATTAATTTCTAAAAATAAAGGGAAGGTATTCTAAACATGGACAAAGGCAAAGAGACAGAAGAGGGGGTATCAACAATAAAGAACATTTAGCAATGCAGTTTGATTGTAATTGATAGTGCAGGAAAAAGTATAACATAAAGTGAAAGTGAAAAGATAAGTGTGAGCCATCCCTTGGAGCAGAGGGCTTTCAAAACCAGGCTGAGGATTTTCAGATTTGTTCTACAGGCAATAGATAGTAACGAAATATTTTTGATGGACAGGGGAAAGTACATGATGTGAAATATTACTGTAATGATAATGAAGTAGATTTTAAATAAATTCATTTGCCTCTTTTCCTATGTGTTATCTTCAATACCTAAAATTTTATTTTTATTTTTTCTGAATAATTAATGAGATTCAACCATTATACTAGAATTTATTATGTGGTTGGAGTTCTTTGAGTGTTCTCAAACTCTCCTCTGAAGATTCCTGGGATTATAAGAATCCCTTTTATAATTAAACTTGGATCCTCAGCAACAGCATAGGGCATTGTGTTGGTTGTTTATTTCAAATAGAGTCAAAGAATATGTTTTATTAATATATTTTGGTGATTTTCTTCAGGATATTTTTTAAAATATATATATATATATATATATATATATATATATACATATGCCATAAAGAAGAAAGAACATAAAAATATGAAAAATAAATCATTGCTGGCACAAGGCTCCTTGGAACATTGTAGACCTAATATAGTCAATCAGATTACAGCTTTCTACCAGAAGCTAAACTGAGAGAAAAAGAAAATTCTTTTTTGTCATTTTCTTATTTAAAGTTAGTTTTTAAATTTTTTATTTTTTTCTAGAAATGTTCTTGGGGCATTTCATTAACTTAAACTCTGAATGTATTCTGTGAACAATGATGTTAGCATGTAACTGGCCTTTACAGATACTGTTTCATATGAGATAATAAATTTTTGTGGGGTTGGTGTTACCATTATCCCCATTTTAGGGATGAGGAAGTAGATGCTGAGAGATGTTTAGTAACTACAAAGATTTACACAGCTTATAAGCAACAGACGCTGCCTTTGAATTCAGATCTTTCTGTTTCTACATCCAGTGCTCCATTCACTACAATATCTACTTCCCCCTTGAAGAGTACTCTTCAGTACTCAGAGTAAGAGTTTTAAGAAGAAAGATTATATTTAAATAATTTATTATTGTTTTAGGATTTATTATTGTTTGGTAGGGCAGACATGATGCAGGTAAGTCTATCTAGTAACCAATAAAACAAGGTTTACTATGCTACAATAGGGCAAGGACATTCAGAAGAGAGAAAGGCAATTCAGCAAGGATCAAGTGCTGATCTTGGGATCTCAGCTTTCCCAGTTTTTATCATGAAGCTTGTCTCCTAAATCTGAAGCCTTGGGAAAAATATTTAACTTTCTTCGTGCTGGTGACCAAAAAGCTTGGTCATATTTGGGATCTTATTCTCCTTAGTCAATTGAATTCCAATGAGAATTTCAGTGTTCAAGAAAAAACAAAAACAAACAAAAAACCTTAAAGGAGTAAAACCTTCAAAAGATAGCCTTGAAAAGAGCAGGGCCTCAGGGAAAGTTATAGCAGTCTACACTGCAGGCCTCTAGAAAATATTGCTCCTCTCTTACTTGACTGAAAGAATTACAGAATGCCACAGATGGATAGGGGTTGGTAGAATTTCTAATCTAACTCCCAATTTTTACAGTTAAGGAAACCAATTCCAAGACAGGTCCAGTGATTTATCCCAGGCCACCCAATGGCTAGGACAGCTCTAGATTTCACAGTTTCTAACCCCCAAGTCCAAAGTTCTTTCCACTTATAGCAAGGAGATATGACAGGCAAGGAAAGGAGAGTTCCCACGGCAATGTTTAAAATGTGGGTGAATATAATGTTCATATTTTTAAGTTATAAAATATATCTGGCCACTTCTAGGAAGCATTGCTTCTTTAGCCCACAAGCTTGTTCTTAAACTGTCTCCAGGACTCATTGTCTTTGCATTGTGCACTATATTCACCATTGCAAACTTGAATGTGGTTGGTTAAATGACCTTGATTTTTTTAAATGTGTCTGTCTTTTATCTTCAACTTTCTATTGCAATGATGAAGACACTCTCCTTTTTTTTTCTTTGTTCTTTTTATCCCCTCCTCATGCTCAGGGCAATTCTCAATAGACAGTAAGTACATTGTTGAAACAGATAATAAGGAAGTCAAGGCTGCTGAGTTGGAAGGCAAAGAGAAGTTGTATGATATACATCCTTGTCATTACTGAAAACTTACAATCAGGTTGGCACATGATATTTTGGCTCTGATAATTGCTTAGCGTTTCCCTATAGTCTCCGTCATTCTCTACTATGTTCACCCTAAGCCTTCACATAAGTGCCCCTCCACCACTGCTTCCTCCATCTCTATCCATATCCTACGTATCTTTCAAGGCCTAGATCAAGTCCCATCTCTCCTCCCAAAAGCTCTCAGTAACATAAAAGTCTAACTGATTTATTTATTCTCCATTTCTTTGTGTAACTATTGTAAGTAATTAACAGCTTATTACATATTATCCTATTTTCTAATCATCTTCTCTATACATTTTCATATTGTCATTTTATGTTATGTATCTTACTCTATCATATAATTTTGAACAAAAACATCTCAGGATTAGAAGAGACCTTGGAGATTTCTTGGTATAACCCCTTCCTGAGTCATGAAAACTCTCTATAAAATTAGCTTACCATGTGGGTATCTAACCTGTCTTTATAGAGCTCTGGGGATAAGAAACTCATTACCTCTTCAGGTAGTCCATTCCATTGTTTCTAAGCCTTATGGTTAGCCAAAATCTGCCTGCCCCACAGTTCCATCTTAAGAAATATAGTTCATCCTGAGGCAAAGAAAAAAATGGGTCACTTCAAAATGACCCCCTCCCTGAAAAATATTTGAGGATAATTCTCATATTCCTCAATGTTTTCATGCCATGCCTTTTTTACTTGTCCCATCATCTCTACCTCCTCCTGATCATTAACCTGAACTCTCCCCTAGATCCTTTGGTTCTATTAGCTGAGCCTTATCTTGTAGGTCTTGTGTCCAAACCTAAATACCATTTTCCACCTATTCCATCCCATGCTGTAACACATACCCCCTTCCTCTTTCCAGTTCACCTTTATGTATTGTTTTCCACCCTTAGAATGTAGGCTACTCGAGGTCAGAAACCATTTTTTAAATTTCAATAGCTTAGTAGTGCCTGGCACACAGCAATTCTTCTATGCATGTGTGTTTGTCATAAAAGTGGGGTCCCCCAAAAAAGTGGGGGTCCCAGAGGTATGGTGATCATGGATAAGGTAGGAAGCTAAAGGTTGTGGTCAGGAGGAAGACAAAAAGAGGGGAATATGCTGTCATACCATTTCTGAAACCAGAATTCTTATCAAAGTTCCTCCTAAAATCTGACACACAAATCTGATCTGGGTACAATGGAGTGAAATGATCATATTCTTTAATTCTGGACACTGTGTTTCATTAATATAACCTAAGATAGAATTAGATTTTTGTTTTTTTGGTTTTAGGTACCATTATTGAACTCATAATCAACTATAAATTCCATCAAGGCACTTCTCCCAAACTATAATTGTGTCATTGATTTTTTAAAAACCTTAACATAGATTCAGGCAGTTTTTAGATGAAATCCAAGTCATCAATAACCACATCCAAAGTTTACAAAAACGTAAAACAACAAATATTTAAGAGGCTATGTTAAAGCAGATACATTAATGCATTATTGATGATGATGTGAATTAGTCCAACCATTCTGGAAAGTAATTTGGAACTATGCCCTAAAAGCTTCTGAATTGTACATACCCTTGCTGTAGTGATACCATTAATAGGTCTATACACTAAAGACTGCAAAGAAAGAGGAAAAGAACCCATTTATGCACAAATATTTTAGCAGCTCTTCTTTTGTGATGGCAAAAATCTGGAAATCAAAAGGGGAGCCACCAAGTGGGGGGAAAGGTCAATAAATTATGGTATATGGACATTATAAAATACTGTGTTTTAAGAAATAACAAAGGAGACAGATATAGTGCAATTTGTGAGATTTGTATGAACTGATGAAGAATGAAATGAATAGAACAAGAACAACTGATACAATGAAAACAGCATTTCAAACACAGTTTGGAAAAGCTTAAGAACTCTATCAATATGAAGACTTATGATGAAACACGCCACCAATTTCTAGAAAGAGATGTAATAGACCAAGGATATATATTTATACATATGCTTTTGAATGTGGTCAATGAGGAAATTGTTTGCTTGACTATTCATATTTACTAAAATAATGCCTTTTTTGTTTTTTTCTTTTTTGCAGTGGGAAGATTAGGGAAGGTAGAAGTGGGAAAATTTATTTTTCTTACTTAAAAAAATTAAATTTAGTAAAAAACATAAAACCAATGTAAGAACTCATTGCAATGATTCATTAGAGAGATCATATGGGCCTGAATTTTATTTTGTTTGGTTTTTTGGGGGGGTGAGGGGGGTTAGGGAGAGTATGGAGAAAGCTGTAGTGGGATTGAAAGGTATGGACATAAGATATTTAGGAGGTAGAATACTGATAGAATTTTATAAGTTATTGAAGGCTGAGCATAAGAGGAAGATAAGAATAAAAAAATCTTAGATTTTCAAATCTGGCGGCTTGGTAAATTATTAGAACCTTTAGAAGAAATAGATATATTTGAAGTAGTGGTAGACTGGTGAGGGATCAGGAGGAAATTTGGGGTTTATTTCTAGATATAATGAAATTGAGGTGATAGGAGTCTATCTAGGTAGATGCATCTACAAAGAAGTTTGATAGTAGGGGCCTGGGACTTGGGAGCAAAGCAGGGAAATAAATGAATATAAGTGGAAGTCATCTGAATTGAAATGATAATTGAAGTTATTGGACTAAATGAGATTGCCAAGGAAGAAAACATTAGAGAAATGAGAGAAGAGAGCCAAGAACAGATCCTTGGGAGGTACCCACGTGGAAGGGGGAAGAAGGCAACCCAGAAAAAAGGATGATTTGGAAGGAATGCTTAAAGATACAGGAAGAAAACAAGTTTGTTTATTTGGCTTCCCAAGACATAGCATGATAGAAAGGGCAAATTAGGTATTTAAAGTGAATTCAATAGAGCAAGGCATTCAGAGAGCAGCAAGAAGTAATAGCTGTCTGGCGGCAAGGAAGAGATAGGAGAACTACAAAAATGCAGAACCCCAAAAGAACAACAGTTTGGGCTCATTTACCTAAAAGAAAACCTGGGTAGACCAGGTGTCATTGCATTATTGGGTACAGCATAGTGATGGTTCATAATGCTAAGGATTGTATGAAGTAGAGTGATGTTCTGGAAAAATCACTGTCTTAGTTGTCAAGAAAGAAAGGTCTGAGACATGGCATTGTCAATTTCAAGCTTTATGACCTTGGTTAAATCAATTCAAAAAAATTGATTTTCATCTTCAATAAAATGGGATAAGGATGTTTCTACAATTTATCTCACAGGATTGTTATTAGGACCAAATAAACATATCCAAGTACTCTTGTTAAGCTCTATTTAAATATGAACTATTCTATGTCTACCTTTGATACATGGTGTTTAAGGCATTGAAGTACCTAATAAATTTTGTATTTCCATACAGAATGGTTAAAAACATTTGGAGAATTATAGTTTGTTGTTTCTTTCCTGGTATTTAGCAAGAACGGGGAACTGTTTGATTCTTCATTCCAACCCCTTACCATAAATAGTATAAGAATCACTCCTGGATAATAAAAAAAAAATAGCAGTTGGCCCCAGAAGGACTTATAGAGCTTGAAGGACAATGGGGAAAAAATTAGCAACCTGATGAAAAGCATCTCAATTAGGCAAGAATCACACTGGGCTGACCCTGAAAAAAAGAGAACATCCCAATGTGAATTTAGCCTATTGCAAACAACTTTTGAGGATAGAAACCTGTATGTAGATAAAAACAGCAAGGCATATTCTGCATTCCTAGGAGAGCTTTAGTGAGAGGCCATATGTCAATAAGAACTGGATCACAAGAGAGGTTTCATAGCCTTGACATATGGATCTGTCATTATATATAAGCTGTGATATAGAGGGATTCTACATCACCTACCATGAGAGGGACATTTATTGTGTCTCCTTTGCCATACTGCCACTGAAGACCCACAGCAGAGAGCCTGTTCTCTTTAAGGGGAGTTTGGGGTGGGGAGAGGAAGGTGATAGAGAAGCATCTAGAGATGGTATGTCCTGGTGCATGCAGAGTCATACAGGACAAATTATAGGAACCAAACCAGGTCATAGGGAATAGCTGGCCAGCCTCATCCCCAATAAGGCCTGCAATTAATTTTCATCTCTGACACATACTGACAGTATAATACAAAAAACGTCACTTAGTCTCTCAGTGCTCTAAGCAACTAAGATTAAAAGATGCAGAGAAGGTGCCAGTCTCTACTGGTTGAAGTAATTTCCTCAGCTGGGAGTTCCCTGTATCAATGAAATCATAGGTTGAGGCCCTATCCTCATCCCCACTATGAATTACATTTGTTTTATTTGGAATGTAAATGAAATTTCTTAAGGTATGTGCTCCTAAGGGGAATTTGTAATAACACAAGAGGTAGTATCCACACTCCCAGATTTTTGGGGTGGAGTAATTAACCAATGAACCCAAAAGATTAGAAACTCCACCACAGATATCTAGGCCATTCATTCACTCTGAAAATCACTAACTGCAGAGTTTTCCACACCTCTCCACACACACATACATCAACACACCACATGTGCCTAAAGGAGTAAGACGCAATTATGGGTAATATCTTCTTAGTTTTGATGCCTTTATCCTTTCATGATGATGTAGTATATATACAATCTAAGCTTACTCCCCCAACTCATATTACAACATAGAGTTCTAGGAGTAACCTGAAGGTTTGGGGAGTTTCTCTAATACAGTTGCTTACAAGCTCATATACAAATTACTCCCAACATTATGAATCACCAATGAATGTGTTTCCCTAATGTCAATTGACCACTTACGAGTTACTTCAATACCATATAACTGGTGATCCTTGTCCTGATATAGTTTTGATCAGTTGACTGTTCCTCGATGTTGAATAACCTTTTACATCAATTAGCTTTTTTGAGACTTTTTTTTTTTGAGGGAGTCCATTAGAGCACTGGGCCTGTAGTCATAAAGACCAAGCTAAAATCAGCCTTAGACTCTTGCCAGCTGTGTGACCCTGGCCAAGTTGTTTAATCTCTTATCTGCCTCAATTTCCTCAACTGTAAAATGGGGAAATAATAACACCTTGCAAGATTGTTGCAAGGATCAAATGAGATAATATTTGAAAAAGTGTTTATCACAGAGCCTGACAAAAAAAATAAACAGTGCTATATAAAAGCTTATTCCTTTCCCTCCTTTTGCATATAAATATTTACTGAGAAAATACAATAAGTAGCAAAAAATAGAATCTTCTACCACTTTAGTCTTTAGGAAAATTGGACTCAGTCCATGTCCCCCCTCTCCCTCCCGCTGAGTTTACTTCACACTATCTTGTTGACAGGACAAGGTTTCTCACCCATATGTATGTCAATCTATTTGTTGGCTGGGTCCAATGGGTTGGCTCCTCACTGAACTTCCATTGGTAGAGTCTGCTAAGGATTCCAATTCCTGGACCTCTGGTGGCTCTCTTTTACTTTTTGAACCTCATAAGATCATAACTTGGTCTCCTCCATTTCTGAAATTCATCCCCCTAAGAATAGGATCAAAAAGACACAGAGAGACAAGAGAAAAGTGGTAAGATGCATTCGCCACACAGCTATGGCCACATGGTAACTGGTGAGGAAGTGTACATGCTTCACCTAGTAACTTATTTCTTCCTCTTCATTTGAAATATGCCCAGGAAATGAAACCAATTTCAACTATTTATCATATATTTGTGTGAATACTCAGCTCCAACAATAGAGGAATTGAGAAGCTTTTTGAAGTCAACAGAAAACAATCACAAATAGCTGTGAACCCTGAAGTCAGGCATTGTGTGTTACAGGAAGCAGTCTCACCAAAACATTACCTGATAGAGCATCAGGTAGAGAAGACTGCTCTTGCTCTAAGAATTGTACATTGGAGAGACCCCCCCTCCTTGCATGAATAAATAAGGTGTTTTCTATAATAATAGAAAAAAACATTCAATATTATTTTTATATGTACATTGAAGCCAACTAGTCAAATCAATAAGCATTTATTAAGTGGCTATTATATGCCAGGCACTGAAATAAGTCCTGGAAATACAAATACATGCAATAAGAAAGTCAGTCCCCACACTCTAGGAGATCATATTCTAATAGGGGAAAGACAAAACATAAAAAAGAAACTGAGGAAGCTGTAAGAACTCTACCCTGGGGCCTAGTGGAGAAAAAAGTCAGGAGGGGAGCCCAGAGAAAAATCCATGAACATGGCTTACCTGGGGCCTTCTTTAAAATAGAGGTTCTGGGCTGAACTGACAAATCAGCAGAAAAGACCCCAAGAAGGGAGAGATCTGCTAAAATAAGAAGGCCACAAACAAAATGAATTATCAGTAGTTATATTTTGGGTGATATTTGGCTTAATCTTATTCTGATTAAATATAAATAAATATAAATGTTAAAAATAACCTGCCACCTAATTCAATTAAACTGAGGCACAAATAAAATGAACAATAAGAAACATAGATTGAAAGCTGGGCTTAAAGTCATCAATCCTGGACTCAAGTCAAAATTCTGACTTATACTTGCTATCTGACAACAGATAAGTAACAACTTCTCAGTGACACAAATATTTCTAAACAATAAAACATAGAAGAATTGCCAATCAACAATGGTAAAGGGAATTGCCTCACTGGGAGTAATTTACAACAATAAAGTCATGAGTCTAGGCCAATAAATAATTATAATTTGTATTGCTATGTCACATATAAATTGATTTGTAAGAAGAGGTGAACTGAAAGATTAGGAAAAAGTAATTTTAGAATTTCAAATCATGAGAGATAATCCAGAAAGAGAGGAAATATTATACTTTATACAATAAAGATTATATATTAAAACACATTTGCCCCATTACTATATTTGATTTATATTATGTAAATCATATTCTTAAATATTTTCTGAGATACTGTGTTCCACATGTCTGTTTAATTGATACCTTTTGTTTTTTATATCATTCATTTTCTTATATTATCCTACCCATTCTCACAGTCCTATAAAACATTTCCTTATAATTAAGAGACTGAAACCAAAACTAAGCAGTGAAGCTAGTAGATCTGAAAGTATTTGCAAAATTCCATACCCACTGTCTCCTACCCCTCTGCTGAGAAAAGGAAAGTATAATTATTCATCATGTCTTCTCCGGGATTAAGATTGGCCATTTGGTTTAATTGAAATTTACTTTCCATGCCATTTTCATTTACAGTACTACAGAAATTGTGAATGTGTGTGTCTGTGTGTGTGTGTGTGCTGTTTTCTTCATTTTTCCACCAGTTCATTAAAGTCTTCCTACATCGGTCTTAATGTTTTCCTATATTCATTGTTTCTCACAATGTGATATTATCCTAGTTACATTAATATGCCACAATTCATCCATTGATTGATTCCTCAATTTACAGACACCAACCAAATTTCAAAGGTTTTTTTTTTTTTGCTTTGTTTTTTGCCACGACAAAAACTATTCCTATAAATATTTGACCAGAATCCTAGGTCAATTCTCTAAAATACAACTTAGCTCTAAAGTTCAATATCCTCAATTTTAAAAGACTAAATAAAACTAAATTCTAAAATTAAAATTAAAAAAAGAAAACATACCTCTTATAAGCACAAAGCCAGCCCTTCTACTAGGGAAAGTAAATAGTTACATGGGTGATTGATTCCCCTATCCTTTCCTCGTTCCTCCCTACCTCAAAATTCCCTCATCAGCTCCCTGGTGTTTGATTTTCCTTTAAAAGGCATAAGACCTTTTATTTGCCATTATAAATAAGCCTTAAAAGGTAAATATTTATCTCTGAAAGATGTAACAGATTAAATTTATATTAATTTATACAAATGACTTATTAGAATGCAAATCTGTTTGGGAGAGAAATATTACTGGAAAGAGAGAAGATAGCAGAACCAGTGTAAATACTGTGAAAAGAAAGAACACAAAAAATAGTTCACCATACTCGGGACAATTGTGTTGGAAGAGAAAGTTGTTTTTGCCCCAGTTCTCAGCCCATTCCCTTTGTAGCCTACTGTTCTGGACCTTCCTACCCTGAAGAGACAGAGAAGGGATCTCACAACCTCAGCCCCTTTAATCTGTGGCAAAGCTCTAGTTTCAACTCTGGGAGAGAATAAGAATTCACTGGTTAATTAAAAAAAAAAAAAGGAAGGGAAGGGACTCCATGTAAAAGATATAGAAACAAGTACCTAGCCTTAGCAAAGACTTACTACCCATACTTCTCAATTTTTCCTGGGGCCAGATTTCTCTAAGTGTACATGAACAACATATTAGTGTACACACACACACACACACACACACACACACACACACACATTCTTTCTGTACAAAGAGAATATTTTAGACAGCACGAATAATGTCAACAGAGCCAGCAGCTTGTGATTTATGGTCCTCCCTCTTTCACCTCCCCACCACTTCCCATCCCATCACTTCAGGCAGGACTGTTCCCTGGAGTGCTGGCAGAAAAGGAGCCTACATGTATATACAAAACCTACATATCAGTTTGTTATTTGGTATTCTTCTTTATCACGCTGGAAATATGCCATATGGCAAATAAGCTCAATACCACAATGCTTATACAACAAAATTCTTTCTGATTTTTTCCCCTCCTTCCCTGGAGTGTTTTGTTACTTTCATTTGTTTTCTTTAAAATTCCAAATAGTCCTGTCCATATTTAGTTGTTTTCTGGACACTTTATTCACAAAGAACATTGATGAGCATTAGGCTAAAGATTGATGGTTGTCCATTTTCTCCTTATGGGGAGAGGGTGGTGCTAGGAATGTATGTAGAATCCTTGAAATGAATGGGCTTAAAAGGTAGTCAGTCTACTGATTAATGAACTTCCTGGAAAGTTAATCTACTTTCAGTGCTTGGAATTTTTCATTTCTCTTGCTTGTATTATGCTCCCAAGATGAAGAGAAAAGCTTACACAGACAAAAAAGCAAGGCTCTCCTAGTATTGTAAGGGAATCTGTTGGGGTGAGGGAAGAAGGTGTGCCTAATGTTCAGGGAGAATACTAGTTATAAAATATTCTCTTTTTTTTCCTTTTGGACTTGGATGTTTCATTAAACATATGGTTTCGTCCCTTGTTCATCTATGGGATAAACCACAATCTTTTTTTTAACTCAAATATATTTTGCAAACATGAGTTAAGCACATGTTTGTATAGCACAATATGGTAGGGTCTGGATGAAACAGAAAGTTTAGATAAGGCAAGTGTTCCTGTCAGAAGAAACTTACAATCTAAGAAAGACATTAGATAAATAAGGACAGTGTGAAATAGAGGAAAGGGTGCTCAACTTGGAGACAGTGGCCTTAGGAAGAGTCTGGGCTTGGTGATTTTATGTTTCTCTCCATGGGTATGCCCCAGGGCTCTATCCCTGGCCTTCTTCTCTTCTCTCTCCACATTCTCACTTTCTTGGTAATCTCAACAGCCCTTGTAGATTCAAGAACTATTTCCATGAAGATGACTCATTGCAGCATAGTGAATACAAGGCCAGATTTAAATTGAGCAGTCTTGGGTTCAAATTCCACCTTCAGTACTTACTAATGTGACTATGTACAAGTCACTTAACCTCTGAGTATGAGTTTCTTCATCTGTAAAATAAGGTTGGACTAGATGACCTGCAATTCCACATCTTTGATGTCTTTTGATGCTACAGTCCTCTGACTCTGATTTGTATATGTTTCCCTAGTCTAAATTCCAGTCCAAATTCTTTTAAACAACCAACTGAATAAGTATTCTTAATGTCAGCAAGGCCATAATAGAAAGTCATAATTATTTCTCCTTAAATCAATTCCACTCCTAACTCTTCTAACTGCTGTCAAAGACACTATCATCCTTCAAGTTACTCAGGAACACCATTTAGTTATTGGTCAGCAGGTATTCTTAACTACAGGATACTGTCCATCACTCCTCATATGAAAACAGTTGTCATGTCATATTGGTTCTATACCCCCATTTCTCATATCAACCTTCTCTCCTCTCACACAGACACTATTCTAGATCAGTCACATGTCACCTTTGTTCTATACCACTGCTTTGCCATTATGATCAGTCTCCCCTTCCCCTAGTCTCCCTCTTCTCTAATGCATGCTCCATTAGCTGCCAAACTATATGTCAATCTATTGCTCAAGAAAGATTTTAAAAGTATTTTATCAGATAAATACTCAAACCAACTACAAAGGACCTATGAAGGAAGATGCTATCCACCTCCAGAGAAAGAATCAATAGATAGAAATATGTACATGATAGCTTTACAATATGTATGTATACCTATATTCATGCATATATGTTTATATATATATATATATGTTTATGTGTGTGTGTGTTCAACTGTAGTAAACTGTGTGTTTAACTCTATGACAGACTAGGAAAGAAAGGAGAAAAACAATAAAGAGTGAACAGCAGAGAAAAAAGAAAACTTAGAAGGAAGAACAGAAAAGCAGGGTAGCTTTGAAAACCAGAGACTGATGCCTCCAGCCCAGACTCTGCAACCCTGCCTCCTCCACTAGTTCAGTAGGCTCCAATATATAAAGTTACCCTAAATCTATCCCCAAATGGCAAAATTGTACTCTTCAATCTCAGGGCAAGAGAATTTCCTCTAATGATGAATAGCTGTACAACTATGCATCTCACTGCCCAGATCAGAGGTCTGACCTCTTAAAAAACATGTCCATGATAAATCAATGCTACTCTTGAAAGTGGAAGGACTTCCTTGTCCATTGGTTTCTTGGAACCAATCTCTGGGAAAATGTGCCTGATAAGAATGGACTGCTTTTGGTGCTGATTCACTCCAGACCTTTGTTATTACCCCCAGAACAGAATGGCCTATCCTTAAGGTCCTTGCCCCTTCAGAAAGCTCTATCCAACCTAATAAAGCAGCTTGAATCCTTCCATTGGACATATTTTCTTTCTTTTGGGATGGCTCAGATCGCTTCTTAACAGAAAGGGTTTAGGGGACAAGTGGGTAGTACTGTTTGGAGGCATCTTTCTAGGGAATGGTAAAATTGTTGCTATAAAAGTGGTTTATGTGTGTTTACCTGGAAGAAAGGAGATCTCCAAGTTGACTTGGTTGTAATTCTGAATCACTGGATAAGGATGAGTTATGATCTCTCAGACCTGTTAGGTACCTGAGATTATATAAATTGTCATACTCTGATGATTGACTGACCAGGTGTACATCCAGATAAAGATTTGGGGGGAGAGGCAACCAAAATAGCTATGTGACAGTGTATTTTTTGTCATATATCCTTGCTGTATTAGGGCAAAGTAAACTATTCCTTTTGTTGAATGTTCAGTGACTTGCAAGTGCCTCATTTCATCCCAACATTAAACCTGAAATAAGAGTGTGCTGGTTTTAGAATCATGACTGCATCACACAAGATACTTATTGAGTATTAGTAAATGAATTAATGAATAAGCAATTACACAATGATTCTCTGACATTGAGGAATGTATACTCAAGTGTTGTATAATTATTATGTTTATTATATACATATACAATAATCATATAATCATTTCACATAGATATTTATGGTCATAAATCATATATGGTATAGGTAATGATTAAATATATGAGTAAAAAACTGAATACAGCATAAATGATTATTGATCTAATTTTCCATAGCTTTTCAACACCATCCATAAAGCTGAGGACCCAGAAATATGCATTCAACCCATTTGCAGTCTATTATTACAAAGTCTGGACAAATCAGATTAACCAAATCTTTATGGGCTTACCACAGTAGTATCAATATATTTGCAAAGTATGGTAAAGTGGAAAGAACTCCAGGTTTGAAGTTGAAGAACCTGGGTCCAAGTTCTTGGTTTTGTTTGTTTGTTTTCTTTTCTTTTTGTTGTTTTGTTTTTCATTAACTGTATTTTCTTAGACAAATAACTTCCTCAATCTTGGTTTCTGTTGTTTCATCTATAAAATTACAGGGCTAAACTCGGCGGCCTTCAATGTCCCTCTAAGATCTAAATCTGCAATACTGTTAAACATTTTGATGGACCATTTTTGAAATTGTGTCATTGTCTTAGCATTGAACTCAGAAGTCTCTCTTACAATTTCCTTTGTCTTTTGATGTAGCTCCACTCTTCCATCCTTGTCTTATATTATTTTCTTCCTGTTTTTCAATGCTTCGGTGATATTGGATTCTTTCTTGCCCCCAGAAGAGGTCTTGTGTCCATCCCAGTGAGTACTTTTCTCCTAGATAGAGTAGGCATTCATCTAATATTTGCTATTTGTTGAAAGTAGTTTCTTTTGGAGAGAGACACTATGTTTTATGCTATTTATGTAACATGGCTTTGATGGGTGTCATTTGTTTTGGAGGAAATAGAAGAGGCATTCAAAAGCTCTCCAGGGAATCATAGGATTTGTAGTTCCGGAGGTAATAGCATCCTTCCCTTTCTTCCTCCCCCTTGCCCTTGGAGAGAACATCAGGAAACTTGAAATGGGCTGTTTGGGATCATGCAAGCCAGAGGGATTCTTTGAACTGTGTTGGAGGAGAAGAAAGGACAAAATACAGCAACAAGAGGGAGATAGAGCTAGGGATAGAAGTAGCCTGACAGGCACAAGATTACTACAGTGAATGAAACTGTGGACTAAATAGAGGTTGGCAGTAGAATGTACCTGCCTCTGACTCCTGATTTATGACAAGGGAGCACTCATCCCTCTGTAACAGCTGTGAAAAAGTTGTGGAAAAGTTTCGTTAGCTTCCCTTCCATCCCTCTAAGTGCTGTTTGCCATTTATTTCTAGTTTATCATTTTTTTCCTTTGTGAGTGAAGTTGTTTCTTTATAGTAATTATATTTTCTCAGCAACCTGGGAGGGGAAGACCCTCAGAGTTTCTGGTCAGAACAGAAAACAATTGCTATTTACAGTCACTCTGAGCCACCAGAACAATAAGCAAGAGAGACTTGGGCTCTGACCTATTATTAGCCAATCAACGAAAGCCAAAAAAATTGGGATTCAAAGGCACTGTCAAGTAGCTCCATTTGAATCACAATGAGCTTTTTTTTTTGCTTTTTGGAGGGCAATTGGGGTTAAGTGACTTGCCTAAAGTCACACAGTTAATTTTTTTTGTGTTAAGCGTCTGAGGCCAGATTTGAACTCAGGTCCTCCTGACTCCAGGGCTGGTGCTCTGCTCACTGTGCCACCTAGCCCCCCCTACAATGAGCTTTTTCAAAGCTTGTTTTTTTCCAGAGCCATATTTTAAGAAATCATAAATGAAAACTACAGGACACAAAAGAGTTGTCTTCTTTTTTAATGAATTTGTCAGTTTTCTCTTAGACATAAGAGAGAAGTTCTCATTCTGGTTCATTCAAACAGATACAGGGAAAAGAGATGATTCATCACCAATATGCCACATTGCTTTTTTTTTATGATGGCAAACTAGGCCATCTTTTGTCTCAGTGTCTTCCTAGACCTCAATCAATGAATGGGCATTGCAACAGACAAAGATACCTGGGAAAGACTTTGCTTAAAAAGACTCACTGCTTCCTGGGTCATTGCCAGTAATCTCAACCTGTATATGTCTTGCAACTAGATTTTTATAACTCTGGAGGAAATAGTAAGGCTGATGACTTTGCACAGCTCTCCCTCACTTAAATACAATTCATTTACAAGTAAAAACATCACCCTCATGATATCATTGGTCCTCTTTGAGAATTAAGGATGAACGACAACCTTTTCTTTCTTTTTTTTTTTTAAGCAATTGGGGTTAAGTAGCTTGCTCAAGGTTACACAGCCAGTTATTATTTCTGGGTGTGGTGCTGAATATCTGAGCCCGGATTTGATCCAGGTCATCCCGACACTGGAGCCGGTGCTCTTACTCACTGAGCCACCTGGCCGCCCCTAAGCAATTGGGGTTAAGTAACTTACTCAAGGTTACACGGCCAGGTGTTTCTGGGTGGGTGCTAAGTGTCTAAGCCCGGGATTCGATCTCCAGGTCTTCTCAACACTGGAGCTGGTGCTCTTACTCGCTGTGCTACCTGGCCACCCTGACAACCTTTTCTCATCAACAGATTGTGTAATGAATCAGGGTATGCTGAGCTTTGACTATGTGTACTTTGGGAGTATCCAGAAGGAGCAAATGAGGAAGTCTTTGGCTTGTTGACTATGTAGAATTCAACTAACTTTGAAGTTTCTCTTTCAGATTGGTGGCTAGGAGGGACATGATGAACTTTTATAATTTTTATTAATAATTCATACAGTTGGATAAATCTACTGAGACAGTTCCTTTAAACTGATTTGGGATTTTTTTTTCTTTCACTTCTAGACCAATGAAGCTATTATTGTCATGTAAAGGAGTGGTTAACAAAGTCACTAATACTAAAAAAAAAAATAGAGAAGAGTGAGGGGAGCACAGTAAGAAACTCTTCAACCTTTGGGAAGAACAGGGTTCCTTATTGTAAAGATTTTTTTTAATAGGATGGGTAACAGAACAGAAAGCCTTGAATCTAATTGACTTTAGTTTGAGTGTGAACTGGAAGGAGAAGAGAGTGAAAAGTAAGTTATTAGCAAGTCAACAGTGTAAAGTGTAACATGTAACCCACAAGTTACACTTAAATAAAAAGTAATAAAAATTTAAAGATTAAAACAATTTTTAAAGCTGAATAACAGAAGGGCCACATGCAAATTTTTGCACTTAATGGAGCCTTTCATACAAATAGCTATTGGGCATCTAGAAGAAATACCTTGAAGGAAGAACTCCAGCTTCCTCAAAAGGGAAATTCACTTCACTTTGAGCCTTGCCAATGAACAGACAACACAGAGTCAACATTAATATCCAAGGACATGTGTTTGTAGTAACAGTAATTATTGATAATAATAGCATTTATATAACACTTTAAAGTATACAAAGCAATTTATAAGAATATCTTATATTATCCTCACAAAGATCCTAGAAGGTAAGTGATACACTTTACAAATGAGAAAACTAAGGCAAAGGTTGAACAACAACTTGTCAAAGGTCACACAGGTACCATCTGAGACTATATTCATACACAGATCTTTCCCCAGCCTAGTGCTTTATCCATTGTGCTACCTATCTGTTGTGGATAGTAGAATTTCTTACCTTATTTCAGGGACAGGTTTGAAACACATTGATAAATCCTGTTTTATAAATGCACATTTCCACCCTCAAGAAAATTCCTTTAAAACTATATGTGAGACTTCTGGGAGCCAAGATTAAAGAGTGAAAGAGTAAGCAATAAATAGCCATAACTCTTCCACATACACTTCTAAACAGCCATAAAATAACACCCAAAACAAATCCCACAACAACAGAACCAGCAAAAAGACAGAGTGAAACAACTCTTTAAACCAAGTAACCTGGAAGATCAACAAGAAAGTTCTGTTTCACTCAGGTAAAATGGGAACACATTACAGGACAGAAAGCACCCCAGAAAACCAGCAGCAAGTCCTCCCCCAGCAAACAAGTGGGAGATCCTGAACCCCAGTGTGGTAGACCAGGCAAATGCCAACCACAGGACCCACCATGTGTCTCAGAATAGCCAAGGAAAGAGGAAGACTCCAGCTCTAAAACTGCCCGCATGCCTCCCCATAGCCCTGGACAAACAGGGAGCTGTGAGTGGTCAGACTGGCATGGGCTTCAGTGTAGCCCTGGGCAAGTGCAGAAACACCACACTAGCCTCAGCAAATGCCAGACACCAGCACTAGGACCCTGACTCAGCATCAGGTAAGCTCTCATACTATTACAGCTCCCAGCAGGGCCAGTCACGCTCCACCCCACCACCTGAGCATAGCACCAGACACAAGGGTCCTCTGTGGGCCTCCAGGCAATATTAGTGCAGCACCAAGTAAACAGTCGGGGCCTGCAGACCCTGGCACAAGAAACTCGAGACAGTGCTCCTTCCATCCTGGGAGTAGAGTTCAAAATTAAAGGAAAAGAGAGAGGTCAAAAAGAGATGGGCAAAAAAAACAACAAAAATAATCTGATCATAGAAAGTTACTATGGGGAGTGGCTAGGTAGTGCAATGAATAGAGCACTGGCCCTGGAGTCAGGGGGACCTGACTTCCTGACTCCAGGGCCACTGCTCTATTCATTGCACCACCTAGCTGCCCCATAGCCTCCAAATTCTTAAAGGAGAAGTTATGTTACAGGTTTATGACCAAACAAGAAATAGAGAGCATTACAAAGTATAAAATACATAATTTTAATTATATTAAATTTTTTAAAAAGCTTTTGCACAAACAAAATCAATGTAACCAAGATCAGAAGGAAAACAGAAAGCTAGGAAACAATCTTTATAGCAAGTGTCTTTGTAAAGATCTCATTTCTTAAATATATAGAGAACTGAGTAAAATTTGTAAGGATATAAACTATTCTCTAATTGATAAATGGTCAGGTGATATAAACAGGCAATTTCCAGATGAAAAATCAAAGCCATCTCTAGGCATATGAAGAAACACTCTAAATCACTTTTCATTAGAGAAATACACCTCACACATATCAGGCTAGCTAATATGACAAAGAAAAAGAAAATAAGAAATGTTAGAGAAGATGTGGGAAAATTGGGCACTTATGCACTATTGGTGTAGTTGTGAATTAATCCAAGCATTCTGGAGAGCAATTTGGAACGATGTCTAAAGAGAAAACAAACCGTGTATTCCCTTTGATGCAACAAAATCTCTAGTAAATCTGCATCCCAAAGACATCTCAAAAAAGGGGGAAAGGACGTACATGTGCAAAAATATTCATAGTAGCCCTTTTAGTTGTGGAAAAATATTTGAAATTAAGGTGATGCTCATCAATTGGAGAATGACTCAACAAGCTGTGGTATATGAATGTAATGGAATACTATTGTTCAATAAGAAATGATAAACAGGTAGATTTCAACAAAACCTGGAAAAACTTATACCAACTGATGAAAAATGAAATGAGCAGAACCTGGAAAATATTGTACTTAATATCAGCAACATAATGTGATGATCAATGATGACTGACTCAGCTCTTCTCACCAACAAAATGATCCAAGAATAATACAAAGGACTCACCAAGGAAAATGCTATCTATATCCTGATAAAGAATTGATGGACTCAGAATACAGATGAGGGAATAGTTTTTTTTTTCAATTATTTTATTCTCTTTTTTTTTCTTTTTGATCTGCTTCTTCTTTCACAACTGTGACTAACATGGAAATATATTTTATATGATAGCGTATGCACAACCTATTTCAAATTGCCAACCATTTTTGGAAGAGGGAAGGAGAGGGAGGGCAAAAAATTTAGAACTCAAAATCTTGTAAAAACAAATGCTAAAAATTGTCTTGACATGTAATTGGCAGCAGATAAAATACTAGTTAAAAATAAATAAAGTAAATCTGTATGTGAGACAGTCATGTAAATTACAAACTGAAACTAAAGGTAAACAGTGTGTTCAGAGGGTAGCAAAGTGGTGAAGTGGATGGAGTACCAGGTCTAAAGTAATCATGACTCATCTTTCTGAGTTCAAATCTGCCCTCAGGCACTTAGTAGCTATGTGACCCAGGCAAGTCACTTAACACTGTTGGTCTCAGTTCCTCTTCTGTAATGTAAGCTGGAGAAAGAAATGGCAAACCACTCCATATGGGGCCATGAAGAGTTGTACATAAATAAATGATAACATTGTGTTTTAAATATCTATATCTTAAGTGTGAGATCTATCCTGAAAAAATTTCTCAGCATCTTAATATTAATCCATTCCTTATCTGTTTATGATTAGAAAAAACTGTGTATTTCTTAAAGAGAATTGCTCCATTTGCTGTCTCTTCTACAAGGAAATGGATTAGCTTGTTTCTTTTCTGCCAAGGTAACTATCAACAAAACACTTTTTGTTCCAAATGGAACAGAAATTATGTTCAAAGATTCAAGTGAAAGAATCAAAGAGAAGCTAAGTATTTCATGTGCCTTCCCCAGCAGAGCATAGAATCATTTCACTTCATGTGTAGATATTTTTCTGTGAGTAGTTTTGATATGTAGACCTTTATTCTACTTTCATTTGCTCATTGTTTGAGAACAATAAAGCTTCTATTCTACCTGTCTGATTGACAATTTTGAATTAGTTCTATGACTTCTGGTAATTGTGTTTAGAATATGGGCTTAATATTTATTGTTCCTTCTGAAAGGAAGCAAGCTGGCTGTTGATTTAGAAAGATTTTTCATTGAATATGCATATGCAAGTTTGTATTTTTAGGACAGAATTTGATTTAGTGGTAAACTCTTAAAATGTCTTTGTATTATAAATCATTTTAAAGAAGTTCAAGAAAACATAAATAAAAAGAAAAATTAAAGGAAACTGGCCTTGGGTAACAACTGTGGAATCATTGGTTTGTGGAAAAGACTGTGAAAAAGAAATGTAGCAAAAGAAGGTCAGAAAAGAAAAGCAAATATTTTGTTTTTATTCAGAGACTGAAATTGTACCTGATAATTCTGAGGCATCGTTGCTATTTTTCCAAGGTTAGAAATTCTATCATAAGGAGACAAATAAGCATTTCTTCATGTTTTCTTATGGATAAATGCTCTGTGGATATTGGTGTTGTTCCTAGGACTTCTGGAATAATATGTGTCAAAGTTAGAACGTCTTCCATCTATTAGGTCAAACTGCTTCTCTGTGTTTTTAAATTTTATTTTGTTACATGACAGTTTAAAAATATTACTTGTATGACATCTACATTATTCAGTTTACAGGGTAATCATAATACATGATATAAACTTGATCAAGTTTTTTGAGTGTTCCATATATATTTGGAAAGAATATGTATTTCAGGCTCTTTCCATTTACTTATTTTCATATACCTATTCATTGCAACTTATTAAGCATTTGGTATCTGTGATTTTCTTATTACTAATCTTTCTCACTTGATTCACCACATTCAACAAAATGGAGTGTTGAGGACCCTTAGTATTATGAGGTTTTTGTCTAATTAATTCTTCTTTATCATTGATAATTTCCTATAGTCAGTTAACAAGCTTAACTTAAGGGGTTGTGGGGACAAAGCCAAGATGGTAGAGAGAAGCCAGGAAGTTGGGTGAGCTCTCCCCAGTTTCCCTTAGAAACAATGTTAAATCAAGTCTCTAAACAGAGCAAGCGAACACAAAAAAATGGAGTGAAACAATTTTCAGCTTAAGATAATTTAGGATTTCAGGAAAGATGTGTCTCACTTGGGCAAAGAGGGGAGTATAGGCCAGTGTGTACAGTGTTCAGGAAAGCCAGAAGGAGACTCTTGACCACAAAATAGATTAGAACCTGAAGTCCCTCACAGTGCTGGCTCAGAAGGCCAGTGGCACAGCAGGCCAACAGTGAAGCCTCCAGCCCCAGCAAAGAAGACAAACTGCAAGTCCTAGGACTCAGGGCACAGCAGGTGCAACTAGACCAGGTTCCCCAGTGCAGAAAGCCAGTGTATCAGACCCCTGGCCTCCAGCACAAGGATCTTGGGACAACATCCATGGAGCAGAGCCCAACATTAAAAGTTATGAAATAAGCTAAAATGAACAAAAAGCAAAAAATAACTTGGACCATAGAAAGCTACTATGGTGACAGTTAAGATCCAAACACAAACTCATAAAAGGAAAACAGTTTTAAAATGCACACATGTAAAATCTCAAATGGGAATTTGAATTGATCTCAAGCCCAAAAGCCTTCTTGGAAATTAAATAAGAGAGACAGAAGAAAAAATGGGAAATAAATGAGTTATGTAAGAGAATCAACATCTTAGAAAAGGAAGGACAAAAATTGACTGAAGAAGAAAAATCCTTAAAACATACAATTGGTCAAATGAGGGGGGAAATTCACTGAAGGAAACAACTCCTTAAAAAGTATAATTGACCATATGTAAAAGGATGTGCAAAAGCTATTTGAAAAAAAATAATTCCTTAAAAATTAGAACTCAGAAAGTAGAAGCTAATGACTACACAAAACATCAAGAATAGTCAAACAAAACTAAAATGAAAAATTAGAAGAAAATGTAAAACACCTAATTGACCTATAAAATGAATCCAAGAGAGATAATTTAATAATTATGGGTCTACCTGAAAGTCAAGATCAGAAAGAGCCTGAATAGCATCTTTCAAGAAATCATCAAGAAATACTGCCCTGATATCCTAGACCCAGAGGGTAAAATGGACATTGAAAGAATCCACTAGGGCAGCCAGGTAGCACAGCAAGTAAGAGTACTGGCCCCAGTGTCGGGATGACGTGGGGATCGAATCCAGGCTCAGACACTTAGCACCCACCCAGAAACACCTGGCCGTGTAACCTTGAGCAAGTTACTTAACCCCAATTGCTTATATATTAAAAAAAAGAAAGAATCCACCAATCACCTCCTGAAAGAGATCCCAAAATGAAAACTCAAAGCAATAATGAAGCCAAATTCCAAAATTATCAGGTCAAGGAGAAAATACTGTATGCAGCCAGAAACAATTCAAATATCAAGGAGTCACAGGCTGAATTATAGAGGTCTTAGCAGCTTCTACATTAAAGGATCAGAGGGCTTAGGACATTATATTCCAGATGGCAAAGGAGCTTGTTACAACCAACAATCAACTACTCAACAAAACTGAACATAATCTTTCAGGGAAAAACAGTCATGAAATAGGGGACTTTCAATATTGTCTGATGAAAAGACCACAGATGGACATAAAGTTTGGTCTTCAAATACAAGACTCAAGAGAAACATGAAAAAGTAAGGGGAAAATGTTACTTAATAAGGTTAAATAACCTTACGTGATTAAACATTTGGAATCTGTGATTTTGTTAATACTAATCTTTCTCATTTGATTCACCACATTCAACACAGGAAGATGATACTTGTAAGTCTGGAGACCTGTATCTCTATTATGGCAATTAGAATGAGTATACATAAGTGAGGGTATGGGTATAAATGGACTTTTATTGATGATAAAAAAAATTAAGGAATGAAAAAGAAGATTGTACTGGGAGAAGAGGAAAAGTGGAGTCCCAATACGGTAAATTATATCACATGAAGTGACACAAAGACCGCTTTCAGTAGAGGAAAAGAAGTGAGAGGATGAACATTGCTTGAAACTTACATCTCATCAGATTTGACTCAAAGAGGGAATAACATACACACTCAGTTGTGTATAGAAATTTATCTTACATTATAGGGAATTTGAAGGAGAAGGGGTAAAGAAAAGGGAGGAGAGCTGTAGAAGAGAGGACAGATTGAGGGAGGAAGTAGTCAGAAGCAAAACACTGATAAGGAAGGACAGGATGAAAAGAAGGAAAAAAGTAGAAATGTAGGGGAAATAAGATGGAGGGAAATAGACAGTTAGTAATTATAACTGTGAATGTGAATGGGATGACCTCTCCTTTAAAATATAAGCAGATAGCAGAGTAGATTAAAAACATGAATCCTAAAATAGGTTGCTTACAAGAAACATGTTTGAAGCAGAGAGTTACACACAGAGTAAAGGTAAAAGGCTGGAGCAGAATATATTATATGCTTCAGTTGAAGTTAAAAAAAAAAGCAGGGGTAGCGATCCTGATTTCAGACAAAGAAAAGCAAAAATAGACCAAATTAAAAGAGACAAGGGAGGAAACTACATCTTGTTAAAATAGACAATGAAGTAATATCAATAATAAACATATATGCACCAAGTAGTATACCATCCAAATACTAAGGGAAGAAGTTAGATGGTTGCTGTATGCCAAGCACTATGTCAAATACTTGAGATATAAAAAGAGGCAAAATCAATTGTCCCTACCCTCAAAGAACATACTTTATAATAAAGATTATAACATGTAAATAACCGGGAAATATCTGAGGTCTATTCAGAGTAGATGATAGATAATATGAAAATAGAAGGCATTAGTAACTGGGATGGAGAAAAGAATTAGGAAAGGCTTCTTGAAAAAAAAAACTGGGGTTTAATTTGAATTCTAAAGGAAACTGAAGAGGCAAAGGAAAGGTAGGAAGGTATTTCAAGTACAGAGAATAGCCAGTAAAAAATCATGGAGGTGGGCAATGGAGTTTCATGTTTAAGGAATTACAGTTAGGCAAGTGTGATTAGATTGCAGAATATATGGAGAGCAATATGTTATAAGAAGGCAAAAAAAAAAAGAAGAAAGTAACACAGGAAAAAATAAACTGGAAAATAAATTAACTAAAAGAGGATTTAGTTCAATTGGGGAAAAGAGTAATTAATAATATTACAAAATTATATTAAAGGGTTAAAATGAATTATGGTGGGAAATAATATAATCGATAAAGTCAAACAGATTAATAGGTAATAAAAATAAAACTGAAGAACAAACATTAGTTAGAATTTAAAATAATATCATGGATATGCATAGCAGATTTAGAAGACAAAGCAAGAAGTAGAAATACTTTAATGGATATAATAGAAGATTAAGGCATTGTTATTTCAACATGAATTTGTGAAGGAATTTTTTCTCTTTTGGTTTTTAATGTTATACAATGTCTTATATTAAGTGACATTTTTTTTTTTCAATTGCTACTAATAGCATTATACTAGGATAAGCGCAATAGAAGAGACACAGCTCCCAAATCCAACATTGGCAATATCTTGTACTACTGCTTCATCATCCTGGCCCCCTCATTCTTCTTCACTCCACATATCTAATAAGTTGCAATTTCTAATTTCATAAGGTTTATTTCATCTGGCCCCTCCTTTCAACTCAAATAAATGCTACGTTAGTTTAAGTTTTCATCTCTTTTGGCCTAGATCATTGCAAAAATTTCCTAATTAGTGTGTTTTATGCTTCTTCTGAAATAAAAAGAAAGGCATAGTAATCATGGTCTCAAAGCAACAGTAAAAATACACTTAATTAAAATAAATAAGAAAACCACATTATCCTGATAGATATCATATATGGTGAATGTGTATTAATTGGCTTAAACTTGTAAATGCTGAAAGGGAGAGTTAAATGAAGTATAGAGGGAAATAGAGAATAGGTGTATAATATTGGTGGACCACAGAGTCTCTTTCAGACCTACACAAATCTCACTAAAAATCAATATGAAAGTAGTTTAGAATCTGAATAGCATGTTCAATTAGTTAGGTAAAATATTCATAGTTTTCAATTTCCCATGGCAGCTTTACAAAAGTTGATTATGAACTAGGCAGAAATTTTGTAAACAAATGCTATCAAGCAAAAATCTTAAAAACATTTTTATGGACTGCAATACATTTAAAATATATTCTTAAAAGGAGTAAATGAGGAAAAATTAAATTAGAGGTTAATAACTTGATGTTAAAAAATTAAGTGGGTCAAAGAACAAATCAGGGAGGCAATAGATAATTTCATTAAAGTTAATGATAACAATGAAAAATCTGTCAAAAATTTTGGAATTCAGTCATAGTGGTTATTAAGGAAATGTTTATCTTCAAATATTTTTTTCCAACAAAACAAAGAGCATATTAATGAATTGGGAATGGAACCACATAAATTAGAAAACTATCAAATTAAGAAATTTTAATTAAGTACCAAAACAGAATGTGAAAATCAAAGAAATTAATAAAATTTAAAGCAAAAATTTGAATTACAAATAAAACTAAGAGATGATATTTAGGGTGAGAAATGAAAGAAATGTTATCAGATAATTTCACTTTATAAAAATAAAATAAGTAAACCAAATTACTAATATCAAAATTTGAAAAGATGAATCAGCAACAGATATAGAAAAAAAGCATTAAAAACTATTTCACCCAATTAGATGCCAAAAAATTGATAAACTAAATGAAATGGATAAATACTTACAAAAATACAATATATTTAAATTAACAGGATTATATATACTTTAACTCATGCTTAGAAAAAGAATATATTATAAATAAACTCAAAATGAAAAACACATCAAAATTCTGGTCTCTGGTAGTTGTACAACTGAACTCTATCAAATATCCAAACAACAATTAAT
The DNA here is from genome assembly GCF_028583685.1 of Petaurus breviceps papuanus. NCBI lineage: Eukaryota > Metazoa > Chordata > Mammalia > Diprotodontia > Petauridae > Petaurus > Petaurus breviceps. The sequence continues at coordinate 10,298,078 of NW_027186540.1, forward strand.
TTCAATATTGTATAAGTGGTTAAAAAAATAAAAAGTAAGCATTCTACCAAATTTTGTCCTGTTACAAATATGATCTTAGTACCTAAAACAAAGAATAACAAATGAAAGAGACTATAAAGCAATATCCTTAAATAGCGTTGATGCAAAAATAAAATAAAATATTATTAAGAAGACTATAGCAGTGTGTCAAAAAGACTATATTCTATAAACAGGTAGGATTTATACTCAGAATTAAGGATTTGTTAAATACCAGGAAAACTATTGGCATAAGGGACCCAATTAATAACAAGAACAATATAAAATCAGATGTTTATATCAATAGATAAAGAAAACATTTTGACTACATACAAAACCTATTCAAGGTAAAAGCACTTGGAAACATAAGAATGATTGGATCTTTCTTTCATATAATTAATAATTTCTATCTAATACCCAAAGTCAGAATTATATATTACAGGCTTTAATCCATGGCCTTTTCAATAAGATTGAGGTAAGCAAGGTTGTCTATTTTCATTGCTACTATTGGAGTTAGTGCTAGAAATAGAAATCAAGGGAATAAGCACCCAAAAGGAGAAAACTTTTTTTTAATGATAGTGTGGTTTAATTATTAAGAATATTCTAGACATACTCTAATTTCATCAAATAATTGGTGCCATATAAATTGTTTATGAGAAGGCCAAGACAGTATTATTAAAGTGACAATAAATCATTTGATTTATTCAATGCCACAACAAAATATCAAATAATTACTATATAGAGATAAAATAATAACAAAATTCATACAGAGCAACAAAAGGTAAAGAATAAAAAGAGAAATAATGAAAAAAAGTGAGAAGAAAGTGTCCTAGTAGTATCATATCTCAAACTACACTATACAATAGTAATCACACACACACATATATGTGTGTGTATATTTATATACATATTTATAAATAATAATGCATATATAACAGTAATCATATATATTAATCTACTGTGCTCATTTGCATATACATGTCTCACATACATTTGCAAATGAGCATGGTAACCTAATGCACATATACATATGGAAATGAGCATAGTAGCCTAATAATTCCAAGGACTTGCTACTCGGGTATAAAAACTCATTAGTCATCAAAAGCTGCTGGAAAAAATAGCACTCTGGCATGAACTAGGTAAAAGCCAACAACTTTTATATCAAGATAAACTTGAAATGGATACATAACTTCAGTATAAAATTAGAAGAACAAGGACTAAATTGCATTTCAGATTTATGGTATGGATAGGGCAAGGGTTTACAACCAAAGAACGGAGAGTATCAAAGAAGATAAGATGAAAAACTTTGACTATATTAAATTGAAGGTTTTGCACAAACAAAACCAATGTGACCAAAATGGGATGGGACACACAAATGGGAAATAATCTCTGAATAAGGTCTCATTTGCAAGATATGTAGGGTACTGATTCAAATTTGTAAAAAGAGAATTGCCCAAATTATAAATGGTCAAAGTATTAGAGGGAGTAATCTAAGCTATAAAAATATATTCCAAACCATTAATGATTATTGAAATGAAAATTCTAAAAATCTGGAATTTGACCTAATGCTTATCAGATTAATAAAGTTGATAGAAGGAAGAAAATGACAAATTTAGAGGAGTTGGGAGAAAATAGGACATGAATGCACTATTCATGTAATTACACATTGGTTCAGTCATTCTGGAAAGCAATTTGGACATATGATCACCAAATTACTTAATTATGCATACCCTTTTTTCTGACATTACCATTACTAGATCTATACTCCAAAGAGATAAAAAAAAAAAAAGAGAGAGGGGAGGAAACATCTGTACAAAAACAATTATAGGAGTTCCTTTTTTGATTGCAGAGAACTAAAAATAAAGGGGTTGTTCATAAATTGAAGTGCTCAAAAATTATGGTATATGATTATAATAGAAAACTATTCTCCTATAAGAAATAATGAGCAACCAGTTACAGAGTAACCTGTGAAGACATAAACTGATGAAAAGTGAAATGAATAGAACCAGGAAAACAATTAAAGTTGCAAGCAACTTTGGAAGACTTAAGTACTCTGATCAAACAGTGACCTACCATGACTCCAGAGGGCAAATGATGAAACATTCTCCTTACCACCTGACATAGAGATGATAGACTCCGGGTGCAATTTGAGGTGAGATATCTATTTTCTTTTTTGACATGTGCAATTTTGAGAATTTGTTTTGTTTGACTGTGTATTTATTGCAAGAGTTTTTTTTTTCCTTCAATTTGGACCTCCATTCCAGGAGCAAATGGGGGTTTGCAGTGAATGAACATAGATTCTTATTGATTTTTGAAATTTCATTTTTCAAGTAAAGTTCAACAGTCACAATTACAAGTTCTTTAAATATTTATTGATGCAATTCATCCTGGCTAGGTACATTGGATTTATCAATGTGATCACTTACTATTTCTTTAATTATTTGGTGTCTCATTTCCCTCTCAATTACATTTATTTTATCCTTTCCAATAAGAAGATAAAATGAGATAATATGTAGAGTACTTCGGAAATTTTAAAGTGCCATTATCAATGCTAACTATCATCATCAATTATAGAGGAAAAAATTGAAAATAGTGATAGAATAGCTATCATCCACTATGAGTGAGTTAATCTACACTAATCACTGGGATCCATCTATTGTTTTATTCTTTCATTAAAAATAAAAGTTTTTTATGAATTTAAGCCCCCTTTCCTCCATAAATGCTGACTTGAGACATGTTGGGCTATGGAGGAGTATCTGAGTGTTGACATAGGTTTGTTTTAAAATAAGTTAAATTTGCAGAGACTTTTGTTTAAGGAAGGAACTGCCTTCCATGATGAAGCTATGTAGCTAAGATGGGAAGAAGTCATTCAGAGAACCAAAGGAAAAGGAGTACTGAGTATTGTCTCCTAGATGGAAATTTAAGAGTTTCTGAGACTTTACACACATCCAAACAAAGTGAGATTCTTTGAGGCAGGCCAAAGGGAGTTGACAGGATTGAAAAATATAGACTGAGAACCTGCTGCTGTAGCAGTTAAAAATACCAACAGAATCTAACCCATGTCTTTCATTCACCTCTCTAGAGGCCTACCTGGGTAAGCTTCCCTCCACATGCCTCTCTAACCACTCCTTATTTCTTCCCTAAGCATGAAGTAATAATAAAGAGGTTCAATGATCAGCTGCTGCCATTGTGGTCTACAAGTAGCAGCTTTTAAGTAAAACCTTTAAATGTTTATATGTGTTTTTCCCCAAAATTGATATTGAAGTGTAAAACAATTTAGAATTATTTGTGTCCAGGTCTACAAAATTCTAATTTTAGATTAAGAGAGAAGAAGTGAACCTAAAAAGGAAAGGAAATTTATCCTCAAGTCTAGCTGAGCAGTGGTGAAGCAAGCCAGTTAGAGTGACATGTTTTGAAAAGTTGATAATGTCTATTACCCACACCTGATAGAAAATTAATGAACACAGAGAGTAGCTTAACAAGGAAATGAGTCTAACACTGAAACCTAACATTTGGTGTATTAATTCAAGTAAACAGTGCCCCTCTAGGTCATGTAAATTTTAACAATTTTCTCTCTCTTTCTTCTTTCCTTCCTTCTTTCCTTCCCTCCTTCCTTCTTTTCTCTCTTCCTTTTTCTTTCCTTCTTTGTTTCTCCTTCCTCTCTGCCTCTTTCTGTCTCTGTCTCTCTGTCTCTGTCTCTCTCTCTTTGTCTCTCTCTCAAAGTTTTAACTCTTTCTGTCCTTTTAGCCTTCTTTTGGTATAATGCCTATCAAACATGTCATCTTTTATTTATATATTTCTTCAGCTTCCTTACTTTCATCTTCTGTACATCAAAGAATCCCCCATATAGTTCATCAATCCAAAAACTAGATAGAGAGCAAAAACTAGTACACAGCTGGGGAAAAGAACAAGGGAGAATGGCAGGAGTAGATATGAAGATGAAGCCCATAGTCAGGAGCAAGCAATAAAATAAATATAAGAGCAAGATAGAAGAACAGTACCATGGACAGGTATGTGTTTAAGGAAGCAGGAAATTCACAGAAAACCTCATATAGGAACCCAGATGTCAAGAGAGGAAAATTCAAAACCAAGTTAGCAATCAGAGCAGTAGAAGTGAAGAGGGTATAAGAAGTCCTTGAAAATGGTGTAAAGCGTGACTCATATAGGAAGTCAAAACCTATAGGCTATGAGACTATTATACTGAAGCAAGTGTTCATGCATCACATACCGTATTACCAGCAAAAGTTATACCTTTTCAGAAAAAAGCAACCAACCTAATATGTAGATATTCATATTCCATGAATAATACTGATAGAATTACAAAATTGTCAAATAGTGACTGAATTATACACTGAAAACTAGAAAGAATATTTACAATTTAATAATGTTTTCTAAAAAAAGATGATGTCTCACATGGGTGAGTGCTGTGTGATGAGGACTGCAAATTTATTTTCCTGACTCAACATAGCTATAAATACAATGAAGCTAACTAAAGGAGAAGTAGCAAGGACATGTTGGTTTTCCCATGTTAAAGCTGTTTTTAATGTCAAATAACTAAAATATTATAGTTTGGTTGCCTCTTCTCTGCTTAATTTTAGAGTCATCATTGGCAAATTAACTGCCACCCAAGTTTAAGGAAACACATTAACTTCAATGACAATTGTTTTAAATCATACAATGACTAAATTTCTTTTGAATTAACATCTGTTCAACATGTTAATGTCTCTCCCTCATATTTCATTATTATAAAATTAAGACTCAACCATTAAAAGACCCTCTTTCTCACAAACTTAACTTTAGCTGTCTCTATAGTTAAAATGAAATCTTGAAGCAATTTTCCAGATATATAAAGGGATGGGGGAAGTAGGAGAGATTATTTTTACATGAATAACATGGATGCTTATCTTAAATCTTTGTTTTATTTAGACTGTAGAGAAATATGCCATTCACTTCTTGCCCAATTTGGGCTAAGACCAAGTAGAGAAATAATGTTGGCCGTGGGAACTAAATTAAATATTTTATTCTTTTTGAGAACCAATTCCCCACAAAGTTAAGTTACAGGCAACACTCACAGAGACAATGAGTAAGAAATATATAATTTATTCATAATGAATAGAATATACAAACCTAAAATTCTTCTATTCATTTCTTATAACATATCAATTTTTATTTGGCAAACATAGGCTATCAAAATCATATCTATGCAGCACAAACAACAGACTATATTTATGCATTTTTTTAGCAGTAATAACTAGCTCTGTCATTCCTCTCTACAGCTTTGACTTTTCTCTCCAACTACAAACTAGATTACTCATACTTGACCCTCCTCTCAATCTTACCTTTTCTTCCTTTCCCATTTTTAATTCTTTCCTTCAATTGTCAAATCACCAAATGACAAAAATTTAGTTTGGAATATACCGTGTGCTTCTGTGTGTGTGTGTGTGTGTGTGTGTGTGTGTGTGTGAAAGAACTGAATTTTTTTTTCTTTTTGGAGGGCAATTAAGGTTAAGTGACTTGCCCAAGGTCACATGGCTAGTTTTTGTGCTAAGTGTCTGAAGCTGATTTTGAACTCAGGTCTTCCTGACTCCAGGGCTGGTACTCTATTCACTGCTCCACCTAGCTGCCCCTTAGAACTGAAATTTCTAAAAAAATATTTCCACCACTTCAGCTCTTAAAGCTGTCAAATTTTCTTATCAAGTGAGCAATTGGACCAATGCTTATGGGTCCCTAAGGCATAAATAGTCTTTATTGATGCATTATTAAAAAAATAATAAATATCTTAGTGCACATTAATCCAGCCATTGTTAAATATAAAAGTCATTCATTTTCTAGTTACTACACAGTTCACATTTCTTTGATCTTTGGTTCAAAAAAATACTTATTTCATCATTCTGAAAACAACACTTTAGTGAAGGAAAAACAATATATATGATGTGTTGTGACACAGCTGACAAAATATTTTTTTTCATTTCATCTGAGATCATATCTGGACTCAGAATTGAAAAGTACTAAATTGCATTTGGGAAATTTCAATATGCATTCAAAGACGATATGTTACTCTTTGATAAAGAATCCTTTTTTTAAAGAATAAAAATATTCTTCCATTTATGATACATGACTGGGAATAATGTAATAAAATAATCTCTAAAAACCTAAGAGGCTAATGGTGTGTTTAGGAGATTGCAATTTGTTTCTTATGATTATTCTATATATAATAAATGGCATATCAATTCTCAGCCAGGAAATGTATGTTTTGACAATGAGTTAGTCTTGCTGATGAAGAAAGACAGTCCCTATCCTCAAGGAGCTTTTATTCTAATAGGGGAAGACAACACATAAAAAGAAGCATAGAAGGAGGGAGGTATGATAGAGAAAGTCTGTAGTACAGTCTAAAAAGTAATGAATGTAATGAAATATATTATTTGAACAGTGAATTATTTCCTTGAACTGAATTACTGTGATCTTCTTATTGTGGGAACCTACTGAGATACTTGCCAATCTAGTCAAAAGGAATGTTCAAAACTTTGTACATGTAGTGTCTTCTGAAATCTAAATTTGGTAATCTTTAACCAAATTATTCAATTAAATAAATGTGATTTATATACAACAACAACAAAAGAATAGTCTTGCTGAGAGGAAGAGATAGCAAGTGGAAAGCCTGAGTGCTGTGCTGGTACTCAAGGAATAGGAATAGAAATGTTGTCTATAGACTATTTGATGAATTTTAAGAATTACACTAACAACATAGCTGCATCACTAATCACTGAACAAAAACTATTCCCCCCAAATTTACCAATGACTTTTCTCTTTTAAAAAATAATTAGGGAGTTTTTAAAAGATTATTACTGATATATTGTGTTTTTCTATCATTTAGCTTTCACTTTCTATACCTTCTCCCCATTCTCTCAAGTAGAGAATTTCTTACCACAAAGAAATTTTCTAAATGAAAGAGACAGATACAAAAGTAAAGGAAGAGAACAAAACAAAATAAAACCTAGTACAACTGATCAAGACATCTATTTTGCCAATGAGATACTCACAGCAACTGCATGAATATGCTAGTGTATTCCCAGGTTTGAATCACAAAACATAACAGATTCTCCACATGAAAGACAACAAAAACATTTATTCGGACACCAGAAAGCTGAATCCCCACACCAGAAAGCCAAATCCATCATCACAACAAAGAAATCTATGCATGATAACATGGAAGAGGGCACTACCATCCATCCCCAAGTCTTCCCCCTGCTAGGGTCTTCCCAGAAACAACACTCACAGCTCACTGCCTGCTTCCTTTCTCTCCCTCAGTTGTAACTACTCTCACTCCCAGCTCTGACCAACTTTCTCTGTGTTCTGCTCCACCCTTCCTGCTCCACCCATTCAGCAAGCTCCTCCCACCACACACTCATGAGACTCAGGCTTCCATGTGACTCAAACAGGTCACATGGGCCTACTAATGGATGGGAAATATCTTCCCATTAGGCAAAAGTAAATTAGAATACATCACACAAATATGGTATTGTATGTAATGCATCACACCTGTGAACGTTTTGGTTTCTAGTTCTTTACCACCATAAAAAAGTATTGTTTTAAATATTTTAATACCTATATAACCTTCCCTTTTGTTAACAATCCTTAGGGTGTATGTCTACCAGAGGAAACTCTGGGTCAAATGATATAGACATCTTTGCCACTTTATTTGCATCATTCCAAATTTTTTGCCAGAATGGTTGTTCTAATTCATAGATCTACCAACAATGCATTAGTGCTCCTGTTTTTCCCCAAACTCTCCAACTTAACAATCTCCATTTTGTCATCTTTACCAATTAGTTGTGTATGAGGTAAAATTTAAGCTGTTTTGATTCGCATTTCTCCTTTTTTTTTTTTTTTGGTAATTTAGAATTCCCTTGTCTTATCACTTGTTCATGCCTTGAAAAAATTCTAACTTTAGATTACTCTCACTCTTCTACTCTTATATGTTTAAATACTGTGTTTTCATAGAATGTAATGATGATAAGAACTTTTATTTTTGTCTTTGTACCTTAACACATAGCAGGACTGGAACATGGTTAATGCTTAATGAACTCTTGATTGGCTCAACCTAAAACAGAAAAGTACTAAAAGGAGAGAAATCATATTTAATAGAATTAATGACATCAAAGTCTACTTTTTTTAAGAAAGCTGGGCTGGGCAAAGTCTATAACTGCAAATACAACAGACAAAAGAAACTTTCAAAAGGAAAACAAGTGCAAACCCCTCAAAAAAGCTAAGTGATGATTCAATGGTTACATTCTAAAAGATAGTGAAAATACTATGCTACATATTCTTTCTCTACTCATCACTTATTAGGGGCAGTGATGAAACATAGACAAGCTTGTAATTTGGGAGCTAAAAAAAAGAAAGAAATATACTGGGAAAGGAGGAAATGTGGCAAAGAACTCAGTTGTCATGTCTTATAATTGGGTACTACAGATTAATAATAACAAAAACAACAACAATAATAGCTAACATTTAGATAGTGCTTACTATATGCCAATTGTTTGATCCTTACAATAATCCTGGTAGAATGGTGTTATTATTAACCCCATTTTACTGAGGCAAACAGAGGTAAACTGACTTGCCCAGCGTCACACAGCTAATAAGAGTCTAACATCAGCTTTAAACTTGGGTCTTACTTATTCCGGGCTCAGCCCTCTATCCACTTCACTAACTAGCTGATGAACATTTCTTATATTTGGGCTAGAAAAGGACTATTTAATAAAGAGATTGTGGTTTTAGTATTATAACAACCCATAGATTAAATACCTAGATTTGGAGTGAGGATAATTAAGCTATATATCTCCAGGCAAGATAATTAACTTTTCAGCCTTTCTTTCCTCATTCATAGGATGAGATGATATTGACACCTACTTGATAGGGTTGTTGTAAGAATCAAAGGAGATAATACAAGTAAATTGCTTGATAAACATATATATATATATATATATATATATATATATATTTAGTTTATTGTCATTATAACTCATTCTCAAGACATGTCTACCTTTTGACCAGCAGCCCTATTTCTCCCTCCTCTACATTCTAGCCACTTGTATGTTACATGCTGTCATAGCCAAATGAAATATAAACTGTTTGAGAGTAAGGATTGTCTTGTTTGCTTGTACTAGCACCACTGGGTTTTAGCACATGGCTTGTCATTTAGGATGCCTTTAATAGATGCTCTATTTAACTAGCTAGGAGACTGAGCTATGACAGGGAATTTGAAAGGAAAATTGAAATTGCTGAGGGGATTGTTTCCAATGAAATTACAATGTTGTAATGAAGAAGGAGAAAATAGAAAAGATGTTGGGATATGGGGCTAGATCTTCTTTTGTTAGAAGGGTAAAAAATGGAAAGAGACCTCAGTCTGATAATTCTAATTCACATTAGCCCCCTACTGTGAATTTCAGTTGCTTTTTTTTTTCACTTAAATTGGGAATGAGGAGGAGGTAGAAGAAACATTACCATCTGAAAGAGGGGGGAAAATAAACTTAGCTATCATACCTATGAATGTGAATGGGATGAACAGTCCCCCAAATGGATGAGGGTGACTGAATGGATTGTGAAGCAAAACCCAACAGCTCTCTATAAACAATAAATACTTGTGTCACTGGCCTTTGGTGCATACCCAGATCATCTAAGATGGAGGCATTCCTTTTGGAAACACAAGGAACTGATACTTGCTTCTGGGAGAAGACATTGTATGTCCCCCTACCATCGTATGTGGAAACAGCATCTTTGCATTGGTTGCCTCTAAATCTGACAGAGGCAGAAGAGCTATCTCTTTGCAGCTTCTCTCAGAGGTAAAGGTTTCATTTACCCATAGCATGGTCACAGAGCACTAAACTGGTTGGGAGAAGAACAACCTTCCCCTACCTTGAGGCCCCATTGAACTGATATTGGTTTCTTTTTTTATCTGTTTTATTTGTTTTCAATTCTAAGTACAGAGGGTGTAAAAGAGTGGGTCCACACACGCTTATGACCTCTAGCTGAGATCTTGAGTCCTGGTTATCTTGATCCAGGATTCCATACTAGATTTTGCTATGGTCCCTGGAAGGAAGACCTGAGAAGCCAAGATACAAGGACTCAGGCCTTTGGTGGCTTTGAACTTGAAATTGTGGAACTAATGCTGTATAGGAAATGAATTAATCTGTGACACTAGTTCCCCTTCCTTCCCCAGAGACAGGAAGTAAAATAGAGGTAACCTCTCAGGTGCTGAATTTTGTTTCTGGCCATCCCAGTAAAGTTAATATTCCTTTTTAAAAGCTGATGTGACTGATAAAATGTTAAAGGAACAAGGATTAAGGCCTCCTAAAACTTTAAGAACATATTTGGTAGAGGGTTGAGCTGATAGCATAGATTAGTTATCACCCCACCCCCAACCCCTTAAGTATACCAGAGAGCCCTGGAGGAGAGGTGGAAAGAAACAGTTCTGGTTTTCAGGAGTGGGGGCCAGAGTAATCACTGTCAACTAGAAAAGAATGATAACAGTGAGACAGTATAGCAAAATGGGTACATTACAAGTTACTTAACCCCCATTGCTTTAAAAAAAATGGGTACATTAAACTAAAGAAGTTTATGAAAAATTTTAAATAAAATACTAGCAGAGGTTAGAGAAACACATAAAAGATTATAAATTATCACCAGGTTGCATTTATACTCGTAAAATAGGACTGGTTTAACATTATGAAAACTACAACTGTAACAGATCGTATTAATAACATTGACCATAGCAATAGTTACAGAAAAGACTTTTGTCAAAATACAGTGCTCATATTAAGCAAACTATAAAAAAAAATAAATGTAGCTTTTCTTAATAAGGTAAATATGAACTATCTAAAACAAAGAGATAGTATAATTACCCAGAAGAAATAGCAGAGTTCTTCCTAATAAGATCAAAAATGAAGCAAGAATATCTGATCACCATTTTATATAATATCATTATAAAAATGTTGTCTCTTGAAATAAGTTAGCAATAAGTAAAAAAAAGATTGAGAGAAGAGAATATGCAAAATAAAGAAAAAATATTGATATTTGGGGTGGCTAGCTGGTACAGTGAACAGAGCACTTGCCCTGGAATCAGGAGGACCTGAGTTCAAATCCAACCTCAGACACTTAACACTTACTAGACATGTGGCCTTGGGTAAGTCACTTAAACCCAAGTTGCCCTGCCTTACCCCCTCCAAATAGCAAAATAATAACAATAAAGAAATAAAATACTTTATTGGAACGATATGAAGAGATATTATTGTGCCATGCTAATTAAATAAAAATGGAAATACCATCTAAATTAGCTAACACTTGAAGTGCCAAGTGGTCATTTTATAGAATGAATTAAAATGATAAAATTCTTCCAGAAAAACAAAAGATCAAGAATCTCCAGGGAAATAATAATAATAAAAAAAGAATCAAGGAATCTGGGTGTGCCATAATTAAACTATAATATAAAGCAGTAATAGACTAAACTATCTGATAGTCTTTTAAAAAATATAGCAATTGATCAATGAATTAAAGGTAAATAAGACCCAGAAGCAATGGAACATGGTAACATAGCATTTGATAAATCCAAGGACCACAGCTATTGTAATAAGTTCTACCTTCAACAAAAAATGTTGAGATAAAGGTAAAGTGATTTGGCAGCAATTGGGTTTAGACAACAATCCATATTAAATAGCCCTAATACTTACAAGTTAATTTTGTGAAACATTTTTAAATGGATAGCTCCAAAGTTATATCAATAGATTGCAAAAACAGAGTAAGACATTGTACCAAAATTATTATTAGATAAGGAAAATATGGTTCTCACACCTGCCCAGAAAAAATAAAGCAATAAAAAAATTAAAAAAAAACTTCTATACAACATATCACTAATGAAACAAAGGAAGAAGAAATAGAAAAATAAATTCCATTTGTAATAACAAATGTATTAAATGATTGGAAGTAATATATACAACCTATGTAAATACAAAAGATTTCTTATGGAAATAATGGAAAATCAATAGCATTTAAAAGATATTCATTATTCATAATTTGGTCAGGTAAAGTAAAAAATATATATATTTCCCAAATTGCAAATTTAGTGTTATAGCAAAGTGCCAAAAGAATATTTTATATAATAGTTATTCAGTCATGTCTCTTTATGACCCCATTTGGGATTTTCTTGGCAAACATACTGGAGTGGTTTGCCATTTTCTTCTTCAGTTCATTTTACAAATGAGGAATTGATGCAAATGAGGTTAAGTGACTTGCCCAGGGTCACATAGCTAGTAAGTGTTGGAGGTCAGATTTTAATTAAAAAAGACAAGCCTTTCTGAGTCCAGGCCACATGTTCTATCCATTGCACCATCTACCTGCACCATATAATTATATGAAACAACAAAATTCAATTGAAAGGAAAAATCAGCTATGATATATAATGTTACTAATTTGAAAGAAGGGGTATTAGATGCTATCAAATTTCAAAATATATTTGTGTTGGTAGATATATCCTACGCCTTCTTCTAAGTTAGGCTAGTTTTTTTTCTTCCAAAAATGATATTGAAACTGTTCCAGGACTTAATTGACTCACAGGACTAAAACTGATCACAAGTGTATATTGCTGATCTCCATTGTAACAAACAAGACAAACGCAAGGTAGTCAATAAACATTTATTAAGTTATTATTATCCGGATACTGTACTAAGGGCAAGGATTAGAAATAGAGGCCAAAGAGTCTGTTTTGTTGTTGTTATTGTTGTTTAGTCCTATTCAGATCCTTCTTGACCAACCTCAAGGAAGCCACAATCTAATAGAGGAAACAAAAAGCTAACAATTAGGTACAAATAAGCCATATGCAATATAAATAGGACATAATTAACAGAAGAAGACCCTGAAAATAAGAGGGTTTAGGAAAGGTTTCCTGAAGAAAATGGAATTTTAAGCAAGTTCAGAAACCAGGAGGTAGAGATGAGGAGGGAGAACCTTCCAGAAGACATTAAAAAAATGTCTCCAGTCAAAAGATGGACTGGCTAGTTCCTAGAATAGCAAGGAGTTCAATGTCCTTGCATCAAAGAGTATGTGATATGGAGTAAGACTGAAAAGATTGAAAGGGACTGGGTTATAAAAAGCTTTTAACACCAGAGGATTTTGGACTTTACAAATGAATTTGCTTGAAGTGCAAACAAGGCCCAAATAATTACATTTCCATCAACCAACTGAAGACTTCAGACTAAAAAAGAAAAAAAAGCAGAAGTTCTTGATTAATTTAGAAGTCCTTTAAAAACCATTGGACATAATTGAGCGATGCCATGCAGGGAGTATGTTGCAACTGGTTTAAGGAGAATTGTTCATGTCCTGTGGGTTTTGTATAAAATAACAAACCAACCTGACTGGCAATTTAGTAGTAAAAGACTTCTCACCAAGGCCCTGAGTAGGAATAGTTTAGGGATCCTCCTCTATAGCCCCCTACATGCCTACATCTAGCCCCCCTCACAAAAAACTTGTGAGCTTTGAAAGGACTCTAGAGGATTTGAGACTTCCTATTAACATGGACACTCTTTTTTTTTAAATATTCCTACCCTTTAGACTTATTTTATGTCTAATCTTTATCATTTTGAGTGGGCTTTCTAATCCATCTTATACACATTTTGAATTCATGTGCATTTACATGCAAGGCTAAAAAGTAATTACCAAATTATTTTTATGCTCTTTTTCTCATTAATTTTTAAATTTAAATGACTTGTGTGTATATAAATATATACATATACACACATGTGTGACAATATGATACACACTGAAGGCACACTAAAACATACAAGTGCAATACTATCAATTATATCATCAAAAAAGAAAACAAAAACCTTTTCAACATCAATGGTCAATATTAATATAATTTTATTAAAATTAGAGGTCACATCTCTTTCACCTGTTAGACTATAAGACTTTTTAATGAACAATGTGTTTCATAAAATGTTTTGCTTGTGTGTTAGTTGGAAAGTTTCCATTGAATCAAAACAAAATGTATTAATAAAGATTGTTGTTGATGTTAGATTTTTTTTTGAAAATTAGGTATTCCTAGCTGAAATCAAACCAGACATCATTATGTAATGTCTAAGAACAGTTATGATGCTCAGGGGTATTTTAATTGAAGTTGTAATTAAGATATCTATAAGCTCCTTCTTACTAATCTCTTCTTTTGTGTGTATTTATTGGTTCTCTCTTCTAACAATCCTATTTTTTTTTGCTAGCTTCTTTCAAAGGCATACCAACAATTTCAATCCCTTCTAATCACCTTTTCTAACTTATAATGAGACCTATGCAAATAATTTGACTAGTTGGTATTTGCAGCTTTCAGTGTTAACATCCTTCTAATCCTAAAAGTGTGATTAGACAACAAAGGAAAGGAAATGTGAAAAGAACATGATGTAACTCTCTTTGGCCACAAGATAAGGTTTCACTTGGAGGATATCTCGAGGGAATTTAGTCCTACTGCTTTTGTAGATTTCATAATCCTGGTAGTTTAGTACAAATTCAAGTTGACAATCATAGCTTCCAAAAAAAATTTGAGGAGTTAGACCATGGCCACCAATTGAAAGATGACTAGTTTTTATTACATTCTTCTTTTAGCCAGTCTGGCAAATAGAGGTTCTTTGCTTAGTCATTTTTAATAGTTCAAGGTTTCTACAGTCAAGAAGAAAAATAATAAATTTTGTCCCTTATTTTATTACTCAAGTGGGAATAATATAACAACTCTGTTCTTTTGTAACTTATAATGTGCAGAGAACTTGATTTTACTGCTTAGTGTTAACTTCTGTCACCCAGAATAAAAATAGTTCTATTAATCAGTGTTTGACTTTATTGCTCTGTTCTCACACAAGCAGTCACTATGAATGTACACCATTCTTTTTCATTACATTTTTAATCTTGAATATTTCAGGAGGATTATTGACAATATGGATAATGTATGATCATATTTAATGGGAACTAGGGGATCTAAAAGTTATTTTTCTATATATCAATTCTCCATTATCCATATCATATAAACTGAAAACTAACATAGACACTCTTTTTTAAATAACAATTAGAGCCTTTAAACATATTTTATGTCAAATCTTTCTCAATTTTGGTAGGCTTTCTACTTCATTTTTTCATACATTTTGGATTCATGTGCATTTACATGCAGGGTTAAAAAGTAACTACCAACCTATTATTGTTGTTTTTCACATGTATTTTTACCAAAAAAAAAAAAAACACACTATCTGAAACAATTCCCTGCAAGATAAGGGTTTTTTTTTTACATTTCAATTTATTATTTATTGCTTGTATTCTTTTCTTTTTTAAAAATTGAGTTCTAAATTCTTTCCCTCACTCCCCCTCTAATTTATCCACTCAAAAGGCATGCAATATAATATCAATTATATATGTAAAATCATGCAAATCATACATTATTTCAGTTTTTGCCATCTTTTGAAAAAAAAACAAGAAAAATACAGTGAAAAAGTTATACTTCAATTTGCACTCAGACTTCTTCAATTCTGTTTCTGCAGGTGGCTAGGATTTTTTCATCATGAGTCCTTTAGAATTGTCTTAGATCATTGTATTGATCAAAGTAGCCAAGATTTTCACAGTTGATCATCATTTCAACATGGATGTTACTATGCACAATGATCTCCTAGTTCTTCTCACTTCACTTGGATCAATTCATATAGTCTTACCATGTTTTGCTTAAACCACCCCCTCCTCATTTCCTATAGTACCATAGTATTCCATCACAATCCTATGCCACAACTTGTTCAGCCATTCCTCAACTGATAAGCATCCCCTTGATTTTCAATTCTTTCCTGCAAGATGTTGTTACTGTTGTTTTAACCAATGGTAGTTTGCTAAAGTATAACAATATTAAAATCTTCCATTTTCAGAATATATTGGAATATATTTTGAACCTTTGCACTAGCTCCATTTTAGGAAAGCTGAATTTTTATCACAACATTAGAAGTACAACAATATTCTCTACACTGTTTTAATGTGTCTAGACTTCTCATGTTATATGGGGTATTCAAGGAGGCCTTAGCACCTCTGATGTGACTGGAAGAGACAGTGGGGCTGATGGCTTTGTGCAATTCTGCCTCACTTAAATCCAATTCATTCATGAGTCAAGACAGCCCCCCCATGATGTCATTTGTCCTCTTCAAAAATGAAGGAAAAACAAAAGAACGACATTCTTTGGCCAATATGATACCACTTTCTTCAGGGGCTCACTCATTTTATGATACCCAAAGTCCTGCTGTCACAAGTAGAATCAATCAACACTTTAATCTCAAAAGAATGTTTTGCTAATTCTTATTTTATCTATAATCAAAATGTCATTGTGATCATATATTCAAATTTTAATGCAGAGAGAGAGAGCCATTTAACAACAGCCAGTTTTGTAGGATTCCATGAATAAATTGAAGTTGAGTTAACATTTGGTCATTGTTAGGGGAATGGGAATCTGAAGATCTTCCCTGCCCCTTGGCCATTTGATAGGCTTAAGTGATTCTGAGAACTTTCCCAGATTTGAAAATTTGAAAACACTGCCCCCTAAAAGGCTGAATGTGGTCACATGGAGCCTGTGGTGAGAAGCTTTTTTTTTTTATTATTCAGGAATGCCAACACCTTGTTACTTTGTGTTTGGGCAGTGTTTCAAGAGGGTTATGACATTCTCGGATCCAGGAGAAGGCTACAAATACCTCTGATATGAGGTTTTGCTTTGGGGCTCACTTTGAGAAGAGTTGTGTGATTTGACCAGATGAGACTTTGGGCAGCCATTGAACCCCCAGGCTTTGAAAACCCAGATGTTGGTGCTTCCCTCTCTGGTAACTGACTAGGTATGGATGTAATGGTCAGACAGCTGGAAGCCTATCTGCTGATATGTTTCTCTGTCTGCTTGTAACTTCTGCTTGTAACTTATTTGTAATCTCTGAAGTTTTTTTTTTTCTCTAAACTAGGTAAATAATATATGTTTGATTGATTAAAGTAAGACTGTTAACCCATTTTGTGTTGCTTTCCTTTAGAAAAGCAGATCTTAGAACCTGTGCTAGCTGCCATCCTGGGTATGCTAGGGTGCTTGCTGCTACAATCATAATAGAAAAAGTCTAGAAAATCATGATTTGAGCCTAGAGATAAGGGAGGGAGGAGGGAAGGAGGGAATGAAGGAAGGAAGAAAAGATGAATGGAAGGATAAATCAAAGGAACAATGGATTCCCTAAGTACCAACTACCAGCCAGGAACTGTGCTAAGTACTTTATAAATATGATCTCATTTTCTTCCTCACAACAACCCAGAAGATAAGTAGTATTATTGTCCTCATTTTATAGTGGAGTCATTTAACCCCTATCTGCTGACTCACCCACCAGGGTGAGAAAACATCAGTTGTAGAATGACAATCCCAGGTTCTCCTAATTATTTTACCTACCCATCCACCCTTCCCCCACATCATTTTCCTTTAGAAGCTTTGACTTGCTCATCACTCTGTACAGTGCCTATGGAAGAGCAGTTTCCTGTGTTCCCCTTCAGGTACTTAAAAATAAATTAATTTTGAATGAAATTTTAAAAATTTTTTAGAAGCACAGTATTGGACATTTGGAAAATGACTTTTCATGGACATAAACCAACACGTGAAAGAAAGGGTCCAAAAGGAGCACCATGGTTTAATACAGAATCAAGGAATTGTTACTAGAGTATTTGATGTTGCTGTTTGGTGTTTTCCTTGGCTACACTAAGGAACTCAAAGATCTGAAGGTTTTCTTAAGCATAGGACAATGTATCCCCAAGGGGAGAAATAGGGAAAGAGGGGGATGAAAAGTATGCTCAGCAAAAAGAAGCTATTATATTCTCTGTAACTTTGATCTTAGCCAGCATGAGTTAGTAGTGGTTAGAGCAGAGGCTTGTAAAAATACTATTTGTGTATAAAGTACATGGAGATCCTTAGCTCCAAAACATTACCCAAGAAACCCCATAGAGAAAAGAAACTGTGAGCCTATAGAAAGCATCCAAAAATGGCAAAGAAAAGGCAGGGAGGCCTTGGACATCTATCTCAAGTTTCAGATGTGTATGCTTGCCATGTATTCTCACCTCAATGACTTTTCAATATTTCTTCTTGAGGATTCATATCTAGGAAACATAAATTTAGAATTGGAAGGGCCATCAGAGGCCAGTTCAATTTATAGATAAGGAAACAGAAGCCTCAGAGTTAAGTGATTTGCCTAAACTCATACAGCAGATTAAGTGTGTGAGGAGGAATGCAAACTCATGTCTTTCTGGCTCCATGTTCTTTGTTCTATCCTCTACTGCTTACAAAAACCTACAAGGACAATTTTGCACATGATTTTATGGTAGAATACCCAAAGACAACTCTACTGGACAATTGAATCTTTTCTAAAAGCTATGGACCAGATTCCTGATGTAATAGGAGTCATGGAGGACTGTTCCATATTGCCTAACACCTGCTCCAACCTGGACACTTGTTAGAGTTTTGGAACCTCATGTGACAAAGAAATCAAATCATAAAGAATACAAAGAGGTGGAACTGTAGAAAAAGAAATGGAGCCTTAAGGGTCTTCTTCTTCTGCCCTAATATTTACCTGCATCCCTAATATTTATTCTGCATCCCTGAAGGTAAAAGTGCTTGTACCTGCCTGGAGCTATAACATTTAACCAGGACTCCCTTTGTTATCTCTGCTGAGCATACAGGAGAATGCCAATTCAACAAAAATGACCAATTCATTTGGTACATGGCATGCAGAGTAAAAATAGACTCCAGTGATTAAAGAAAAGGCTGCAAAATGGCCAAAGGGAATCAAAAGAGCTGTCAAGCTTTTATAGGTCTTTAAGGACCCTAAATAACATCCATTATGTCTGCTGGATTGCAACATCGCTGAAGTTCCGACACTATAAATATTTACAAGGCCTGTTAGAACTAGCAATGTTTAAGGAATTATAATTAAACAACTAAATCAAAAACCTGTCTCCACAGTTCATTTAATTATTCAGTTACACGCCAACACTGTATTCCATTAAATAAATATGCATCCTATTGTGTAGGCCACCATGACAATATGGCTGTGTACTTGAGCACAAGTACAGCCTCTCTTATTGCTGATTCACCTAAAGAAAGGCAAGACACTACAAAAACTCAGATGTTCTATTAAGAGCCAAAGTGTGAAAGAAAGGAGGTAAAATATTAAATCACATGCAGACCAATGCCTATCAAAATCAAGCAGCAGAGACGCGTTTTACTGCAGTGAAAACTACAACTTTATTACAAACCACAAATCAGAAGGGACCAAAAACTTTTGTATGCTGCTGCTTCCTTCCCCTAATTCCCAATGCTGGTGTCTTATCATAGATAGGCTGCTCACTATTTATGACCTACAGGATGAAAGGTGACATTGGTGGTTCAGGCTCCATCTGAAATGCTGCTTTGCAGATTAATACATAATTATGTACATTTTCACTTATTATTCCTGACAGTGAAGGAAATCATATAGCTGTCAATTTAAGGGAAATTGTATGTTTAAATCCTCAAACTGGAACAGATACACAAATAGTCTCCTATCTCCCAACCAGTTGTTGTAGACCAATTTGTTCTTTTCCTTCATAATCAAAGAGAACTAAAATGACATCAGGTTGTTGGGGTCAGTGTACAGCATATCTGACTGTGACTGATTAGACCAGCACAAACTCAGAGAATCAACCACAGATCAGATACAAATAATCCATATCAACATTTGAGATGGAAATGTTTCTAAATTTGAATACTTCACATTTCTTTTGAGCTACTGTAATTCTGCTTTGTTCATAGAGCATAATGCCTTCTTTGATGTGGGCATGTGAAACTGGATGGTACTATGCCAGTGTCTCCCATGTCTCAGAATAGACACCAAAATACTTCAGAGAGACCTGGAGGGTGTCCTTATATTGCTTCTTCTGACCTCTGTGTGAGGGTTATGGAAAACATTATTATGGAAAACATTACTGCCTGACCTTTCATCACTAATAGGGAAGACTACTGAAGAGAAAGAATTCTATGGAGTCACTCTTTAAGGATCTATGTATACCTATTATTTTTCCAGTAAAGAGAATAGAAAACCAAAAGTCTATCTAGTTACTGTCCTCAAGAACAGTATGTTTTATTGGGAAGACAATATGCATTTATGTTAATAATAAATATAACATAACATAATAAACTTAACTAATGAATATAATAATAAATATAACTGATATTTACATAGTATTTTAAGGTTTTCAAAGCATTTTACAAATACTCTCTCATTGTATACCCTCAATAATCCTGGGAGGTCAGTGATATTATCGATCCCCATTTTATAGATGTGGAAACTCTTACAAATAGAGGTTGAATGTCTTGCTCTGGATCACACAGTTAAGTAGATATCTGAGAATAGATTTGAACTTGGGTCCTCTCAAATCCAAGTTCTACATTCTCTCTGCTGTGCCACCTAACAGATTCGAACTGCTTCTAGTTGTATACTAAATAGATATATAATCAT
Source organism: Petaurus breviceps papuanus (assembly GCF_028583685.1). NCBI lineage: Eukaryota > Metazoa > Chordata > Mammalia > Diprotodontia > Petauridae > Petaurus > Petaurus breviceps. Next base: position 10,318,657 of record NW_027186540.1, read on the forward strand.
TGCAATGTAATTAAAGGAGACAAGAGATGAACAACTGAGAGGATGATGATAGACTTTCTTTGGATGGTGATACTTTTGCTGAATCTTAAAGGAAACTAGCCATTTTAGGAAAATGAGTTGGAGGGGATGCATTTCATACTTGGTGGATGGGTGGTACAAAGATATACAGTGGGATGATGACACATTAACTCTCATTTTCTGTAAAACAAAGTCCAAACTCTTCATTCCAAGGCTCTATACTATTTGATTGACATTTCTCCCCTTAAGCACTTACCAACAAACTTCAGCCAGAAGACTTTGTCCACTGTCATAGATAATAGACAAGTAGAATTAGAGAAAAAAAAACACTTTAGGGGTCAATAAGTCTAGTGCCCTCATTTTACAAATTAGGACATTTAGGTGCAGAAATTATCTTTCCTAATGTCCCAGAGGTATTGGTTAGCAGTTACTGCATTTGAACCCAGGTCCTATGTCTCCAATTCCAGAGTTCTTTCCCCTAAATCATGCTGTCTCTGTCTACTATTTTCATTTGGCTTCTATACCTTTGACTCCATTTTTCTTTCTTCCTGAAGTGTTGTCACCATTTCTTTCCAGTTGTATGAATTCTACTAATCCCTCAAAGGTCAAATTAAGTCACAGATGAAGACCCATTTCCTTTCATGAAGGTTTTCTTCATGATGGCATTACAGTGATTTTTCCTCTGAAAATGGGTAGAGCTTTTATTGTCTATATGATTTATTTCATGATCATTATATTGTGTGGCAACTTGACACATTCAATAGAGATCTGGTCCTTCTTTTGACACTGACTGGCTAGATGACACTGGGTAAGTCATTTAGCATTACAATGATGCAAGTAAATGCTCTTAAGGTGGTAAATTGTAGGGCAGTTGATGATTTTCATAAGTAGAAGAAGATTACTCACCAGTAATTAGTTCTCTGTGTCTAAATGGAGTAGTGGATAGAATACCAGACTTGGAATCAGAAAGACTCATCTTCCTGAGTTAAATTTGGTCTCAGACTTTTAGTAGTTGTATGACCTTTGGCAAGTCACTTAATCTGTTTACTTCAGTTTCCTCATCTGTAAAAATGACAATTTTACCTAAATTAAATTATATATTTAGTGCCATAACAATTAATTTACCAAAAAACTACTTTATAGAGTTAGAAAAAATAGTAACAAAATTCATCTGGAAGAATAAACGGTCCAGAATATCAAGGGAATTAATGAAAAAAAATGCTAGGGAAGGTGGACTAGCTTTGCCAGATTTCAATCTGTACTATAAAGCATCAGTCATCAAAACCACTTGGTACTGGCTTAGGAATAGAGGAGTAGACCAATGGAATAGATTAGACACATGAGATTCAGAAGTCAACGGCTACAGTAATTTATTGTTTGATAAACCCCCAGACCCTGGTTTTTGGGATAAGAACTCACTATTTGACAAAAACTGCTGGGAAAACTGGAATATAGTATGGCAGAAACTGGACATAGACCATTATCTAACACCATATACCAAAATCAAGTCTAAATGGGTTCATGATCTAGGTATAAAGATTGATACTGTAAGCAGTCTGCTAAAACAAGGAATAGTTTACCTATCAGACTTGTGGAGAGGGAATGACTTTATGACAAAACAGGAATTAGAGAACATTATAAAATGCAAAATGGTTAATTTTGACTACATGAAATTGAAAAGTTTCTGTACAAATAAAGCCAATGTAACCAAGATTAGGAGGGAGGTGGGAAATTGGGAAAGAATCTTTACAACATATGTCTCTGACAAAGGACTCATCTCTAAAATATACAGAGAACTGAGTCAAATTTATAAGAATACAAGTCATTCCCCAATTGATAAATGGTCAAAGGATATGAACAGGCAGTTTTCAGAGAAAGAAATTAAAGCTATCTATAAGCACATGAAGAAATGCTCTAATTCACTATTGATTAGAGAAATGCAAATCAAAACAACTCTGAGGTACCACATCTCACCAGTCAGATTGGCTAAGATGACAAAACAGGAAAATGACAAATGCTGGAGAGGATGTGGGCAAACTGGAACACTAATGCACTGTTGGTGGAGCTGTGAACTGATCCAGCCTTTCTGGAGAGCAATCTGGAACTATGCCCAAAGGGCTATAAATACTTTCATACCCTTTGATCCAGCAATACCACTCCTAGGGTTATATCCCAAAGAGATCATAGAAATGGGAGAAAGACCCATATGTACAAAAATGTTTATAGCAGCTCTTTTTGTTGTGGCAAAGAATTGGAAATTAAGGGGGTGTCCATCAATTGGGGAATGGCTGAACAAGTTGTGGTATATGCATGTTATGGAATATTATTGCGCTATAAGAAACGGGGAGCAGGCGGTCTTCATATTTACCTGGAGAGGCTTAAAAGAACTGATGCTGAGTGAGAAGAGTAGAACCAGGAGGAATTTGTACACAATTGCAGACACAACGTATGTGTGATGACCAACTTTGATAGACTGGACTCTTCTCAACAATGCAGGGATATAAGTCAATCCCAAAAGACGCATGATGGAGAGAAAAACATGCATCCAGAGAAAGAACTAAATTTATATCCAGGTGGAAGCAAAATACCTGATCTTTTTCATTCTCTTATTTGATTTTATGTCCTCTTTACCATTTTTCATTCCAGCTGGTATAAGCCATCCGTATAACCTGACCATTGTATAATGTGAAAGTATTTACAGATCCTATACTTGATTATTAGACGCCATTGGGGGGAGGGGAAGGAGGGGGACAAAATGTGAAATTCAAGGAATTGTGGAATTGAATCCTGTAAACTAAAAGGAAACAAACAAATTAATAAATTAAAAATTGAATTTAAAAAAATAAATAAATAAATAAATAAAATGAACTGGAGAAGGAAATGGCAAACCCCTCCATTATCTTTTGCCAAGAAAACCCCAAATGGGGTCAGGAAGAGTCAACCATGACTGAAATGACTCAACAACAACAATAAGTCAATGAAATCACAGGTCTGCTCCAAAACAATAATTTTTTTTTTTATGTTTGTGTCAACTGCCCAGTAACATTCCAAGCATCTGAAAAACAAGGGCCATCTTTTATATCACTTTTGTACCCTGAGTGCTGTCTCACATATAGTAGATACCAATGAGTGTTTAATGAATGATAGCTTTACCATCTCAGAAAACTGTATGTGCATGAACCACTAAACACAGGCTTAACTGCCTTCAGTGACTAGAGGAAAACCAGAATATCCACTTAAGGGAATCTCCCTCCACAGGTGGTAATCCTGTCTCTATGTGAGTCAGCTTAAACACTTGGATAGTTGATAGGAATTTTCTTGTGGTGATTGTTGCTTTTTTTGTTTGTTTTAAACTGGAAGGAACTCTGGGGGAGTACTATCAACTAGTGAAGAGTAATTCCCATTCGCTTTCCATTCAGGTGCTCACCACCTTCAGGAGTCATAAACTACCACAGAAATGGAAACAGATGCATCATCCTGATCTTTTTTGGCAAGGAGACTGATGACCATCCTGTCCCCCACATTCACTGCTGATTCAGGCAGAGGAAATGAAAGAGAACCATTGGTACAGTTGGGCTAGTGGCCCAGACACACGCCTACACTTACTGCCAACTCTAAGAAAAGAACAGAAGGAAGGAGACATGACTTGAACCACCAAAACCAAATATTTTCTTGGTAAATGCAAACTCAGTGCCCAACAAACTGCATCTAAAGGGCATTAAAGAACTTTCCAGGATTGTATGCATTTCACTGAAGGTACATTTGTCTTATTTTACATTCAGCATTTGCTTAACATTGAAATAAGCCTCCAAAGGGAGAGATGAACCTATTACACGCAGATCATTACTTTACTCTGTTGTTTATATAAATACTGCAAAGCTCTTTTGAGTACATGATTTTACTATATTTTGTATAGTTAACATAAAAAATATAGACCTATTGTTATAGTTACATATTATAAAAAGCTAGACTAGCATTATAAAAATCTGTTCCATAAACTTGTTTTGTTAAATAATTGTTTTATATTTGTGTATGGAAAATACACAATAAAAATTATATTAACCACATTAAGATATAGAAAGCTCTGTGAGTACAATGAAAGAGAAAAGTTATAGTTCCATTACACTGACTTTCATTTTCTTCTTCTGTGTTTTTCTGTTCCATGTGCGTCAGAATACGGTCTACAAGATTTATTTTTTTTTAATGTGGATATTTACAAACCAGATGTCAGTTGTCCTTGGTCAGCAGAAAAAAATGGAACCATTCATTTTGGTTTACCATGGCCTGTCAACTTAGGATCACGGATATAGAGCTCATCTTTAAGTGGCATCAAATCTCAGCTACTTTCACCTCATTTTATAGATGAGGAAACTGAGGCCTAGACAGGAAAAGTGACTGACTCAAGGTCACATGCATAGCTGAATCAGCTTCCTAAACTGAAGTCCTACCATTCCAAATGCATCATACTTTCAATTTTAGAACTGTGCATTTATAAGATGCATTAGAACTCATTTAGGTCAAACCCTTATTTTACAGATTAGGAAATACATAATCTTTTATTTGGCATCCATGATATAGCAGACCTATGTAATTGTTAGTTTACAGCCTTAGAATAGTTTTTCTTTGTACAAAGTTAAATGAATTATACAGTGTAAAATCTACAAACTTGGCCTGATTTTAACAGTGCCTGAATTAATCATCTCAGAAAATGATATACAATATAATAGACTAGAAAAGACTCAGATCCTAATCTTGAAATTGCACATTTTGAAACTTGGTTGTCTTGGTCTACCTACTCTAATGCAGCCTATATGAGAGTTCTAGTAACTAGATTGTCACCCTAAAGAGTTTCTAAGGCATGGAAAGTGCCTTATGATTATGATTGCTTGGTGTTAAACCTTTGAAATCTATCCACGGGTGGGAACCTGCAGCCTCGAGGCCACATCTGGCCCAAAAGGTCCTCAAGTGTGGCCCTTTGACTGAATTCAAACCTCACAGAACAAATCTTTTTATTAAGGGGATTTATTCTATGAAGTTTAGATTCAGTCAGAGAGTTGTACTAGAGGATGGAAAGGGATACGTGTGACCTCAAGGCCACAGGTTTCTCACCATTCTATATATTTTGTGATACGTATTTGGATAGTATTTCAACTACATCATGTATTTGTTTTTACTAATATTCTCCTTTAATAACCCCTAATTTCTCCCTGAATCAAAGACTCCTCTGTTGTATTGTCAATCTTCTACCTCTGTTGTTTCATGGCTCCTAGAACTGTAATGCGGCAACCTCCAAGAAGGAGAACTAAATTTGGGTCTCTCTCAGGGAGCAATTGAAAAGTACATGAAATATGGAGCAGGCCACAACAAACAACAAATATGGAATCATGAAGAGCTAGAACAAAGAATATCATTAGAAAAGTGTATGATTGGAAAAGGAGATGAAATATCACATGATGAAAGTAACAAAGAATGACTAGATAGCCTGTATGTTTCACTGATGCCCTTGTGTGGTCAGGAGAAAAAGAGGATGAGCCATAGATCATTGATCTATAGGGGTGGACATCTGAGAGGAAATGAACAGGAGTCACACAGGATGGTCAAGCTTATATGGCCATTTGTTCTAGAGGGTCAGTCATGGATGAATTAAGATTTATATCATTGGTAGTAACAGCTATATTGATGAGATTACAGGTTTATTTCTGGGAATATCTTTATTTAAAAATAAAACCAACCTCATAAAAATAGAAATGGAGAATTAAATTAATTTCCTTAAAACTATTTTACTTGATTTTCTTCTATCTTTCCCTTTTGTAATGTCCAATATCCCTTCCTCAGTGACGTATTTCATGGTTCAACCATGCTCACATTCAGAAACTCCACTAAGTATCTAATCAATATTCCTACACTGACTTAAGTTTTTGACTTCTTCTCTTTTGACTAATAGAGGAAGAAAATACCTGGTCACTATCCTATATTTTTAAGAATCTAATGAAGTTCCCTAATTTATCTATACATTTACAGAGGCAATGTGGTATAACAGAATGCTGCATTTCTAATCAGAAACACCTGAGTTTAAATATCAACCCTGAAGCTTATTAGCTGTGTGACCATGAACAAGTCACAATATTTCTTGGTTTTCTAATCTATAAAAAGTAGATAATTGATGGAGTTATTTTGATTCTGAAATTGAAAATGTGTGTATGCACCAGTAAATATGTACATGTGTGTGTGTGTGTATACACACATAAATAGAGAGAAAGAGAAGGGGCAAATTTTAAAGCATATAAAGCTGTTATTATTATTGGGAGGGTGGAAGGATTCAATATGTCCAAATGAATGAATATGAAAGTGAAACCTATTATCTGCCTCAGTCTTATACAAATTAATGATAACCTTTTGTCATAATGCTTTACCTTTATTCTAAATGAACAGTCCCCCTATTTGATATTAAAATACACATTTAGGACACACTTTATCTTTTTCTCTCTTCTGATAAATTGCTATTGCCTAGTTGGTGTTCCTTCAACACATGTGAAATGCAAGTAATTAAGATTATAGGGCCCTTAAGAAAAACATTGAAGTTTTCAATTTCAAATGGGTCTCATTAAAACAGTATGACATATCTTGGCATACAGACTTATGTGGTGGGGGCAGGGGACAGTCTACTTCAAACACATGGTCTTATTTGCTTAAATCTTCAGACTATTGACTTAGAGAGCTAGAAGGTGCCTCCAAAAATTATCTAGCCTCTTCCCAGGTAAAATGTTGTTTTTTTTTTTTTATATAAAACATTCTGGATCCATGCCTGTTTTTCTTCTTCATGCAAATAGTCAAAGAAGAATATTCCAGTCTTCCTTAGAATACCTTTTCACTGACAAATCTCATTACAATAAAAGTGTCCTTGATTCTAGTATGGCTGAAGTTCTTCCAGATGTAATCAAAGTACATTTACCCTTGGTTTGTCCCCAGAGAAGAATTGTTCTTAACTGGGGTCATTATAAGATTGATATTTCAGTCAAAAGCTCCCTTAATAAGTAGATAATCCAAAATGTACCTCTACTCTGGCCCTTTTAATAAAAAGCAATTTATTTGATCTGTTTTGTTTAGGTCTGTTTTTTTATATAGATCTCAATTCTTTGATTACCTATACAGCACTAAATAGTAAGATTTATATTACTACAATATATGTTTAAATGTCACTGGGGCAGTTTACCAGTATGAGTCAATTATTTAGCCACCCTTCATTAAGGAAAAAATAATTAAGAAAATTTAATATCAGAATCACTCTTGTTCATTTACTTGCCCCCTTGGTACTAATTTAATAACCAACTCATAGCCAATTTAATGAGTTAATGTTTAGATAATGTATTGCAATTTATAAAAAATAAATCACTGAAAATATATGTTCTATTGGAAATCATCTATAAATGGCAGTGTTTTCTATCAGTGGATTTGCTAGTTATGAAACACACAGAAACATATATGGCAAACACATCCCAAAAGCTATAGTATTTTCTAATTGTATTGCTTCAACACTTTCCCCTTATATTAGGAGCATATTGAAGAGTGATAAATATGTATGCTACCCTTCCTTTCTGACATTAAAATGTGAACCAACATCAGGAGTAGTTAATAAAAAAAATTTGGTATCAGATATCAACACAATAACTTGGTTCACCTGAATGTGATGGGGAAGCTAAATGGACTAGCTTTTGAAATGCTAAGTCTAATGCTCTATTTCCTCCCATACCTGCTTTCATTGGGAGAAGTCTACTGATTGAACCCAGGCTATAGCTGTAATGGTAATGAAATTTAAAGATCCCTTTGAATTGCAAAGCTAAGAGATACTTAGCACCTAGTTCAGATTAAGCCTCTGTTAAAGAAACAGAAGGTATGAACTCCTGTTGCTGACAATGGGAAGGGCTGGAAAGGGAGGAGCAATACTGTATATAAGGAAAATCCCCAGAGAGGGACAGTCAGAATTTCTTGGGATAAGCTTCATGGAGGCAGAGCAACTGCTGGTGAGAATTAAGAACTGACAGAATTTCTTAGAGCAAGCCATGTGGAGGCAGAAGCAGAGCTGCAGGAGGAGGCATGACTGTGGTGTCAGTCCTTTGTCTGTTTGTGGCTTTGTTAAGGCTTGACTTCCCAGGAACAGAGAATGAAGGTGGACTGGACACTGTGAACTTCAGCGTGGAACAGGAACAGCACAGAGAACTGGACAAGGAACTGGGAGCTGTCAGCCTTTGAACCTAGGTGACAGTTTGGTGAATCCAGGTACGAGCTGGGACCATGGAAGGGGATCCAGGGAATCTGAGAGACTATCCCAAGTAAAGCTGAAAGAAGACTTTACTTAAATAATGTGTACTGACTGTGAAGATTGTAACTTATTTGTGACTGAGGGGTGGATTGCCTGTGTATTTTACATTTCCCCTTAAGAGAGTGCTGAGTAGTGACTGATACTGTAACTTGGTGTGCCCCATGAGTAGAGAACTTTGACTATTGTATTTTGTGACCCTTAAGGAGGTGAGCCTCCTTACGGTTGATTGAATTATTGAGTTACTAAGTGATTGATTGACTAAATGATTATACCTTGTTCAAAACTGTGTGACCACTGTGGTAAAAACTATGTAGCCATTTTCTGTGATAAGTTGTTGCGAATGCTGTATTTTGATTATTTGTGATAAGTTGTAACATTGTGAATGCTGTACCTTGATTTACTGTGAATGTTTTGCTCTGATTTGTTATTGAATAGAGTGTTCACTATACTATGTAATCAGAACCTCAAAAGCTGTTCACAATAGCATTCTTCTGGAAAGCTGCTTGTGCTTGGCTTTACAATAGCACACTGTAACTAATTCATTATATGGATACCTAAGGGTAATTTTGTCATTTCCACTGAGAAATGGAGTTATAAGAAAATGGGGGAAATTAATAAATACTTTTATATATGTCAAACATTATGGAAAATACAAGGACAGTTTCCTCAAAATATAATTTTAGAAATGGAATTTGGGTAGCAACAAGAATAACAACAAAAAAAAATCAGCATGTCTTTCCTTTATAGTACTCGTGATAATTGTTTTAACTCCCTTTTATGTGACTTCTGGAAATACTGTAGCATTGATATTTTTCATATTCTTGAAAATGAAAAGCAGACTGAGTAAACTGAGAGAGAATGGAAGGACAAAAGAAAGGTGTATGAAATGCACATCTTCTATGCTTCCATATGTTTCTATGTTGACCTTTGGATTTCTCTTTGGAAATAATTCAGAATTACAGCTACTGATGTTTACCAGCAAATTAAGATAAACACATATCCTCCTAAACCCAGACTTTTTCTTTTTGCCATAGGCAGACTGAATAGAGGGCCATAAAACACTCTATTTACTCATGTGAGTAGCACAGTTTGGGGACCCATGTACTTACCAGGATGAATGTGGCTCACTGGGGCTGGTGGTATTCACTTTCCACTTAGTCCCTTTGCTTCTCACCCATTACTTTATATAAGATCATAGTGATGCAGATCTAGAGATGGAAAAAAATACCTCAAAGGTGCTGTAGTCCACCTTCCCTCTTTTAGAGATAAAGAAACCAAGGACCAGGCACTACCTAACTCAAAGCCATACATGTAAGGACCATTTTCTAATTTGTGTCTTTCTTCAACTAAAACCTTTGGTAGATCCAGGATATCAATAACATTGATACTTCTTCCTTGATAAAAACCTCTCCACATCTCACCCTGCATGATTATTATCCGAGTTTTTCTTTTTTCTTATTAATATACTATACAGCATGGGTTCTTAACCTTTTTTTATGTCATGGTACATGGACTTAAACATGGACCTTTTCTCATAATATAATTTTAAATGCATAAAATAAAATATGTACAGTCATATTGTTTATTAATTGACAAAGGGAACCATCGCTATTAAAGTTATCATTTTTTAAGTTTAAAAACTCCAGAATATGAACCTATGTATATAGAATTTCTATGCAATGTACTGGAAATATTTTTCTTGTTCTTTTTTTAAACTAGAGTTGGCAGTATAGCAATCAATCTATTCTTTTATTATCTTATTCTCATAACATGACCAACCTAATTCCATTTTCAATCAAATGTACATTTCATGATGCCTTATATTTTGCTTCTCCAGTATAAGTCATGATGGATAACATGTTTTAACCAGTCTCAGTAAAATTCAACTAACATTTTCCTCTGCTAAGACACCTCACTCACTCCTTTGCATTGTTCTTTGAAGTTATTTGTGATTTTAATGCTATGGATTTTAATACTAATGTGGTGGTCCATGACTCATAACCTAGAACATGATCAGAAGTAGGCTTAGACTAAAGGGAAAATTTTTCAAAGGAGTAGCTATTTGGGTTTCTCATCTCTATAGAATCCTCATGAAAATATTCTGTCCATCAAGGATATCCTTGATGAAAATTTGAACAGGCAACAGATTTCATAAACTATTTTCTAGAGAAGATACATCTGTACAGTTACACGATTGGCTGAACTGTATAGAGAAGATCCAAATATGTTGATTTTTATTGATTTTGAAGAAATCACTTGCATCTACACAGCAATATAAATCCATTTAGAATAAGATCTTTTCTAAACAGATCAAAATCATAATTCCATCATAGATGGCACTGCAGAGATAGCTTCAACAATCTAGGGATTATTGTCATCAAGCCAGTAATCATGCAGGGACATAAATGTTAGTCAAAAGTTTTTGCCAATATTACAGTTGGTGAGTTGTTTAATGTCAATGAAAGAGCAATTTAATAAGCATTTATTAATCACCAAATATTTTCCAGTTACTGTGATAGACAGTATGATAGACAGATAGATAGGCCAAAAGAAGGATTTCCTACTGATATTGGAGTTCAGTACCTACTGACACAATACTTATGCAAAGAAGGCATTTTAATATAGCAATTATAATGAGCCCAGGAATACTAAAAAACTTTCTCAAAGAATTTTGCTATAGTGACAGCATGAAAAAGATCAGTCTGACCATGCATACTTAAAAAAAAAAACATAAAGGATAAAAATAAGTATAGGTCAGACTATATGAACTCAAACAGGCAGCTTATTAAATTAGACCTCTGGAACAAAAATTTTGGACATGAATTCTAAATACACAATGAACCAGACATCATATGGAATAGGATAAGGGGATCAGGTAGAACCATACTGTGACTTCCTGTTTTACATCATATACTTATTTTGATTTCAATAATGTTTGTGGCAATGCGGCATAGAGGAGAGAAAGGCTAAGGTGGGAACAATTTGATATGAGTCCCATCACTGACACATAGGGTCTATTAATTCTTGGGCAAATACTTTGACTTCACCATTGCTTACATAACTCTCTAAAACTGAAAATTGTAGAATATCCACTGATGCATATTGACAGAATTTCCTCACTCAGAGTTTCCTACAGTAAAGAAATCACAACAACTTTCCTCTTCTCCTTCCTCTCCCTCCCCTCTCCACAAATGTATCTCCATGTACTGTTTACAAATATATAGGAATGCACGGGAATATGGAAATAAAAAGGTTACCCTGATGCAAGTAGATATGATCTAATTTACCATGTGTCTTAATTTTTGTAATTTCATCATTTTGGAGGACTCCTTGTTTGGGAACTTCTACCCAGTATCCTCCTGTACACACACACACACACACACACACACACACACACACACACTCATGTATATATGTGTGTATGTGTGTGTGTGTCTATAACTTAGTTGAAAACTGTAGGTTGGAGGGTGCATGACCCAAACTCTGGTCATAGAGATCATTTCGAGTTGAACTCCATGTCAAGCTTAAGCGCTCTTACCAAATTTGGTATTATCTTAAGTAGCACTCAGCTCCCATAAATACAGACAAGACGAAAGGCCCATACCACATCAGAGTTTGGATAACACTTCATTTCACCAAACACAAATATAATATAACTTACCCATTCTATACTTATAGGGCAGGTGTTGACCTTCTAATAACAAGCTTGCTAAAGTAATGTTAACTGGCAAAGTATAGACCATGCATGGTATTGGTATATGCAGTGAGTTCTTGGGGAAAACACACTCTTTATATCTGTTTTCCAAACTGAAGGCTAGGTCATAGCACATAGCAATTACTTTGAGGCTTTCTGTTTCACAAAAGGTGGCTTCCAATTTCATTCCCACAACTCTTAAGAATGCAATCAGTTGTGGTCAGTCTAGGAAGGGACAATTGAGTAGTTCTCACCAATCAGGTTTTTAGCAAGATATTTAGTGGTACCAAAAGCATTTTGGTGCATACAACTTTTTATTAAAGCAGTCAGTTCAAGGAAAAAAAATGAACTGGAGCTCTGGCAGAAACACATCCAACAACATGATCTTTTGAGGACAAGATGAATTAATTCTCTGTTTTCGTGAATGACTCTGCAAGGAATGCAATTCCTTTCCATTGCCATTGTCATTAACATCTAGCATTATCCTTCCTATCCCAAAAGGATAATTTTTGTACCTAAAATGGAGAATTTTGATATGCATTCTCAGATAATTTCTGGCATGACCTATGTTCCACTGACTATACTAAGTTAAGAATTTCTATTCAGGAAGATTGGATTCTATCTTGATCTTTCATCTTTGTAATTCCTGTAGACAGAAAAGAACACAACTTGGTTCAAAAATAGACTTTTAAACAACAATTAATAAAACTTAAGGTACTTTGAATATGTACCAAGATGCTGAAATTATAATGAACATTACAAGACATTGATTCATCATCTCAGATTTCTTACCTTAAAGATCAGCTTATGATAGCAAGTGGAGTATGAGTCAAAATACTGGAGTTAGACTCAGAAGATCTGGCTCAAAACTTTAGTGTCTGCCACTTAAAAGCTCTAACCAAATAATTCAAGATCTCTCTGTCTCAGTTATATTATCCATAAAATGAGAGGACTGATATAGATGGTCTGTAAGTTCTTTCTAGCTCTAAATTTATGGCTTAATTTAGAGCACTTAAATCACTTCATATACACCTACCTGGGAATGACACAGGTTAGTCATAGCTGATATTAATGATCTTTGACTTTTTACTTATCAAGACCTGTGATTTCTTATAGCAGTAGAATGGAAATCAAATAGAAATAGGGGGCATTTTTATATATCCTTATACTTAAGAATCCCTGCAGGCTACATATTAACTTAGAAAATCATATAGTAATATAATGTGTCTATTCTATTTTTATTTATTTTGTTAAATATTTCCCAATTACATTTTAATCTAGTTAAGGTTACACTTAATAATGTTGTTGGTTATTGGAAAAAGACTCCAAGAGTAGCCATGCTTATTCTAAAAATGTTAATATTGTTTTCCTCTTGCTGACCTAAAAGAAAGTTTGAAATTTCAAGGATTCTGGATTCCAATGTTGTTTTATAGAGTGATGGGAATTCACCAGGAAGCCTGAGCCCTACTTTTCTTACATGTCACCTGTAGTATTAAAGGAAAAATGATCACAAAGAAGAAAAATGATCTTCTCTTGAGAGATTAAGTAAAATAGAGAAAATTAAGATGTTTGATGGTTCCTGGTTCATCACAAAGTGATTATAAGGTTATGAAGGTTTCTGGTAACAGCTGTGTGTAGGAGTTTGGGAGAACATTTTTCCTCTGTCTCTTTTGATGACTTAACAAGTTAATTTAAATTTTTCTTACTGTAGAAGTGAAGAAAAACTTCACTGTGCCTACAAATATGCATAATACTACTTGAAGCAGAGTATCTGTATTTCTGCATGGTCCAGATTTCTTTTTAAGCAAGAACAAAAAGTGGTTATTTTTTTAGGATCTAACTTTTAAAAATATATCTTTTTGGCTCTTGATAATTATCCATCTCATTAGAAAATAAGCATATGATTTACAGATGTGGAGGGGGTCCACTGAAGTGGAACATTGTGTTTCATGTATTGTCAGATTTTTTTTAATGTTGATTGATTTTTGTGATTTTTTCTTTCTTTTTAAAAATTTTTTCCTTATAAAGTAGAGCTTTCTTAGATGGAATAGAGACTGAGATTCAAGAGAAAACTCAGGGAATGTAAAAACAAAAGATATAGATAGATAAATAGATACATACATATATATATATATATATATATATATATATATATATATATACACAAACATTTTATTTCTAAAGAGAGAATAAAAAAGAAAAGAAACATATGAATATGTGTAAATTTTCCTTTTCTTCCCTGGAAAGTTAGATAGGCTTAGGGGCGGCTAGATGGTGCAGTGAATAGAGCACTGGCCCTGGAGTCAGGAGGACCTGAGTTCAAATAAGGCCTCAGACACTTAACACAAAAACTAGCAGTGTGACCTTGGGCAAGTCACTTAACCCCAATTGCCCTGCAAAAAAAAAAGAAAGAAAGATAGTTAGAGAGGTTTAAAAGAGCTGTGAAAACCTTTAAGAAATTATTTATCTATGTATATTTAATACAGTAGTACCAAATTTCTAATAAAATGTCATGTCTAAGTTTGAATCTACTGTATACTAAGTTATATGTAATATAACTATCTATCTATATGTAAGTGTATAACTATATAAATGAATGTAATGAAAAACTTTCTAAAACTGTGTAACTGAAGTTTTGCAGAAGAATTAAACCATCTATGTCGAATGCTCTCCAATGGAGCTGTTATCTAATAGACCCAGCTATTCCATTTAAAGGTATAAATCATGATTCACACATGGCTTCCAATCTTGGGTGGCTCTTCATGTTTTCCTGTAAGTTTGCCATAGGATGCATACTTCTAAATGCCTTTATCAAGACAACTTGACATAATAAAGATACTATTAGAACATTTTTAGTCCATTTGTTTTCTCTTGCTCTATCCAGTAGACCAACTTAATTTCATTTTCTATCATACATTTCACTGATAACATATTTTATGCCTCTTTTCTTCTGTAATTTCATGTTTATGATATATCTCCACCTTCTTTCATCCGACAATTGCCTCTCAGTTTGTCTTTGAGTGAGTTTCAACTTCAAGTCATCAGAGACTATCATGTTCTATGACCCCCAACTATGCACCATTACTGGAAGAATGATGGTTTCAAATTTAAACACAAATATTTTTTAAATAACCAATAGTCATAATGTTCTCTTTGGGAAAACATTCCGTTTATTCATGATATTTTGACATTGATATAATATTATTTTACCCAATGTCTCCACATAATATATTATTAATTTATTTTGATTAACTGATGTTATATGACTCATACACTTATGTGCCCAGACCAGAGCCCACACCATAAAGCACTTAAGGCTTTCATCTCCAGAACTTCCACTCCAGGGATCCACTGTCTTGTTTCATCAGTTTCCCACATAGCACACTATTTCAGACTGGGCTAACTCCAACTATAATTTCACCCTGCTCCATAGGCATCTCCTCACCAACTATTTTACAGATATCCTCTTTGTTATCCAGTCCCTTTCCCCACCCCTTTCTTTCTATAATTAAGTAAATGCTGCTGTCTCTACCATCATACCGAAAGATATGTCAATTTATTCTCCTATAATTCCATTCACCTTCTCTGAAACTTTTCAAACTATAATACCTCTCCCTGGATAGCCCTCAAATGTGTTACCTGCCTCTACTAGAATTTAAGATAGTTGAAGGCAGATCCTATATTCCCTTTTGTATTTCAACCCTTAGTTCTTGGCACAGGACCTGGTACACATTAAGAAATTAAGGAATATTTTTTCTCCAGTTTTTTATTGTGATTGTTGGCGTTTTTGTAACTATATGCTTTAGTTCTGAGAATGTGTGTTGATAAAGAACTAAGTAATAACTTTATCAACCTGCCTGAGTTGATTAGGATAGCCCTTGATTAAAATCTTCCTTTTTTAAATAAGTTTTTTTAAAGCTCTCTATGATGTTAGACATAGCCAATGATTATTCCTCTCTTTTGTTGATCACTTTCCTGAAAAGGTGTGTGTGTGTGTGTGCATGTGCATGTATGTGCATGTGCATGTGTGTGCGTGTGTGTGTTTGCATGTGTATGTATCTGTGTGACTGTGTTTGTAGAGGTGGATAAATTTAACAAATGTCTATGCTGGTTTTGCTCAGTATCATGATAACTATGGGCAGATTTGTTAAACAAGAGTTATAGTTTTCATGAGAGGCCTAAAGAGCTGCTCTGTTATGAAAATCTGTTAAATATATAAGCAGCAAAATCCCTCATCTCATATAACCACTACAGCTGACATTGTGGCTTTTTACAGAGGGAGCAATTCTTAGGAATGGCAGAATGCATGATGGGCTGTCAACTTTTCACTTGGGAAAGATTCACAGTCTATGGGAAGAGACACTTCTAGTTACATGGGATGTGGAGCTAGCCAAAAATAAATTATGGTGACATGCCCCTTAATTTCAATTTGATGGATGACGCTAGGCTTAGAATAAAATAGAATACTACAAGGCAAACTTTGTTTATAGGTAGAATAACAGTACTAAGTTGTTTCCTTCATGTAATATACCATTTGCATGCATGGTAACAATAAACATTCCTTTGGTAGTTTATCTGAAATGTCAGGGGGGTTCATTGAACTCCACATTACTAAACCGATTTGGCTTATCCTTTGTACATATTTAGGGAATATTTTGTAGAGAAACAAAAAAGTGATATTTTAGTAGCAAAAGACGAAGATTTTTCCTTCCCAATACCAAGTGCCTTCCCAATCAGACAGTACAGTCCACTTCAAGGAAATATGGTCTGACTACACTTTTGTTTCATAGTAGACAAGGATAGCTATTTTTAGAGTGATGACAGCATTAGGACAGACATTTCTTTCTTTTCTCAGGGAGCATACTGTCTGTGACATGAAAGGGAAACTGTGGGATGGTGACTAACACCAGTGGGAAGAGAGGAAAGGCCTAAAAAAACCAAAATAGGTGTTTATGTTTAAGGCATTTACTAAATTGTTGCTTTTGACTTAACTCCCCCTCTCT
Source organism: Petaurus breviceps papuanus (assembly GCF_028583685.1). Taxonomy (NCBI): domain Eukaryota; kingdom Metazoa; phylum Chordata; class Mammalia; order Diprotodontia; family Petauridae; genus Petaurus; species Petaurus breviceps. The sequence goes on from NW_027186540.1 coordinate 10,335,692, forward strand.
TTTCCATCACACACCCTAGAAATGCCTTAAGTTAAGCTTATGGAAGAATCGCTGCTACAAAGATTATTTTACATCCTCTAAGTATATCCTTTTAGAGTGCCTGGGTTGATGGGACTTTAAGTTCTATTTTTATATTAAAAAGCAATACTGACTAGTACCTAAGTTGTAAAATTTCTTCAGTGAGGATGAAGTATTTCCTGTACTACTGAAAGAAAACATTGAAGAGGACAAAAAAGTCTCTGAGGAAACAGAAGGGAATCTAAAATATGGGCCAAATGAGTCAAGGTTTTGAGTTTTTGCTATAAAAGAGATATGAGGTTCTTCCACAAGGACTCTAAAGAAGAACCAATATCTTATGCTGTGAGTAAAGTTGTGGAAAGTCATATTTATAACAAAGTTTATAGGAAAGCCACATTTGCTCAAATGTCACCGAGATTCAGAAAATCTTTTGAAACTTTTTAAAGAAAGAGGTGATCTCTAGAAGTATGGAGAAGACCTCTTATGGGTCACAGAAGTGTTCACACATAGCGTAAGATAGGAGCTTTTAGACAAGAATATTTTTTTGAGCAAAACCAAGAGAATAGTTAATACAAAAGCAACAATATTGTACAGAAAATCATGAAATCTGTAAAAACTGTGATTAATGCAATGACCATCCATGATTTCAAAGGGCCAGTGATGAAACAAACTATATAGCTTTTAACAGGAAGTTATTTGTTGGATTTAAGATGCAACATAAAATGTATGGTTATTTTGGATATTTCCAATTAAGAAATTGTTTTGCTTGATTAAAAACATTTTAAATTAGATTTTATGTCTATTTTTAGTTTACATTATTCATTTCCACAAGATTTTGAGTTGCAAATTTTCTCCCCATCTTCCCCCTACCCACCACCCCAAAAACAGTGATCCCACTGTATATTCCCTCCCCCAATTTTCTCTCTCCCATATTCTATCCCATCCCCCCTCTGACTTTCTAGTAGGGCAAGATGGATCTCTATACCCAGGTGCCTGTGTATCTTATTTCCCAGTTGTATGTAAAAACAATAATAATAATTTTTATAAACATTTGATTTTAAAACTTTGAATTCCAGATTCTTTCCCATACTCCCTCATCACCCATCCTTACTGGTAAGATAGGCAATTCAATATAGCTTGTACATGTGTAGGTATACAAAACATTTCCATAGTGGATATATTGTGAAAGACTGACTATATTTCCCTCAATCCTATCCTGTCCCCCACTTGTTCTATTCTCTATTTTGACACTTTCCCTTTTCAAAAGTGGGTGCCTCCAACTTCCCTCCCCCTCAGCCTGCCCTCCCTTCCATCATCCCCCCTCTCATCCTACTTCTCCTGTAGGGTGAGATACCCTATTTAGTTTGTATGTCAATCTCTCCCCAAGTCAAATTCAATGAGAGTTAAGGTTGTCCCGTTTCCTTTTGCCTTTCTGTTCCTCCCCTCCATTATAACAGTTTTCCCTTGCCTCTTCTATATAAGATAATTTACCCCATTCTGTCTCTCCCCATTTCCTCTCATTATATTCCCCTCTCACACCTCCAGTTCACCTTTGAAGTATCATCCCATCCTGTTAAATTGGTCCTGTGCCCTCTATCTATGTATAACTGTAAACATACATAAACACATTCACATATGTATTCATATGTCCATATACCCTCATATATAGACACACACACATACATATTTCCTTCAGCTACTGAGAAAAGTTTCATAAGTTACAATTACTGTTTTTCCATGTAGGAATGTTAATAGTTCAACTTTGATAAGTTCCTTATGATTTCTCTTCCCTGTTTACCTTCTCATTCTTCTCTTGCTTCTTGTATCTGAATGTCAAATTTTCTATTCAACTCTGTTTTTTTCAGCAAGAATGTATGAAAGTCCTCTATTCCACTGAATAACCATATTTTCCCCTGAAACATAATACTCAGTTTTGATGGATAGGAGACTCTTTGTTTTAATCCCAGCTCCTTTGACCTCCAGAATATCATATTCCAAGCCCTTCGATCCCTCAGTGTAGAAGCTGCCAGATCCTGGGTTATCCTGATTGTGTTTCTACATTATTCAAATTGTTTCTTCCTGGCTGCTTGTAATATTTTCTCCTGAATCTGGGAATTCTGGAACCTGGCTATAATATTCCTAGGAATTTCCTTTTTGGGATCTTTTCCGGGAGGTGATCAGTGGATTCTTTTACCCTCTATTTTGCCCTCTGGTTCTAAAACACCAGGGCAGTTTTCTTTGAGAATTTCCTGGAGGATGCTTTCTAGGTTCTTACTTTGATCATGCCTTTCAGGTAGTCCAATAATTTTTAAATTATCTCTCCTGGATCTATTTTCCAGGTCAGTGGTTTTTCCCATGAGATATTTCACATTGCCTTCTATTGTTTCATTTGTTTGGATCTGTTTAAGAGTGTCTTGATTTCTCATAAAGCCATTAGCTACCATTTGCTCCAGTCTAATTCTGAAGCAATGATTCTCCTCATTGAGCTTTTGAGATTCTTTTTCCATCTGGCAAATTCAGCTTTTTAAGGCATTATTCTCCTCATTGCCTTTTTGAGCCTCTTTTGCAATTTGAGTTAGTCCATTTTTCAAGGTGTTATTTTCCTCAGTCAGGCTGTTGACTCTCCTTTCATAATTTTCTTGCATCATTCTCATTTCTCTTCCCAATTTTTTCTCCACTTCTTTTATCTGCTTCTTAAGGTCCTCTATGGCCTGTAACCAGCTCGTATTTTCCTTTGAAGCTTTTGGTGCAGGATTTCTGACTTCACTGTCTTCTTCCTGTTCCATGCTTTGCTCCTTTTTGTCCCCAAAACAGGAGTCTAATGTTGGAATCTTCTGTCTGCTTTGTTTCCTTTGCCTGGTCATGTCACCCCTCAGTCACTTGACCCCTCAACTTTTTGCCACAGTAGGACTCTGCCACCAGACAGGGGAGCTTTTGTCCCAAACTCTGGGGTTTTCTCAGCTGCCAGAGGTATTAGATGGGTGCCCTCTCTGAGGTCTCCACACACTCTGGCAAGCTGGATACACACCCCAGGACCCCCACCCTAGACTGCAATCCAGACCCAAGCAGGTTAAAGCAGGAGCGATTACCCCTCAGACTGGTGCTTGGTCTCCCTACATCCTGCAGGCCAGGAGCTGAAGCTGCCACCTGGTGCTGGCTGGCTGTGCTGGCATCTCAGTGGCTTCTCACCCCAGGTGCAAAAGCCATGCACTCTCACTTGCTGGGTCCCAAAGTCCAGAGTGCACTGACCTCTCAATTTGTCCTTTGCATCTATGTGTTGATAAATCTGGCACCAGCCACAGCTGCTGCTAATCTGGAGTCCCTCTGGCCAGTAGCTGGTCAGGCCTACCTTTGGGTCAAAGTCTTAGCGTGGTGCTGGGTTCAGCTCCCAGAGTACTGCACTGGCCGATTTCTGCCAGCCTGCTGGGCTGTCCTCAGCGGGAGGTTAGCTTCTCTGTGTCATTTGGTGATTTATGCAGCTCCAAAGTTTGTTTAGAGTCCCCTTTTTACATGGATTGGGGAAAGTGGAAGCTGGAGCTGCAGGGAGATCCTGGTTCTACTCCCCCCATTAGTCTATTTTTTTAGGTATTATTTTCTTCAGTCAGGTTGTTGACTCTCTTTTCATGATTTTCTTCCATCATTCTCATTTTCCTTCCTGTAATGGGAATGTACATTTTAAAGATCTTCCCTGCCCCTAGGCTAAAGCTCACCTGGAGCCTGGGGTGGGAGGCTTGTTTTTCAGTAGATGCTTCTTGATTGGCTAGTGGGTCAATAAGGTTGTTACATTCTCTGAGCCAGGAGAAGGGTATATAAATCCTGATTTGAGACTTTGTTTTGGGGCTCACTTTGAGAAGTGTTCTGTGATTTGATTTGGATTCTGGGAAGCCATTGTCCAGAGCCCCCCAGCTTTGAAAAACCCAGATGTTGATTGGGTATAGATGTAATGGCTGGACAGTTTGGAAAGCTGTCTACTTGATCTGTTTTTCTGCCTTGATAATTCTGCCTCTATACTTTGAAGTTCAGGCTGCTGACCTTTTTCCCCTGAACGAGGTAAACGATACATATTTGACTGATTAAAGTAAGCTTGTTAACCCATTTTGAGTTGCTTTCCTTTAACAAAGCAGATCTAAGAACCTGTGTTGGCAGTGACCCTGAGGACGCTTGGAGTGCTTGCTGCCACACTTCCCAATTTTTCCTCTACTTCTCTTATTTGGTTTTCAAAATCCTTCTTAAGCTCCCCTATGGCCTATAACCAATTCATAATTTTCTTGGAAGCTTTTGGTACAGGTGTTCTGACTTCACTGTCTTTCTCCTGTTCCATGTTTTGACCCTTTTTGTCCCCAAAATAGTAATCTAAAGTTGGTTTCCTGTGTTTGCTTTGCTTCCTTTGATTGCTCATGTTGCAACTCAATTACTTGATTTGTGAGCTTTTTGACACTGTAGAACTCTGCTTCCAGAGAGGAGAGCTGTGTCCCAAATCTCTGGGGTTTTCACAGCTTCCAGAGCTATTAGTTGGCTGCCCTCTCTGAAGCCTCAACTCACTCTAGAACCTGGTCACACACCCCAGGACTTCCACCCTAGATAGCAATCCAGATCCAAGCATGTTAAAGCAAGAGCAATTACCCCTCAGAATGGTTGCTTGGTCCCCCTACAGTCTGCAGGCCAGGAGCTCTGAAGCAGCCACATGGCTATGGGTCCACAGCTGCAGCACCTCTGCTTCTTCTCCCTCTGGGGGCAGAGGCTAGACCACACTCACAGACCACCTGTTTCCAAAGTCACCACTCACCTCTCACTTTGTCTTTGGCATTTATGGGTTGATAATTCTGGAAACTGCCACAGCTGCTGATGATCCACTCTCCTGAAGTCCACTCCAGCTGGTTGGGCCATCCAGGGACTAAAACCATGGGTTCACACAGGGCTGAGCTCTGCTCCCAGCATGCTCTGATAGACCCTTCCTTCCGGCTTTCCAGGCTGCCTCCAGTGGGACATTTATTTCTGTCACTTTGTGGGTTCTGTAGCCCTAAAGTTTGTTTAGAGTCATTTTTATAGGTATTTGAAGTGGTTATGGGGTGAGCACATGACATTTTCCTGCCTCTATGCAGCCATCTTGACTCCACCCCCACACAAGATTATTTATTCAAGAAGGTATAATCACAAATATACAAATTTATTCCCCCAACACAGGGGAGTCATAATCCCTTTCCTCTTTTACCCCTCAGTGTCTGATGAGGGGAAGGGCAGTAGGTTCATAGCTTAGCTCAGTTCCTATAGCACACAGTCCCAGTCCCAAGTACAAAGCTCCCTGCAGGTTTGATTCCCAGGGACCCTGACTTCTAAGGGCATCAATACCTGACCAGTTTGCTTTGTCATATTAGCTACAATTCTGACCCCAAGGTCGTCATGCATGGAACTCCTTGTCCAGTAGAGATCACTTCTGACATTTAAAACTGGGGACAAATGACTTATTTGTACAAAAATATTTATAGCAGCTCTTTTTGTTGTGACAAATAATTGGAAATTGAGGGAATGTTTATCAAATGGAGAATGGCTGAACAAGTCGTGGTATATGATTGTAATGGAATACTATTGTGCTATAAGAAATGATAAGCAGGATGATTTTGGAAAAAGCTGGAAAGACTTACATGAACTGATGCAAAATGAAATGGGCACACAGCAAAAGCCATATTTTATAATGATCAACTGTGAATGACTTAGCTCTTCTCCGAAATGCAAAGATCCCAGAGAATTCCAAAGGACTCATGATGAAAAAGTATTCTTCACCTCCAGAGAAAGAACAGATGGAATCTGAAAACAGATAGAAACATGCTATTTTTCATTTGTGTGCATGTATTTGCCTGTGTTTTCTTTTACAACATGAATAATATGGAAATATATTTTACATGAATGCACATGTATATCCTACATCAAACTGCATACCATCTGAGGGATGGGGGAAGAGAATTCAGAACTTAAATTTTTAAATGAATGTTAAAATTGTTTTTACACATAAACGAGGAAAAAAATAAAATATTATTCAAAACAACTGAGGACAAGCAATGTAAAACATAAATAAACACCTCTGGGTATATTGCTCAGAGTCAAGATCAAAAAGAGGGAGTGGAAGAAGGACATTTTTTTTCTCTCTCACAGGCTCACACTGGGCCTAGCAGGTAACAGCTGACAAAAAAGAATCCCAGTAGAAAGAGGGTGATGGAAAAGAGAGCAGTGAAATGCAAGCGTGCCTCTCACCATTTTTAAAGATTCAGGTATCCAATCAAAGGGCACAACCTTCATTCTCATGGTAGAAGACGCAGGCCTCTTTTTACCCAAACAGAGTAGCCTGGACCAGTCCTTTTATAATAGCAAGTATAAAGAATATGTAAATGAGCTTCATTTCAATTCAACAACAGCCAAAAATTTAGTAAGTACTAAGAGTTAGAAATAACAAACAAATAAAACAAGAAAACAAACAAGACTATTTCTGAAAAGTATTAAAATTCAGGGGTTCAAGGTTCATTTCTGATGATTTCCCTAATAGCGAGTCAACAATTCACAACATTTATTAAGTATCCAATTCACACAAGACTCTGTGCTAAGGCTCAGGGATAAAAATATAAGGAAAATGACAGTCACTGTCCTTAAAGAAGCTGGAAAATTGATTGCCGAAATCCTTTCAATGAATTTTGAGGAATTATTGTAAACTAGCAACACATTACAAGATAGAATGTAGTCTAAACCTGGACCAATTCATGAAGGGTAGATGAAAATAAATACTTCAAACAATAGATTGATGAGCAGTATCTTTCATTTTAGTAGGCATGCAGTTCCAAAGAACTCAAGATGAAAAATATTATTCACCTCAAGAGAGGGAACTGATGAAGTCTGAGTACAGATTAAAGCATATTTTTTTCACTTTATTTTTTTGGCTTTTTTTCTTGCAGCAAGGTTAATGTGGAAATATATTTTAAATGACTTCATATGTATAATTGTTATCATATTCTTTGCCTTCTCAAAGAGTGGGAAAGGGAATGGAGAAAGGAAAAAATCTGGAAGTAAAAATATTTTTTAAAAAACATTGGTGTTCACATGGGTAATTAAAATATGTTAAGAAAAATATTTAGTGAATACTTAAACATAAAAGATATTTTATTCATCAAACTAAACTAGAATAAGCAAAACTTACATATATTTAAGTATGATACAGATATAATAGAGCAACCTATGCTTTAAAACTAAAGGAGGATATCATATGATTAAATTCTAATTAAAAAACTTTTTTTAGATATTTGGGCTTGCCTGGACAAACCAGGCATATCTTGCACACATGCCTATACTAGTGATTTAAAATGATCTATGACTGAACATCCTGTGAGACTCTTGTCCATTTCCCCATATAAATTAGCCACAGAATGTATGGTCAAGGTTCTGGGAACTTTCTTTGACTCCGCCTGCCATCATGAAGATGGAGCATGGGCACTTTTATCCATCCTTTATCTCTCTTACCATATGACCACCCCCATTTTTCTTTGCTTTTATATTCTTATTATATCCATTATAAATTTTTTTCTTAATTCCTTGTTTATACTATGTTTTCTCCTGTTTAAATCATGAGGTTCTATAATGCACTCAATTTCACTCCTTTGGATGTTATTTTTCTATGATTCAGAGCCATGCAAAATCATTAGAAGAATATTGATATTCTGCATATGCATGTAAATATATGTGTCTCTGTGTATATATAGCTTTTGTGTATAAACACATGTAGATATATGTGTATATATGTTTACATATCCATATGTATATGTTCAGGGAAAGGCAGGAGGTCAATAAAAGCATTTGAACAGTTCCCTTTTCCTGTGTTCAATTTTGGACACAATTCATGACAAATTTGCAGTATGTTTACAAGATACTGTTGAATGAGCACTATTGTTTGACCATCCAAAAGCATAGCCTAATTTGAACAATAAGAGATTTGCATTCACTTTGTTTTTCCTAGAAGAATTGTTAAGACAAAAGCTTTAAGGTGAGAATATGAACAATATTTAGGAGGTTCTTTGATGATTCATAATTTGATGTAATTGTTACAAAATCAGACACAAAGAGGAATACCTACTAAACCTCACTGTCTAAAAGGAAGCTCTCTTTTATTTAGACTTTTTATTTGATACCTTTTATGACTGCAAATAGCTCTGGCAAGAATATATTTCCCTAATTTAAAATTTGATTGATATTATTGATTAGAGGGTTATTGAATATGGTTTTCTTTTTTTCTTATTTAGTGTTCAACAAGTCTTGTATAACAATTATGTATATGGAAAATACATAGCAATTTTAGGAGACTTAAAATTTGATATGTCAGTAGTGGAAGATTAAAAACAAAGTTAATAGAATGTTAGTTTTTAGACTAATTAACAAAAATATAACATCTAAGCAAGAGGTGGGAGTGATAATCTGATATTATTTTGTGCTAGCATGAGATTGCATTTGGAGTATTTTATTGATTTATGGTTGTTAAATCTTAGGGATTTCAAATAATAATATTACTAATGATAACAAACATTTAAATAGCATGTATTATGTTCCAGTCATCCTAAATACTTCATAAATATCTCATTTGATCTTCACAACAGCCCTTATAAAACAGGAAACTGAGTCAAGCAGAGATTAAGTGACTTGCCCAGGGTTACACAGATAATCAGTGACTAACATCAGATTTGAACTCAAGTCTTCTTGACTCCAGGTCTGGTGTTGTAAGCACATGACACCCAAATGTGCCAATTGCTGGTAAAGCAACGATTCAATATGGGAATTAGCTGAAGGAACAGAAGATATTTGACATGAATAATTCTTCCAAAATATTTGAACTATTCAAAATATTTTTTTTTAAAGTAATCAGGGTTAAGTAACTTGCTCAAGGTTACACGGCCAGTTATTTCTGGGTGTGGTGCTAAGTATCTGAGCCTGGATTTGATCCCAGGTCATCCTGACACTGGAGCTGGTGCTCTTGCTGAGGCACCTGGCCACCCCTAAGCAATTGGGATTAAGTAACTTGCTCAAGGTTACATGGCCAGGTGTTTCTGGGTGGGTAATAAGCATCTGAGCCCAGATTCAATCACCAGGTCATCCCAACACTGGAGCCGGTGCTACCTGGCCACCCCATTTCAAAACAATTTTGATATGAGTTGCTTCACTGCTAAGAAAATTTTTCACAATTGGAATTATTCAAGTAGATTATAGATGGGCATCTTTGCTGAAGATATTACATATTTAATGAGAGTCACAATTAATTCATGGCAAAAGGGAATTTGCCCCCAAATGGAGGAATATGCTTCTTCATTTTCTTGGAGGCCTTGTTTCTTCCCAGAGCAAGAACTCTGATTGCACCTTGACTCCCAGCTGCATAATGTGATTCTACCTAGGTTGCCACTCTCAGGGTCAAAGAATGATGTACCCATCTGCAAGAATAGACTTCTCTGTGAGTCACTCTTCTGTTGTTACTATAATGACCTTGATTGAATTTATTTTCAAAGTTCCACCTTTTCTCCCTTCAAACTCTCAAAAAATATCTCCCCCACTGAGAATGGAATAAAACACACATATTCTATTACAAAATATATGCAATGAATTACTATTCCTCAATCTGCTCTCTGACTCTATCACCTCTACTAAAAGATGAATCCTTTGTTTTATCATAAATCCTCTATAATCAGTTTGTCACTGTTTTTCAGTTTCTAAAACTTTTAAAGTTGATTGCCTTTACAATATTGTTGAATAACAATAATCTTTAAAAAAAATCTCTCCAAGAGAAATTATGAGAACACTATCAGTATTTTTCTTTCTTGTTTTGCCTTCTGTGCATTATTTTTTTTCAATCAGCAAAATTCCACCTTTTTTCCTTTCCACCAACCCTCCTCCTCCAATTGTAAATGGAAGAAAAACAAGACACTTGTTGCAAACAACTGTAATCAAGTAAAACAAATTTCCAAATTGCATATTTTCAAAACAAGCAAAAGAACATTCTGTTCTTCACCTTTCTGTCAGGAAGTGGGCAGAATGTTTCATCTTTTGTCCATTGGAAACATGGTCATTTATAAAACTGTTCAGTATTTCTTATCCTTTCAAAGTTTGTTTCTGTCATGGTTGAAAAAAAAATTCTAATTATGGTTCTGGATTAGATTCATTTCTAAGAATTAATCTAGTTTGCTTTTTAGGTCCTGTTCAACTAAATAATTTCAAAATTCTTCTCTACCAAAATTGGGAAGTACAGATAAACAAGGAAACCAATATAATCAAAGCCCCCCCAAAATAAACTAGAAAATACTAACCATTCTGAGATTTAAAAAGATGTGAGACTCTGAGACATCCTATTTGACTGATATCTCTTATTTTATTTTATTTATTTTTGCTTTTTTTTTGGAGGGCAATTGGGGTTGTGACTTGCCCAAGGTCATACGCCTAGTTTTTGTGTTAAGTTTCTGAGGTCATATTTGAACTCAGATCCTCCTGACTCCAGGGCTAGTGCTCTATTCACTGCACCACCTAGCCGCCCTGAATGATATCTCTTTAAAATTCTTCATTCATGCATTCATTCACCCTGTGTTGGGTGGTCAGTACAAGTCAAAGGACTACTATTAGGCAAAATTATGTAGTACAGAAAGCTTATCTTTAGCACCTTCAATTCCCTTTTCACTACCTTTCTCTTCCATAAATGTACACCTTCCACCTTATCCACTTCTATACATAGCACTCACATGTTTCTATCAGGACCTCCCACCTAGATTTGTTTTTGGGTAATACACTATACTCTGGACTTCTCTCTTCTTAATCCTATAAAAACTAGATCTTAGCAAAGTGTTAGGTTGAAAAGTATCTAATAAACAAATTCACATTAATGCTCTAGTGACTGATAAGAGGTTAATGTATTACCTCTGTGGTTAAAATGTGTTGCATTTTAACAGGAAATAGTTTCCTTAACCAATGCCAGACTTAGACATAACTGCAGTTAAATTGTGTGATTCACAGTCTCAGAAAAGTTCTTTCTACCCATGTCCAACTTAACAGACTATCTACATTTTATTACTTTGTTATATTGCCTTAAAACTCACCAATTAGAGATCCATATGGGTTAACAAGTTTCCCTTTAAAAAATATGTGGGGGGAGTAGAGGAGATTAGTCATTAACACCATGAAATATATAACTAAATATAATTGTACTCCTCTTAAAACCTAGTAGAGATTTTGTGGCACTGAGAAAATTGGAGCTTTAATTAGAAAGGTAGAAATAAGAAGGGTAGATAATAGTTGCTAATTCTGAAGTTCGGAGCCCAAAGAGGATGGGAAAGAGATAGACCCAATGCGACATAAAAGTGAAAGACTTTGGGCAGTCAATAGGCAGCATGATGGCCTATGGGTATACATAGAAAGGTGAAGAAACAGTGTTAGGATGTAGGAAAAAAAAAGAAAAGAAAGGGAGGCAGGAAAAAAAAGTTTGCTAATTTTCCTTAGAGCTTTCTTTTGCCTTAAAGTATAGAAATGGTGCTCAATTAATGGAATTTCATTCTGCAGTGTCAGGCTAACTGGGTAGATAGATTTTTGAGCACAGAGAGCATTCTCATACCTGATCTGATAACACTGTTCTTGATATTAAAAAAGCAAACAAAAACAAAAAAAAAAACCACATATATTCATTTTGCTTTCTTAAGTCTTCATTATCACAACTGGATTTCCAAATGAGTAATAGAAAGCTGCTTGCTGGATTAAAATCTTTGCCTGGAGATCATATACTCAAATGGGCCTTCCATTAAATATTATAAACACTATGTGAGCATTTATCTTCTGATATACAAATGAAAATCCTCGAGTCCTACAACTGTCACACCTAATGAGAGAAAACGCCAGTCTCCTAAGGCCATAGCACCGCAGCCCAAACAGCCAAGGAAAAGAAGTATAAACACACCAAATGCCTCAACCTCAAAATACAGAGATTTTAATATAAACATAATGGTAAATCTCATCTATAACAGAAGCAGCACAATGGACAATTTGCTTAGTACCATTAGCAATGTGGCATATATTCATTATTTTTCCTAACATGCCTTTTGAATCTGCTCTAAAATTTCTAAGGAGAACATTCACAATCCAAGATATCTTTCTCATGCCCTGGAAGGTTAGTCATCATCATCATTTTCTTCTCCTTCCTCCCCTCCTCCTTCCCCTCCCCTCCCTTTTCCTCTTCCTTTCCTCCTTTTCTTCCTCCTCCTTCTCCTTCATCATCTTCTTCTCCAACTTCTTTTCCTCATCCTCTTCCTTGTCCTCCTTCTTCTCCTCCTCCTCCTTCTTTCTTCTTCTTCTTCTTCTTCTTCTTCTTCTTCTTCTTCTTCTTCTT